>NW_025335761.1:44662152-44845540 GCF_004798865.1 Varanus komodoensis | reverse complement strand
GATGACCTATAAAGCCCTAAACGGCTTGGGTCCTGGTTACCTGAAGGAGCGCTTACGTCCATATATGCCCAGCCGCCCCTTGAGATCAGCAGGAGAGGCCCTCCTCCGGGAGCCCTCAGTGAAGGAAATTAGGAGGGTGGCTACTCGGAGGAGGGCTTTCTCAGCGGTGGCGCCTAAGTTATGGAATGCGCTCCCCAGAGAGGTCCGCCTGGCGCCTTCGTTATTTGTTTTTCGGCGCCAGACGAAGACCTTTTTATTTATGCAGCATTTTAAATGTTAATATTATTGAATTTTATTCAGCCGGGGTGGCTTATTTTATTTTACTGTATATATTTTAATTGTCATTGTTTTAATGTATTTTGTATTCGATGTTGTAAGCCGCCCCAAGGCCTTGGCAAGGGGCGGCATAGAAATGTTTTAATAAATAAATAAATAAATAAATCATCTCACAATAATGTGAGCTGGGTAGATACACTTTGATGAGAGTTGGCTCTGCCATTAGGCAGCATTAGGCAGCAAGTGCTATGTTATGACTAAAGGGCAGAGAATTGCCAATCATTGGATCATCATTAGATTTTTCCATCTAGCAGAGAGGCATTTAGATGTTTTCCCTTGGGCATCAAAGGCTCTTGGGCAACCTTTGAATTTGACTTGTATCTTTCAAGTGAGATAAAAGCCTCTCCTGTTGCTGTGTGTGTGTGTGTGTGTGTGTGTGTGTGTGAAATGAATGAATGAATGAACGAAACTGCTTGCTGCTGTGTCAGATCATTGCGCTGTCTAACCTAATCTGCCTGCTGCCATCTTCCTGTTTTTGGTTGTAACACTAGCATTCCTGCCTGTTGGCCTTGTTAGCTGCAGCTGATACTTTCAGAATATCTGGAATGCACAGTAACACAAGGAAAGGCTGGTCTACTTTAACTGGAAATTTTTGTCAGTTTTTGTCAGAACTCTTTCCAATATCTGCTACCAACATAGAAACAAAGCAAGTCAGAAGGGGTCTCCTGGGCCGTATAGTCTGACCCCCAGTTCCAGCTGGCTCCACTCATGACATGCCTACCATGTGCATGTCTAGCCTATCCTTAAACACCCTCACTGATGGGGCTTCAACCACCTCATGCCCTAGAGGTCCTAACCATCTGGAAGTACTTCTTGGCATCTACCTTTAATCCTGGTACCCTGAGCTTTACTCCATTGGAACACATCCTGCTTTCCACCATGGGGGAAAAAAGGTCATGACTCACCTCTGCGTGACACCCTTTCACATACCTGTATGTCGCTAACAGGTCCTCTCTGCGTCTCCTCTTCTCAAGGCTGAGAAGACCCAGTTCTCTCAGTCTCTCCTCATATGGCTTACCCTGCAAACCAGCCACCATCCTTGTGGCCCTTCACTGCACCGATTCCAACCTTGCTATATCCCTGTTGTAATGAAGGGCCCAGAATTGAACACAATACTCCAGCTGCGGGCACTCCAGAGTCATATAGAGTGGTAGTAATACCCCCTCCATCTAGAAGCCACACTTCTAGCTATGCTATTTGCCCTCTTGACCACCGCATCATAGTGCTGACTCATGTTTAGCCTGTAGCCGGACAGCACCCCAAGATCCTTTTCACAAGTGCTGCTCTCCAGCCACTTGTCCCCTAACCTGTACTTATGACACCAATTCTTACATCCCAAGTGCAAGACCTTGTACTTATCCACATTGAATGCAATCCTGTTGTCCCTGGCCCACTTCCATAGTCTGTCCAGATCCTTTTGGATCCAGAGTACCTGCTCCTCAGTTGTAACCACCGCCCCCATTTTAGTATCGACTGCGAATTTGATCAGCAGACTTGTCAGCCCCTCAGGTGATTGAAGGAAAGATTGAACAGGATTGGTCCCAGGACAGAGCCCTGGGGCACCCAACTCATCACTGACTGTCATCCTGATGATGCCCCACTGATAGTTACACTCTGCTTTCAGTTCTTCAACCATGCCCTCATCCATGGGTCCTCAAACTACAGCCCGGGGGCCGGATCTGGCCTGCCATGCCCATTTGGTCCCACCTCACGTGTGCCCAAATGTGCGCCCGCCGCCGCCCTCCTTGCCCCACACACGGGGAGACAGTGGTTTGCTTGCTCGGAGAAAACAATCTCCAAGAGAGCAAGCCGCTGCCTTGTGTGCCCGCCTTGCTGTGCGTGCCCACCCCCGCCCTCACCTCACCTCGCCTCACCACACGCCCTGCCCCTGCCTCAGTGCAGTCACCCACGCACACCTCAGCCCGCGCGTACCACCGGCACCACCTTTCCGGCCCGCACCCAGCACCAGCAGCTTTCAACTGGCCCCCTGGTGGAAAAGTTTGAGAACCCTTGCCCTAATCCATCAGACAGTAGATTGATCTATCCCAAAACTCCTCAGTTTCTCAACCAGGATATCATGCAGCATTTTATCAAAGGCTGAATTCCAGGTAAACCACATCCATTGCGTCCCCTCCATCTAGCCACCTCAAAACCTTGCATAGAATTCCACAAGGTTTGTCTGGCAGGACTTGTTTTTGCGGAAGCCATGTTGCGTGGCCGCCAACCTCCCTTCCCTGTCTAGGGTTACTAGATCTCTTGCTATTATGAGCCCTTCCATTGTCTTTCCCAGAATGGATGTAAGGCTAACCAGCCTGTAATTCCTAATGTCCCCCTCTACTAACCTGTCTGAAAACTGGGACCACTGATGCCACCCTCTGGTCCTCTAGAACCTCACTCGTTCTCCACGAGGCCTCAAAAATGGAGGTCAGTGGATGTGAGAGTACCCCTGCCAACTCCCTAAGTACCCTTGGGTGTAACCTGTCAGGGCCTGGAGCCTCTGTAATGTCTAGTTCCCTGAGATGCTCCTTGATTACTGGGGGCGGGGGGGAGGATACTCTAATCTGTGCCTCTAAATCTCCAGCCTCATACTATCCCCCATGTGGATGTCTCCTGACCTACTTTGGGGAGAACACAGAGGCAAAATAATCATTTAGCATCTGTGCCTGTTCCCTCACATCAATCACTGGATCACCTTCCTCCTTATTAAGTGGTCCCACTGCCTGTCCCCCTTCTTCTTGTTATTTGCAAATTGATAGAAGCCCTTTTGTTGCTCTTGATATTCTTTGCAAGTCTCCGCTCATAATCAGCCTTAGCCTTGCAAAGAATCCTTCTGCAATGGGCCTTCTCCTCCCAGTATACCCTTTTGTCTACTTGCCCCAATGCCTATTTCCTATGGAGGTTCCTCTTATGCCTATTGCCTCTTACCCCTTCTCTTCTCATTCGCAGTGGTGCTTTCCTTTTTCTCACCAACTTGCTAACTAGTGGTATCATCAAGGCTTGAGCCCCCAAGACCTCCCTTTTTAGCACAATCTACCCCTCCTCAACTCCCTTGTCTTCTCCCAGGAGACTTTCCCTAGCCTGGCCTTCAGTTGACCAAATCTGGTACTTGTGAAGTCCCAGCTTCTAATACTTGTCCTGCCAGTCATCCTCATTCCCCTGATCTCAAAGCAAAGGATGGAGTAATGACTTGCATCCAGAGATCCCCTAATCTATTATTATTATTTATTAAAACATTTTTATGCCGCCCCATTCGCCGAAGCCTCGGGGCGGCTTATTAGAACAATAATCTGCACCTCATCTATCATCTCCTCCCTGTTGGTCAAAAATATCCCCCCCACCCGTCACCTCCCCAATCCTCTGCTTGAAAAACCCTCCCTCTATAGGATCTAGGAAGCAAGGTGACCTGGTTTTCATCACCAAGTGAATCTCCCATAATTACTGTGTCCTTCCCCTGAGATATCCTTCAAATCTGGACTGTCAGGGTATTGTCCAGGGTCTCAAGTTGACTTGGAGGGCGATAACATACTTCCACTGTCAGGCCCCTCCCCCTGTCAAAACCCTTTAGTTTCACCCAGACTGCCTCTACCAGATCCCCATCTGTGCCACATTCTATTTCATTGCATCCTACCTGTTCCCTGACATATAACGCTACACCCCCTCCCCATTTTCTCTTCCTGTCTTTTCTAAACAGGTGATACCCCACTATGTTTACATTCCAGTCTTGCCTTTCATCCCACCAAGTTTCTGTGATCCCTACCAGGTCATACCCTCCTATTCCCAGGAGAGCCTCAAGTTCTTCCTGCTTGTTACCTGCTTCCTGCTTGGTATACATGCATCTCAGCACTTCCCCCCATCACCCTTCTTCCTCCCATCTTCCCTGAAACCGACACCTTCTTTGTAGGAGTTCCACCAGCTCCTGCAGTGCCTCTTAAACCAGGACCAGGACCCAAAATCTTGGTCCTCTTCCCTCACCTGTCCCATCAGGACCACCCCCCCCCCAGTTCAGTTTAAAGCCTTATGGACAAAGCTTGCTAGAGCATTTCGAAAGGACCCTTTCTCCATCCTCATGAAGTGCACCACGTCACTCAACAGAAGTCCATTGGCAAGAAACAGGGTGTCGTGGTTTAGGAACCTGAAGTGTTCCTTCTGACACCATGCCCTGAGCCAGTCGTCCACCTCTGCAACCCTCCTTTCCCTGGCTGGCCCAGATCCCTGGACTGGGAAGTCAGAGTACAAACCCGCTTCAGCCTTTCGGTCCCTGAGTTTCTTGCCCAGATCTACAAAGTCCCTAGCCGTCCTGCCCACCCCCTGCTTGGCCATGTTGTTCATCTGCATGTGGCTCACCAGAAGTGGCTGGTGACCCCCTGAGGGAAGAATGCATGCACCCAGCAGGCAACAGACCTCCCTCTCCTCAAGGTCAGGACAGCACACATTGCCTCAGTGCCCCTTTCAAACATCTGATTGAAAATACCAAGACTTGAACCTGGGACCTTGTGGTGGGACAAAGTATTATGCAATGATTATTTTTCAGATTGGGCATGTTCCAATGATGAATCCAAGACTTCTTACATAGTGGCAATCATGTTCCCTGTGATTTTGCAGTTAATCAGCAATTTATTTACAATACATCACCAGAGCCTAGTAGCTGTTTTGACATCACCATCATCATCACATTCCATTTATCCCCTTCCTTTCGTCCTCTTGCAAGGAACTCAAGGTTGCTCACAGATTCCTCTTCCTCTCTGCTTTATCTTCACAGCAACAATTGTGTGAGGTTGGTTAAGCTGAAAGTCCATGACTAACCCAAAGTTATGGCTGAATGGCAGCTAGAACCCAGGTTTCCCAAGTTCTAATCCAACACTTTAACTACTGCACTGCTCTTCTTCCTCCCAGTTTATGTGCTTGCTGTTGTATTGAGTAGATCTGAATAGCTTTAACATCTTTTGTTAAAGAACACGTGGACGAATTTCGTGAGAATTATATAAAAATGCAGAAAGTATTTTTCAAACATTAAGGATATGAGCATCAACATTCATTTTAATGTGTAGTCCTTATTAACTAAGCTCCAAAATGAGACAGAATTTATTTTCTTTAGTTCTTGTCATAATCTTCTGAAGGATTCCAGTTTCCTTTTGCTAATAGCATTCTTGTATTATGAAGCATTTATGCAGATCTCTTAGCAACTAATCACATAAATAGTCTGTTCTACAATATGTTATTCTTAACGTTATAAAATCATGAATTTGTTCTTCCTCCTTAACCCTTTCATTCTCTGATTAGATTATATCCCTATAATTCAGAATTTCAACCAGGTATTCAGTAATATTTGTGCATTAAAGCAGTCTAGCAAATTACTTATTTCTATTCTGTTCATTCCAATAAGAGGGAACTGCATTTCCTTATCTCTTCCTCTGTGCTAGGATGCATATATGAAGTCATCGTCTACATCCTGTTTTTTTCCTAAATCATATTGTTTGTGTTTTTGTTATCAACGGTATTGTTCTCTACTGCTTTTTTCTTGTCATCTTAGTAGGCATTTTCAAGTTAAGAGTTTTCATTTTTCTCCAGTGGCTTCAAGGAAATAAGCAGAGCCAGAGAAACTAAGAGGGGTAACAATTTTGTAATGCTGACATCAAGTATTATGTAGAGAGGACATGCCAGTGGTATATGTTTGTGTTTACATCAGCATTTGTAAACCGCCCAAAGAAGCTTCGGGTTATGGGGCAGCAAAGAAGTGGATTAATTAATTAATTAAATTAATTAATTAAATTAATTAATTAAATACACATATTTCTCTCCACTGGCTGCTGCCTAGTCAATGCAATTGGCAATTCCTAAGAATGGACAGGCTCCTAGATTATGCAAGTGATAGAATGTTAGAAACCCTCATAAAGTATGGCTTTGCTGGGCTGTTTAATAATAGTTTCAGTTTGCTGTTCTATAAATATTCAATTGATTTTGGTAAATTAGTTCAATATACAAGAAAATTTGTTGGCTCCAAGCTATTCAATATGTGTGATGAAATAAGAAGCATTTTTAAGTAAATAAAGTAAATGAAATCTCGACAGAAGCCTTGTCAATCCTGAGGCCTGTGTCCTGTAAGTGGATTTATGTTTTGAACCTTTTGTTAGCACAATAAATTGTTAAATATCTGTGGGTGGATTTATATCATGATCACATCAAATAAATTTTATTGGATATTCTGGCTTGGTTAGTAAGTGACCTCTTTGCTGATTGCTTGCTCACAATTTATTATCTAACATAAATCATGCTGAATATTGAAAACCTCCCAAAAGCTTCTATGCAGTGAAGGGTACTGAGAGATATGACTAAGTCTGTTTGAGCCCTGTTTGTAGGCACAATGTTTCCTTATCTACTGCTCCTTAAGGTATTGATTTCTTCTACAGAGTTGCATTATCTCAGACTTTCGGAATTAAATGGAAAATGTGATGACATTCTGTTGCTATGTAGCCAGACCTGTAGATTCACACGACATTAAAAAAAAGTCAATTTGGAGTTTAGGCAGAAATTTCCCTTACTTTGAATGAGTGTGATCATTTTTATATCCCGTTTCATTCCCCTTTCTAAATAATTCTGGAACAGAGGGAATACTTATGACAGGGATTGAAACTATTAATGAAAACAAACATTTAAATTCAGTTTAGCATGAAAACAGTTATAAAACTGAGCTAAGGTCTTTTTTTTCTCTTTTGCTACAGATGAAATGTATTAAGTACTGGCCAGCAGACTACACTCTTATCTTTTGCATCAGCATTGCTTGTAACATACCCACAAGTTCTCTGTGGAGATAGCTCCACATTCTTCGTCCAGGACTTTGAAAAATTTGTGCATGGTCTGAGATGAAGAATTTTTAACTATAACAAAATAGTTTTAAATTATTTATTTATTTAAAACATGTGTATGCCACCTAATTGTACCACAGCACCTCTGGAGGGCTCACAATCATTATCAAGATAAACCAATGTTTTAAAATTCAAATGGTTCTTTTCCAAACTGTCTAATGGCCAGATTAAATATTTACAATTCAGCTGCAGTAAGTATAGCTTGCTAGATGCTTTTCTCTTGCAAAGTGCCTTTGAAATGGCACAGTCTGTGGTATAAAATGTGGTGGGATGTCAAACCTTTACCTGTCAGCCAATTTTCCTCTCAAATGTGCCCCCAAATTGCCTTTGCTCTTCCTGTGTTCAAGGTTCATGCCAGCCTGTTCTAAAAAGACCAGTGTATGAGTTCTGCACGTGTGTTTGTGAGTTGCCAGGGAATATTTGTTAAGGGGCAGCAAATATATATAAATTTGTTATAAATATACCAACAAATAAAATCAAGATTAAAAATAAATAAAAACAGCGGTCTTAACATTTGAGGGAGAGGAAGTTCTGTGGGAAAATGGGTCAAAAACTTTACTTCCTTGCTCCGATCAGAAAGTACTTAGCAAGGGAGATGCAGCTGATGGATTAAAGTTACTTCAGCTGTGGTATAACCTTTAGTTCAGACCCTGAGACCCATGAACATTGGAATTATTTTCTGCTAGATATGCAGAAAATATGTTTTCACTCATTCCTAGACCCCAACATTATACTGGGCTCTCCAATGGGACATTCTTATTGAACATACTTTGATTTTGGATTGGACAAAGTTATTAGCAGAAATCCTCCAACTGTTCCTTATGTGTCAGAGAAAGATAATTCTAACAGAATTCTCAGCACCTGTAGAATACTCCTTGCTTTAACATTTCAGTAATATAAGAGCAGCAGCTCCCATTACGCTAGTAATTATTGCACAGCAGAATGTCTTAGGGCTATGATGCACGCTGTTAACAGGAGATGGATTTATAGTTCTGTTTACCCACAAATCAGACAGGCGTTTGCTGAATGTGGCTGTCCTAAATTCCTGGCAAGTAGGCATGGACATATATCTTTCTGCTGTTGCTGTTTTCATTAAGTGAACATTCGCATAGTAGACAGTTGTGATGCCTGAAATACCTCATAGGTTTGTTTACAGATAGTTATCTGAGATTATTTGTATGTTGGATAATAGTTGAAATGAGCTAAGTCAAAATTGTTCCAGGTTTTTCTAACTAAGTTTTTATTACATCTAGATCTGGATGTGCTTACAATAATGCTATTAGTTCCTCAGATAGCTTTGTTAACCGAAAATATAAAAACAGCAACAACAAAAAAGATTGATTGCCTCATTGTATTGCCACACAAAAGTGTTCTTATTTATCACCTGTAAAGTACCTAAATTTTCTGGGCTCTGCATAAAGATGAAAAATCGCTGTTTTGGCACAGGGTTACATTCTAATCAACATGATATAAATGAAAAAAGGGAGGGGGGAAACAATTTGGGTACCAGAGCAGACCTATTTAATCAGTATGGGCTATGGTCACTGTGGAGCTTGTAACCCAGGCAAAATATTGAATTATTTCTTGTGCACCTACAGCAGTAGCCTTTTAGAACAGGAAAAAGTGCTTCTGGTAGAACCAGTTCAGGAGTATAGAAATGAAATGGAGAAAGGGACATCTCTTTAGCACTGGCTTTTCCATTCTACAAGGGCCATGGGGCTGTCATTGAACATGTCCCATGTGTACCTTTCTGTGTCAGCCTTAGAGTGAAATCCTCTTTTTAAAGAAATGTTTTCTGCCTTAAGTGAAGCCATGGCAACGAAGACACTTCTGGTCCTCTTGAAAAGAATTTAATTGTGTTACAGGGTTGGGATTTGGTGGTGGGCAGGTGAGTTTAAGGTATTCTGTGTGATCTTATGGTAGTGCCTGGTTTTAGTAAAATATGCAAATGATATATCTACTTAATATTTTTGCCTTTTTTGTAGATGACATGGGAGAGCTCCTTCTTGGAGAATCTAAGCTTGAACTTTTTCTGAAGGAGAACCCTCTTAAACAGGGTGCTAGTCCCTGTGGACCCCGGCCAAAGTTAACAGAAGTCAGGAAGCATCTCACTGCAGCACTTGACCGAGGGAATTTAAAGGTACTTGCTGGTCACTTCTCAATTAATAGCTGGAAATTAATGGTGTACTCAGAAATTTAGCTAGATGTTTGATGCTGGCATTTAGGAGTTTGAAATATTTTTCTCATGTTTGTGCTGTGTGAAATTAGAAATATTTTCAATTATTTTAGGTTTCATATCACTTTAAAAATATTTACAGTATTCAGTATATTTTACTACATTTTATTACAGCTCTGCTCCAAGTTTCTCATATTATCCATTGATATCCCACTTTCGGCCATATAGCCCATTTTCGTGTAGCTTTCACCAACTTGGTGCTCTCCAGCTGTTTTGGCCACAGCTTTGTAGTCCTAGGTAGTATGGCCAGTGGCCAGGAATGATGGTCAAAACATCTGTAGAAGCCAATGTCGGGCGAGGCTGCAGCAGAACACGGTATGGGGTTTTGCAGTTTCAGGATCTTGTTTCTTCATGGTTGGTGTCACTGAGGGTAGAGAGGGCATGTGTTAATCACCCCAGCAATGCCCCATGCTCTCTCTTATGTAATTATAGTGGTGCAATTCTCCAGACTCAGTCTGAAATGGCATTACTTTAAATGAGGCAAATTGAGGCACAGTATGAATTGATCCCAAACTAGCTCCTTTTAAAACCTGGGTCCATTCTGGGCTCCATGTTCCATCACACTTCTGATATCAGAAACACGGTGAGGCTTTTGTGGGCTGCTTCTCCTCTTCCCCTCAATTGCCTAGTGATGACTTCCTCAGGCAGGGGTGGCATTATTCACAGTAAATATAGATTCCCAGGTCTTAATTTGGCATTCATGTTTTCTGCCTCACTCATGGATGGAGCACTTGGCTAAGAACTGGATTCAAACCCCGTGGACTCAGTTGATGGATTTTGATAAGACTTCTTCCATGGAACTTAATTTTACTTACAGAAAATGTGAATTTTAAAAAATTTACAACCTAAAAGTGCTGTTGTGCAGATAGGTGATATACAAAGCTTATAAAATTGTTAATACCTAACAGCTTAGGTGATGAGGGACTGGATATGCAGAATGCTTTTCCTGAGAACCTGCCAAGAGATGACTGGCGAAACGGTCAGCAGCTCTATTTCCCCACCCTTCCAAAGCATTGTTTGATGTTGCGCAGCTGACTGTCGTGGGCATTTAATGTGTGTGTCCAGCACAGGTTGCCACACCAACAGCATGTGTGTTAACTATGTACATTTGTTCATTTTGTAATTCCATGTATTTATGAGTTTTCAAAAGGGACTTTGCATCCTTCACACATGGCTCATCCTTGTTGGAACGGGGCATAAAGGTGCTGTTTAGGGTTAGGAATAATGTTAAAGGTATCAATTGGTCTTTGGGAGAAAATACTGATTATTTCAAGCTCTCTCTTCTTGTTTGATGTTTTATATTTGTTATAATCTCTTTTTATAGTTGTGTCTTTGCTGCAAGATTAATTCTCCAGGGTATTTCTGCAATTGAGATTAAAAGTATTTTAATCTTTTCAATATTTGAATTAAAATATTTTAAATTTTGTCAGCTTAGCCATTTCAAACTATATCAGTTATTTCTTTTTGGATTATAAAACTATATTCCAGTCCTTTTCTAACATAAATACATGTTTCTTATCCTATTTGAAAATGCTCGCCCTATGCTGTTGATTAAGGATTGGCAATTTTCATTTTTTATTTCTAGCCAGAGTTTTTACAAGAAGCCAACTTAGTCATGGCCAAATTAAACTATGTGGAAGGTGATTACAAAGAAGCTCTTAACACTTACGCAAGAGTGGGCATTGATGACTTGCAGCTTGTAGCTGCACCTCCTTATCGGCTGAGGATGATCGCCGAAGCATATTCTACCAAAGGTAAATTGGCTTTCAGTGTGCTCCATGCTTTGAAATAAAATATGCTGTGCTTCTGCCAAAGTGAAACTTAATGACAGTATATTGTGGGGGTGTAGCAAAGAGCGTGATGATTTGCAGCGACTAGAAATAGAAGGCCAGCAAACTAGATTGATCTGTGCACAGTTGCCTAGGTCAAAGTTTGCACTATTTTTAATGCAACCTTCATTCTTCCCTTTCACTAAAAATACACCACAAAAAAAGCTGCGATCTGTGCAAACTTTGTGTGTGGTATAAGAGTGACAGATTCACACAAAATAATCCCTTTCCTTCAGTGAACTGGCACATTATACTTTGTGATTAATTGGTGTACCGAAGAGGAGGCACAATCTTGTGTGAATTTCTGGCTCATATGTTACACTGTTGTTCATGTGAGTTCATTGTGCATATGAGCATTTGCATTACTGTCAATTTAGTGGTGGAACAGACCAAAAAGTATTTTTGGCAAGCATATTTAAAAGTCATCTGAAGTAACTTAAGCTGCTACTGGTAGTTTGAATTAGCTTAATGTTTCCCTTTCACAATATTTCTGCTGAAACTCTCAGATTCTGTTTTTTAAAGTCTTTGATTAATATGTACTTGTACATTATTGAAATAAAAGTAAGCATCAAAATTACATTTTGATATAGTACTGGTTTTGTGGTAAGGAAAGTTTTGGATTACATGTTTGGGGCCTTTATTTATATTTTGTCAGTTCCAGAAATAGGTATGAGTAGAATGGTTGTAAAAGTAGACTGTCTAATAAAATCTTCATCTTGTGATCTTGGAGTATACCGCAGATCCCCATCAGAAGCATTGTAACAAAGGTGACACATGTAGATTTTTTTTTTTTAGAATTCCTGTGGTTATTTTATAAGGGAGATTGACAACCTTGAATAACCCATGTTGGAATATGGCTTGATGCTCCTCTTTCCAAAACTCTTCCTTCCCTATTACTAGTGATGTATTTTATTATTGTTAGCATCATCTAAATGGTAAACAAAGGCAAATACAGATTTCAGTCTCTTTCATAATCATCTGTGTTATTGTGCAATGTTGGTGTCGTTTCTATAGATGGCAGTGTTGCCTCAGTGTCAAGATGTGTTCTCTGTGCCTGCATAACACAAAGCTGGGTCAATGTTTTGAGAACACAGCAGTTTATGTTCATTGGGGTATAGAATTTTCTGTGCTTGGATGCTTCTGCTAGCATTTGGAATGGCTTTTATCTGGAAGAGTAAACATATGCTGTCTATGTGGCTTGTTTTTCTTCAGAAAGGGCAAACTCAGGGGCTGCACTGACAACCAATTCTGAATAATTTCTCAAATTAAGCTGAGGCAGAGATGAATAACCTTCCAGCAGTTGTGTGCCGAGCAGAATGTAATTCAAGTGCCTAGTCATATAGCAGTGAAAGGATTTTGTGGTCTATTACGGTGAGAGAATAGTAGAATTCTTATATGCTTGCTGTTTCATCGAAAGAGGAATTTGAGTGGGTAGATGTAGAACAAAATAATTTTAAATGTATTTTTAATGCACTTGATATCTAAACAGGTTGACAGAATCAACAACCTTCAAAAGTACTGTTGAAAGCAGTGGATTGATTACTTTTTCAGCCAAATTGATGTTACAAGACAGTGTGGCTAGGATTGGAAGCCTATATTCCTTGCTTCTTGAAGGGTTGTTTGCATGTTGGCCAAATGGAGGTTTCTAGAAAAGTTTGCTTCTTAGACAAGCAACCAAAATGCCTCTAGGCAGCACAGGTATAGATGGATGGGCATGGAAGTGGATGCGCAGTGACAGCTGACTGCTTGGCACAGTTCAGATGTGATGAAAGCAATTCCTGTCAATTTTGGGGGTTATTTAGAGGTTATAAATAGGTTATAGATAGGTTATAGATGTTGTTCACTCATACAATGGGTTTTTAAAAGTCATTCCTGAAAATAAAGCTATTACTTGATATCTAAATGACTCAAGCTCAAGAGGAAAGTATCACTTGCCAGTATCATTACTGTCTGATGGGATACACTAGCCCCCACAATATTAACTGAAGAGAAAACAAAGCAGAATGCCTCGGCCTTATAGTGAAATACCTAAGGCTTGTGGCAAATAATGGAAGGTGACCAATATACCCCAGGAGCCTAATACAGAGCTTCTCCCTCAAAAGAACATGGCAAATAAGAAATTAAGATTCTGCCCCTGCTTGACTCCCCCTGCACGTTTTCTTAACACAGTTATGTGCCTACATTCTCTGTTAAACTCAACAGTTTTCACTTCAAGTGAAGCTAGTTGTGTTATTGTTTCCTGTGTTTGGTTAATAAAAACAAGCCAGCTTGACAACAGTTCCCTTAAATTAAAATTTCTTTGCTTCCAGGTCTTTGTCTAGAAAAATTGCCAATTTCTTCTTCAACGAGTAACCTCCATGCAGATCGTGAGCAAGAAATCATTATGTGCTATGAAAAGGCTGGGGATATAGCCCTTCTGTACCTCCAGGAGATAGAAAGGGTAAGCTGGGAAATTAAGTTCAGGTGAAACAGCTGATTGTATTTATTCTATCATGGCATGTAATCACTGGGTGGCCTTATCATACAACCCTGTGCAACCCTACAGATGTCTGCTCAGAAGTGAGTCCCACTGGATTTAAAATGCTTTAACTCTTAGATATGTGTTCATAGAATTGAAGCAATAGGAAACTCATGTTTTTTCTGTAAGGATTATGGAGAAAATGTATGTAAAGCATTTTCAACACTGATAGTTGAATAATACCTTTGTTTAACCACTTCGGGCAGAATCAGAAAACTTTATGAAGATTGAGAAACTTAAATTGTATTTTTATTTAAACCAACATCCTTTAAATTTATGCACATACTGTATTTTGCAAAGTGGAATTAAAGAGTCCAAAGGCAGCAGATGATCCCTCAGGCCAAACCTTTTAATAATGAGATCACCCACATGCTTGTAGAGTCACAGAATAAATCTCATGAAGCAAGCAGTCAAAACAGGAGTGGAGCCATCAGATTGTAACACATCCCCAAGGATCATTAGCTATACTAATCTGATAGGGGATTATTTCTCAAAACAAAAAGTGAATAATGAGAGCCTGAATATGAAACAAAACTCATTTACTTCAAGCCAAAGTACATGGTATATTTTGTTGTGCATATATTTCATGGCAGTTAATCAAAGTAACAGTAACCTGTAACCACATTTTGCTTGTTAAAACACAAACCATGAGGGGAAACATACAGACAGCTAAGCATAAAATATACTATTTATTTATTTAAAACATTTCTATGCCGCCCCCATCGCAGCAAAGCCTCGGGGTGGCTCACAACATAATTTAAAACATATAAATAACATATTAATATAATCATTTTTTTTCAAAAGCCCGGTAACATCTCGGCTAAAAATTTTAAAACCCATAAATACGTAATAAATTAACAATTAAAATAAGTTTTAAATAAAAAGGTCTTTGCCTGGCGCTGAAAAACAAATAACGATGGCGCCAGGCGGACCTCTCTGGGGAGCACATTCCATAGGTGGGGCGCCACTGCAGAGAAGGCCCTCCTCCAGGTACTCACCCTCCTAATATCATTCCTAATATGAGTACGCAGATACATTATATAGTAGTGGTGGCCAAACTGAGGCTCGGGAGCCACATGCAGCTCTTTGAATTGATTTTTCAGCTCGCTGCTCACTGCTGTGGGTGCTCACTTGCCACTCACTGCTGCTGCTTACAGGCTCCTGCTTGCTGCTCACTGACACCTGCAGGCACCTGCTTGCTCCTTGGTACCATTGCCTGCAGGCGTCCAGCTGTGGCTTAGATAGAAGAAAAGCCTACAACTCCCAATATGCCCCAGCCTGGAGATGTAAATCTCTCTGTGGGTTTTAGTTTGTTTTGCTTTGTTTTGTTTTTGGTATTTGAAAATCGGGTATATTGTGCTAAACTAGGCAGTATGAGAACATAGAACTGCTGTTCAAATTGGAAATCACTTCCAGTTTCCTTTGGTAAAATCTCCTGGGTCTTGACTTTCAAGTTCCCCTCCCCACCTGGTGTAGACAGTGATGTACAATGGATTAAGGTCAGAGAGATACAAAACTTCAAGAAGTCTGGGTGTTTTCAGTTTCTCAATGATTACAGTTAGCCAGAGGAAAGGGGAACAGTTAACATTCAGTTGCCACTTTTGGTGGCAGCCGTGCATTTGGTATAGTATCTAGTTTGATGCCAAAATAATTTATCTCTCAAAATCAAGCACAGTAACTGACAGAGACTCTGTTTTCATCAAAAAGATAATCATTGTGGCTTGGTGGCAGGTGAGAAACCTAGATGAGGAGCTCTGAGCATAACAAGGGGCATGTTGGATTGGGTTGTACAGTTTGCATTGACAATTTTGATTTAAACGTGGTATCTGCATTTTAGTTATTTTCTCTTGTAGTCAGTGCTACCTACACTACATGACATTTCGATAAAACATCAATTTATTTATTGCATGATTCAAAATTTGTAGAGCTGTTTACTGAAGATTAAATAATCTGTTATTTGACTCCTGTATGCATTATTTTAACAAAGCCCAGATCCAGTATGTTTTTTGACAGAATAGGATATTCCATTATTTGTTGGAATGGAAAGCTTGTACTGATAGCTAATTTCTTTGGGCACCCCAGCTGAAAGTAATCCAGCGTCCTGCACTGTTCAGCACTTTCTGTTCAAAATGTTGTGACTCTTTGTCAGCCTCGGTTATGACTGTGCGGCTTGCTTGAAAGAAATTAGGAGTGTAGGTACTCGGAGGAGGGCTTTCTCTGCGGTGGCGCCCAATCTATGGAATGCACTCCCCAGAGAGGTCCGCCTGGCGCCGTCATTATTTGTTTTTCGGCGCTAGGTGAAGACCTTTTTATTTAAACGTCATTTTAATTGTTAACAATATTTACTTATTTATCTGGCCAGGGCGACTTCTTTTCTTTTCTTTTATAACTTTTCTTTTATAACTTCTTTTATATCGTTTATATTCTTTATTTATTTTATATTATTAATTTTAATTTTATATTATTTCTGTATTGTATTGTATTTTATTGTGTTGTAAGCCGCCCGAGGCTTCGGCAAGGGGTGGCATGGAAATGTTCTAATAATAATAATAATAATAATAATAATAATAATAATAATAATAATAACAATAATACACAGAAAAACCTCCTTAGAGTTCACCTAGTAAAAGCAATCTTTCACCAATGTTGTAGTGAATGTCTTCAACTTTTAATGAAAGCTGACATTCCTTAGCAGCTCATTGGTCATGTGCTCATTAATCTATAACACAGAATTAGCCTTCTTGAAGTAGATGGAGCTCCTGAACTTGATCTTCTTTGTCTTTCATTTTCTCAAGCTGTAAAATGGGCTTCATAGGAATCTACTGTATCTCCACCCCCTTTTAAAACTGTGAATTCTTCAAAGTAGTCTTTGAAATTCATTCTTTCTTCAGTTATTGTGGTACCTGTGAACACTTGTTCAAACAACTGAAGTTGTGATTCTTGCTATCTTTACAATATTTGTATCTGCCATTGGCCTGATACCCTCAAGGCAATTTATAGATAAAATATGAAGATAGAATACAATACAATATATAAATTAAATTACAATAAATGAGTAAAAACAGAGAAAACAGAAGGGCTAGCAAGTAAACTGGCCAAGATAAAAGGTCTTACCTACATTGGAAGCAATAAAAGGCTTGGGGAAACAGTGTGGGCTTTGCCCCATACGAAAGAAAAAGTGTCCTGCGAGGGGGTTCCACAGTATGGATGCCACCACAGAAAAGGCCCTCCCTCTCCTGCTCCTTCAGTAACTGCTTTCTCACTGATGCATTTGAAATGTGATTTTGAATGGATTGATACAAAGCATCTTTTGTGCTTGTGTCTTTGGGTTTGCTTTTTTCTGTATGATGCCTTCAGCCATGCAGAGGGATGCATTAACTAGGGCAACCTTCCTCAAACTTTTACCTGCCAGACATGTTTGGACTGCAGGGCCCAGAATTCCAAGTCAGTGGCCGTACTGGGTGGGAATACTGGGAGTTGCAATCCAAATGCCTTTGAAGACCTCCAGTTGGGAAAGGCTAAACTAGGGGATATCATGGACATGTTGAGTAACAGAAATGCATAATAAAGGCAAACTATATATTTTTTCATCTATTCTCTTGATGAAGATAGGTTGTAGCTGTCGCATCCTCATGTGCACCTCTTTGATTGGTAGCAGAGTGCCTGATAAAAAGAACATAACACCTGTGTTGCAGGACTCCATCTAGTTCAGGATTCTGTTTGCACCGTGGCAAGGCAGTTGCCCATAGGAACCCCCCAAGCACAATATGAGTGCAGCATTCACCCCTACCCCCAAGTTCCCAAGCAGGCATACTGCCTCTGGTACTAAAGACAGCATATAGGTATCTCCAGTAGGATTGATAGCTGTGAAATTGCCCATTTCTCCTTTAAAGCCATTCAAATTGGTAGTCATCATTGGTGGTTCTAATCAAATTGATGGTTAAAACTGGGGTACATGAACATAACCAGAGTGCAATTCTCTTGGTGTGGTCAGAGTATGGAACGATATCAAGAGCTGGAAGTAAAAGAGCATGGTGGTCAGTCAAGTCCTATATCATGCTCAAGTGACTGAGTTATACAAATAAAGAAAAGTCACTGTACTGACCACAGGAATAAAACAGGGTTTGCTTCTGCTGCCCTGATGCAAAACACGTTTACAAGGAAATAAGCAACATAATCAACCTAACTATTTAATAGAGATAATATATTCTCAGAGTAAAAGTAATAAAATAACCTGCAACAATGTACGTATCTAGCTGCCAATGCCTATCTAAGGAATGTTCTTAAAAATAAGGAAGGATGTATGATGATTACTGATATAAGAATATAAGAACAGGAGAAAAGCCATGCTGGATCAGACCAAAGTGCCATCTAGTCCAGTATTCAGTACACACAGTGGCAAACCAGCTGCCCACAGGATCGCTCAAGTAGGATGGGTGCAAGACCTCCTCCTGCCCAGCTGCTCAGCAACTGCTGCATGCAGGCAGGCCACTGCTGGTGAAGGATAGCCAGCAAGTCTGTTAGTCGCTCATGGCCTCCTCCCTCATGAATCTGTCTGTACAAACCCTGGTGGGCCTTGGCATGCCCACGCCAGCCCAGATGCTGATCCCAGCACTGTTTTTTGCTCCTCCTATCATCAGACTTTCATAGGGTGAGCATTTGCCTCCCCTGCAGGCCATGAGGCTCTGTGACCCTAAGCTGCTCTACATGAATGTTGAGGAGATACTAAGAGGTGAAACAGACAATGACATATGTTGATTTGGGCAAAGGAATTGGGGAAGGAAAAGGTAGTACTTGAATGACTGATCAGTTTCTTTGTGTGATATCCTAGGTAATGATTGCTAATATGCAGAATCGCAGCCCTAAGCCTGGGCCTGCAGCACATGAACAAGAACTTGGATATTTTTTAGAAACAGGACTTCAGAGGGCCCATGTCTTGTACTTCAAAAATGGGTAAGAAAGCCTTTTCATCACTTGAGAAATATCTGCCAAAAAGTGAACTAGGCCAGCTTTGGGTGATAACATTATAAATTTATGGGTAGTTTGCAATTATTAACTCTTTCGTGACAGTAGAATTTACCTTGTATTTAATAATTTGAATTCTCAACAAAATAGATTTAGTGTACATTTGGGGAATCTAATCCCATACAAAGACCTCTAAAGATTCAGAATTTTGTGCAGAAGCTTTAGTAAGAAGAATGCTAGAAAAAAAAAGAAAACGATTGATTTTGTTTTTCCAAATCTCTTCAGTTACCACTTATTTTAACATTGTGCTGCAGGATAAACGTGCATGAAGACCAACAGTACGTATATGTGTGTTTTCATTTGTGCTTACTCAGTAGTAGATCCTTGTAGACTGTGCATGAGAGGTCATCCATGCTCTTGTGATAACTCGTAAGAATAGTCTACTAAAGATAGGTGTATACAAACTGCAAACGTTGCAGAAAATGAAGAAAGGAATTAAAGCCTCTGTTCATTTTTAAAGGCTTCAAAACTTGGTGCACTAGGTTTTAGATTAGTCTCTTACTCTGTCCTCCTCTTCCTAGAAATAAGTCGTTATAATTACCTTTCAGATTCAAATAAGCCTCTATAGGAAGAGTGGAATGTCATGCTGTGTTGGTATACTGAGTTTGATATAAATGTCATAACTGAGAAAAAGCACTCCAAGTTTTGAAACTGTTACAGTTGAGTTAGCATGTAACTGCTTATTTGGTTTCATAGGTTCCATTGTTAGTATTTGAGAAACAGTTTGGAATAATGCATGACCCCTGAGTTGTACTGTAGTTCTGCTACCGTTACTTGATTGAAAGAAAAATGGAATATTAACATTTCATTTTTCGAGTCTCCTAGTGGTGATGTGGGAGCAGGAGGGAAGTGTTATACCTGAACTGTATTTCCTGTTTTCAGTGGAAAAATATTGAAAAAGAATGAGCTACAGAATGCATGTTCCTAAGCTTTGCAAAGTACCAGTATATGAATTGCCATATTTAAAGCGACAAAGAGTTTATGAAGTCTGGATTTAGGCCTACAGTGAACCAGTTTTATACCATGAAGGTTACAGTTTGAGAAACTTGTAATGGCAAATTGATGTACTTCCCACTGAGTTAATCCTTTTCTAGGTACCATCAATCAGTGGGTGTCTTACTTCCTGAAAAGTTAAGGATTTTTTCTGTTACTAATTGTTCTTTCATTGGAATGAGTCCACATCACTATCTTAACATGCTGGAAGGTCTTGTGCTGGTCTCACTTCCAAAATTGCTATGCATTTTCACCCTCCTAAGTTTCATCATAAAAATAATTTGGTACAATCCCATGTGAAAAAAAGATTCAGAATTGGCTTGTAGGTATGTTAACAATATAATGGGACTAGGTTTAGACAGCTGACCAGTCAGTGGAGTTTTGGAGTACCTATATAAGGTATTCAGGTTAGACAGAGATGAGGTCAGAGCTTTTCAGAAAAGATTTACTGCAAAAAGAAAACAAAATAGCAATTAAATGGTTAAATGCTTCCCAGAAAAGGAGGGGTTGAGAGCTTATCTCACAGTTTTACTGGTATAACTGGCTTGTGAAGAGGAGGGTGGGGGATTTGCACTGCAGGAAAAGAATACTATACATGTCTATTCAGAACTAAGCCCCACTGAGTTCAGGGGGACTTGCTTCTAGTTAAGTAAGTGTCCATAAAATTGGAACATTAAATAAGTGTTCTGTTTGAACAGTGGAGAAGGGGGTGATGATCTAAGGGAAAAGGGGGACGGGCAAGAACTTAGGAGAATTTTGGTGTGTAAGAACAGGTATAGACTTGGCTAGGAAGCAGTGGGGTAGGCTGGGAAGCGCTGTTTCCAGATGTATGTCCCAAAGAATATTTGTTTTCCTGTTAAAGAAAGAAGGAGTTCAGGCAGAAGTGGATATATAGTACCCTTTACTTAAAGCTTTTCGTAGTCAATTCAGTAGGACAAACTGTGAGGCTTTTATTAGAGTTATTATTACTCTAATTCTTATTAGTAGTATCAGAGTACACTTTGATGTTTATGGTGTGATGAGGTTCCATGCTAGTTGAATAGCAATTGGGTACCACTCCCTTGTCTGTATCAAGAAGGGATTTTTTGGGGAAACTTTCAAGCTTTGCTTTTCTTTGTTAGCTACATCTCTGCTAACTTATCTTCCCTTTTTGAGCCTAGGCACCTGTGAGAGGATACACAAAATGATGTCAAAATCTTGTCTCCAACAACAAAGTATTTTAAAGTATTTAATAAACAAGGAAAACATGATAATATGATACTAATTACAAAAGAAGGAGAAGTAGTAGATAACTGTTATCTGAAACCATAGCATTAACTTTTTAAAAACATAATCAATTATTTTTATTATGCCCTCCTTCCAGTAGGAGCTCAGGAGCATATAGTTTCTTTCTCCATTGTATTCTCACAATAGCCAGTGAGGCAAGTTAGGCTGAGTGTGCACAACTGACAAAATTTCAGACAATGAGCTTCATGGGCTTAGTTTTATTCAGATCTTTACGGTATCACAGTGGCATATCTCAATTTTATTTGTTATGGAAACAGCAGGAGAAAAACCTAGAGCCCATTAAATAACTAACTGAATAAAATGGGTAATACAGTGTGCCAGCTGTAAAAGTTGCACTGGCTGTGCATTGAGCTGCCGTAGATTTGCTTTTTCAGTGCATCAGTGTTCACATCAGTACATTGCTCTTTTAAACAGATGGTAGATGGAGGCTAAAGATGTCTACAGCTGTGGATAGTGTGCTATAGTCAGTTCATCCAAAAACAAAACAATTCAAGACTTTTTGCTCCCAGAAAAAAATGGTTGAACCACAGAATACATACAACATGGCAATGACGGAAGGGTAACATTGTGTGGATATGCCGTAAAAAGTGAATAAATGAGGCAGGGCAATTCCACACTGCAGACAGTATCCAGTAGGGCACAACCACTATTGTAAATGTTGTTGCACTAGAGGAAACTAGCACAACACGAGTAATGTTAACTAAGGAGATGAATGTGCCAGTGAGTGATACAGGGTTTGTCATGCAGCTATGATTGGCTGCAGATTGCTGTGGTATATATACTAGGTGATGAACATGACTTTACTTTTGCAGAATCACCAAAACAGAGAACGCTGTTTTCATAAAATTGTCAGTTCTGCTCAGTGTTGCTCTATTTTTAACGTTGCTTTAAGTGTTTTTGGAATATCTTTTCTGTACCCTTGTATAAGAAAGGACACGTATGCCAGGACTAGGAATAGGTCAAGTTACTTGTACATACAATAGAACTGTCATTGTATAATGCATGAATTTTTCTGAGAAATACATATACTTCACCACTGATAGGCAGTTGATGTGGTGTGCTAGTTAAGACTGGATATTCCGTCAGATTCCTCACAGAATTAGGACAAAGTAGTTGACCTTGGCCAATTGCGTGCTCTTGACATGGACTTGCCTAGCATTCTGTTGACTCAAGTATATGATGATGCCAACTGCTGTATTTATAGATGTATATATGCAAGAGAGAAAGTGAGTACACACACTAAATGGAATATATATATAAAGATGTGTTCACCTGTAGAAAAGAAAGACACAGGCGCTGGTGCATGTTATATAGAGTTGCTTATTGAAGCAGAGCAATCTCACTTAAATTGGACCAAGTGATCCAGTTAATCTGTCCCATTATTCACCATCTCTACAAAGGTTTTGTTTTAAATGAAAGTGTTAAGCTGCTATTAGAAACATAGTTGTCTTTGAGGAGCCATTATCTTGTAGATAAACTGAAATAACAAGTAAGAGCATTTAGGAGAGACATGGAAAAGCAATTACCCTTCCAAAATCTAACTGCATTCCAAAATCTAACCCCATTTTATGTATAACAAAATATACTTTGTCTTTTATATAAAATAAATGTATATGTGAAATAAAAATATAATACGTAAAGTTCTTATAAGTTAGGTTGTCATTAGCCTCTTCTCCCCAAAAGAAGAAAACAGTTATAGTTTGACAACACTGTAAATAATGATTTTACTTGGAAAGGGAAGACTCCTTTCTGTTAGAAGCAGCGGATTATCCTCATATAAAGAAGTTTAGCAATTGTTAAAGGAATAATTCATATGAAATACTATTTGGGTTGGTTACCCTGCTGATTCTTTGCCTCACTTTTACTGTTGTTTGAAAGAAGAATTGTCATAGTCTTGGACCTCTGCCTTTACAGCACAAGCTGATTCAATAGATTATTGACACATTCTACAAAGTGATCTCTACATGATTAATCCTAATAATATTAATACTTAGAAATCTAAAATACTTTGGGCATGGGCCTTTTTCCTTTGAGAGAATGGTGTATGAATGCAAATGAATCACTGCAGAACTTAATAAAATTCTGCTTCTCCCTTACCTTCAACAGATTTGAAGCAATGTAGCAGGGCAGTCCAGAAAATGGGAAATATGTGTGTCCTTTCCACCCCCTCTTAACTTCCACACAAAGAACCTGCATGGCAATATGAGAATATGGGAGGCGCCTACAGGTTTTCCATTTCCTGAACTGCTCCAGCCCACTGTTCACTGTTCTGTATATACTGAGGAACCCAGAAATTGGAACTTCATGCAGAGTTGATGCACATGAAGTCAGAAAAAGTTTATCCCAGTACTAAAATAACCACTGAAATACTGTCTGCAGTCAGGATAACCTAAGTAACACTTTATCAGCTAGTTTAACCTTCAGGCATATATTAATTGGCACAAGGAGAGAGATGAGCTGTATTGTTTCATTTGTTGCAAACTGCTCTTTGTTGGCATTTCTCTCTTGTCTTGTCTTCCTCCTTTAATTAACTTGGCATCTCCACCTGCAAAGATCATCATTCCCTTTCTGTGTTATGTCCATATCACTCGTCTTTTATATCTCTCAATAGGCTTTCCTTTTTACTGGTTTAATAAGATTGTGGTGAATTGGTTGCTTTCATTTGCTTTTACAGATGTTTTTATTCAAACCTCCTGTGAACAGAAAAATATGTCTGAATGGAAGGGAATGTAACTTCTCCTTAGGCATGAGCTGTCAGGAATATTTAGTTCTGCATCTCTAAAGACCACTTGAATAATGTCATGTGTTCTCAGTGCTGTCTGAAGCACTGGCTTTGGAACAGAATACCAATAAGACATTTCTGTACAGATCAGTTACTTCATATCACTTCACCATGAATTTTTGCATTGCATGGAATGCCAGAAGAAATATTCCCAATATAAAAACACCCCTTTTATTAGTTTTGTACTTTCCATTCTGCCTTTATATAAAAAAAGTCATGTTCAGTATACATTTGATTTCTGAGTGTGTGATGAATAGTTTAAAAAACCCACAGAATCTTGTTTAAGTCTTGTTGTGCAGAGCTTAATTGTGTGGTGCATGTCCTAGAACAGTTGACAAGAATAAGAACTTAATTTGGTTTTGTCTACAAAGGCTGTAAAGTTTCCAGATGTAAGTCAAATCAGTGGAGCAATTTTAAAGTCAGAACCTTCACTTTATTTCCAGTGGAATGATTTTAAATTAATGCAGTCTGTATGGAAACTACTACAAATCTACTCTCTTTCCACTCTTTCTGTAAGGATAGATGGTAGAAAATAGCCTCTGATAATATGGTAGGCAAATTTCTGTTCCATCCTGTAAAGATTTTGAAGAAGCTTTTACACCTCAGGAGCCAACTTGGGTGATATAGTTCTTTCCTTATTTCCTCTCAGAAGTGATGTCACCATGTCATGTCATGCAAAATGTTAGTTAATGGCAAGAAAGAAAGAGAAGGAGACATCACTTGAAACTATAGCTTACAAACGCATTTTGAACGTGGTTTGCAGGAACCATGGTTTGTGTGTGCATGTAATAAGAAACTATGGCTGATGCTCATTGGGAGGGAGGATATCATTCCAGAGATGGGAGGATGAAAGGAGAAGGCATGTGAGCCTCCTAATTTGACATTGGGGTTTATAAGTGAGGCAAGTATTATGGCATTCAATGTGGATAAGTGCAAGGTCTTGCACTTGGGACACAGGAATAGGTTTCACAGGTAAGGGATGGGGGCAAGTGACTGGCGAGTAGAACTTGTGAAAGGAATCTTGGAATACTGGTTGACTGCAGGCTAAACATGAGTCAGTGGTGTGACGCAGTGATCAAGAGGGCGAATGCCATCCTTGGAAGCATAGCCAGAAGTTTGGCTTCTAGTTCAAGAGTGGCATTATTGTCACTCTATACCACTGTGGTGTGCCCACAACTGCAGTATTATGTTCAGTTAATTCATTTAATTCATATCACCCTTCCACTAAAAAATTGTTTTTATATATTTAGGGCACAGGCACATAATTGCTGCATCTCAGTTTTCAAAAAGAATATTTAAAAAATACCTAATCCCGTTGATTCAGGTGGAACAAAATAGCTTGTCAAGGCATTTCTCAAGGAACTTGAGTTCAAGCTGTAGTATGTGAGTAGGGACAGAGTGTATCATCTTTTAGTATAAAATAATATGATTGGGCCTTGCTTGTGGGTCCACTCTTAAGATGAGTTAGTCTGATGGGAATTAGTAACATGGTCTTCTCAATATTGGTCTAGACCTGATGAGGTAAGTGCCCTCCTGAGAAAAGTTTAGTTGCAGGATGCAAAAAGGCTTCAAAGTCCACATGTTTAAAATGGCTTTTAGTTGTGATGTTCAGATATGCTGCTATTAAATTGTTTTACTGCTTTGGTTTGGAAATAGTTTTACTCGGCCTTATGTTTCAAGTGCAAATATGAGAGAGGAGTTGTATCTTTAATTGTAAAGGTTTATTAATAATAATATATTTCATTGTATGATACTGTTATGTTGTTAGTTGCCTGGAGAGAACATGGTCCAAAATGGTGTATTATGAATAGTAGAAAGAAAGAAGGAAAGAAGAAATCAGCATTTACAGACATGCAAAAGATGGGAAAGGCGGGTAGGAGGCCACATTGTTCAAAACCCAGAGATAACGTCAGATGTTCCTAGTTAGATGCTTTAGCTTAGGGATCTAGAGCCTCAGCCCAAGGGTCCATTGCTGGTCCTCCCTAGCTGGCCAAACCCCTTCTGTTTCCTCCAACAGCCATTGGGTGGTTACCTGGCAGTCCCCTCTGTGCAGTCCAACCCTCATTTAAAAAATGTTGCCATGTTTCTCCTGTGGTTTAGCTACTTGCAGTAAGAACTTTAAGTAAAAATGTGTTGGAATTTTGGACCTGCCTCTTTTGCTCCTGGCCCTGCCCAGCACTGGCATGTGGCTCCCAACAAGTTCTCTGAAATAGAATTCAGTGCTCAGGCTGAAAAAGGTTTAGCACCCTCGCTGCATACTCCGCTGTTAGTGGCAAAGAAAATTGTTTCACAGTCCTAAGGTATCTTCAGAAGGAAGTGACAAGAACCTTTAGAAAGGGGATGTTTCCTACAGATGGAAAGCTTGTGTTTCCATTGACTGGGTAGAGAGTGGGGAGTTTTTACCAATCCAGGGAAGTATTGGCAAACTGGATGACTGGGGATTAAAGGTCTAAGATTTTTTTATTTATCTGAATACTGCCCCATAGTTTCATTTTGATAAGGCAAGATAATAAACTACTTGTTATAATTCATTTTGTAAATGTGACTAGGCTTTCATATCAATAAGCAGAACATCTCTGATAAGATGGAACAGGGTTAAGATATTTGAGCTTTATATGAGCCAGACACACATCTGAACAAGGTCCAGATCTTTTAGAAAAATGAGCCTGTGAATCACATTTAAAGGATACTGTTTTGTTTTGATTTTTTACACATAGGTCCAAAGCAAGTGTTTTTCTGTTTTCTGCAGCCCAACACATGGATTGTGCATCCAAGCAGGTCCTTGCTGCATCCAAGCAGGTCCCAAGTTCAAGTCATGTTGCAGCAGCGGCTGTTCCCTGTACATCTTGTATTATTGCTGTCTCCTTTTCTCATTTTCCTTAAAAAGTCGCCTTTAAGATACTAATAAAGTTGCCTGAACAAGCCACATGGTGCTGTGCTATATTTCAGGATCTACCCGTCTTAGCTAAAAGTGGGAGTTGTTCCTTTCCTCTGGCAGTTGAACCACTCAATAATTTACACAGTTTACGTGAGCTAGGTTTTCCTCTCTTTGCGCATTCCAGGCAACAGACGGTTCCTTTGCAAATGTTCTTTATTCACCAAAGTATAGCCAGTACACAGTTACTTCACAAAGAATCTCTGAGCATGCACAGAGCAGTTTGTTGAACCCAATCTAACAGCTACTTCTGGAAATCCTCCTATTGAGCATGCTTGCGCCTGATCCCTTCATTTCATCAACTAATTTCATTCTATAGATGTTAATCTCAAAGGAATTGCCAAGCTTTTTGAAATCATAGTGAGAAATCTTCCTTTTTTTAAAAAAAGTGTGAACTCCCACCTTATGCTTTTAGTTTCTAGGGTAGAATTCCTTATTTGTAAGCAGTAAGTCTCTTTTTATTGTAAGATGTGGGGTCTGGCAGTGACTGGTGTGAAAACATGCTAACTGATTCATAGCTTCCGTCATAAGAAAGATAAATTAGCATGGCGTTTAACTGGTGTCCCAGATTTCCTGAACATTCCCACACTATAAACCTCTTAAACTAACCTTTGTCCTGGTAGTTACGGTGCTGTGCTTGTGACTGTGCAGGCTCATGTTAAGGAAATGAGCTGCCCCGAGGCTTCGGCGAATGGGGCGGCATAGAAGTTCCCTAAATAAATAATAAATAAATAAATAAATTCTGTGATCACAAACAGAAATGCTATTGGATGTGCAAGGGTACAAAAAGGGCAGCTCAACAGTGTGATGTACCTCTTCTTTAAAATGCAGTTCTAGTTATCCTCTGTTTTGGTTGCCAGGCTACAAACTGCATTCCTCTCCTCAATCCAAAATATCTAAAAATACCAAATGTGTGGGATGCTGAAGCGGCACAGGGATACAGCTTGGGGTACATGGATGTCCTGAAGCCAAATGTTTGATTCCAAAAGTACATCCCAAATTAGAGAATGCTTGTTCCTATATAGTTCAATTTTAGGCTTTTAAATATCAGATCAATTTCCATAGCCTCTGTTGATGTAAGTTTTATTGGGGGAAACTACGTTCATTTTGTGGTATGCCATGTTTTCTTAAAATCTTTTCTAGAATTAACAGCACATCTTACTCATTAAAGCATTTTCATTCTTCATTTTTTAAAAACAGTCCTTTCTTTAGGTGATGCAAAGCCTAGACGACCCCGACTGTATAATTCAAAACCAGTAGTCGAAGGAATAGTGGACTTAATCATGTATGGGCAGCTCATCACCACCCTTGAAGCTTTAAAGTTTAATACGTCCCATCTCAAAGCAACTTGAAACTAGTCATCAGCTGCTGTGGGATTTGCGGGAAGCATCACAACAGTTCATTAGGCCGCCTTCAATGTTCTTCCAGCAGCTGCAATGGTTTTTGTTTCTGTGCCATTCTTTTTTTGGGAGAAAGTGACAATGGCACTGCAACCTAATTACACTGGCATTTTCTCTCCCAGAAGATGGACTAGTTCTGATGCTGGAAAAAGTGACTCCTCCCACATGGCCTTGGGTTTCTGACATCAAAGCAACTCAGAAAAGTGACATCCTCTAGTGGTTCCCACGACCCTGAGATAATGTTGGCAGAGGCTCTTAGCTTTTCTGCACTGCTCATAGATGTGCTTGCTGATACTCATACTGGCTCCATTTCACATTAGAACATTATTTGTAGCTGTGGGAGAAAGAGCTTAGAGCAACTGCCAAAACACCATGGCAGAGAACAGGTGCCAATGGCTGAACAGCAGCAGCAGCACCCCCTCTTCTTCCTCCAATGCATTTATATTCTACCTTTCTTCATTTTAGAAAGAACTCAGGGTGACTTACAAGGTACTCACCTTCTTAGCTCTCCTCTTTCAAAGGAGAAGCTAATATATGTGTGGCCAAAGGTGAAGATAATTTCATCCCTGTCATGTTTCAAAACCTTTTCCATCTAGTTTTAGTGTATTTACTATGATGGAAAGCAGAAGCTGGAGAATGTGGCAAGAACTAGCAAGATCTGAGTTAACTGCATCCGTAAGCTCAGATTATGTACAATAATTGATGTTTTCCCTTAACTTCCTAATTTATTTATGTATTATATAGGTAATATCCCACCCACCTTTCTTCAATAGTGTCTAGCTGGTTGTTGCATCATGAGTATTCAGATCTAACTCTTAAGCCCTTGTTTCCTCTCTCATTCATCTTTCAAATGTTGAACATATATATTACTGCTAGACAAAGCTACGCGTAGTAAACTTCTCTTCCTCGCCTAATGGGCAGGTATTTTGCTAAGGAATTTTCAATTTTGTAGCCTCTGGAGATAAGGTTTATTCAAAATGACCATTTTACAAAATTATGAACTTTTATTAGCTCGAGTTGACACAACTGCTAATGTTTGCCTAAGTCTTCCCTTCTTGAAATAATAAGCTTCTTAAAGGTATTCTGGGGGTGGGGGTTGCTTCAGACATTAAAGGCGGAACAATCCAGAAATCACCTAAATATTGTTCTAATTATGTATTCGTGGGAATAAAGTCAGCAGACTTAAGCTGGAGATGTTATTTAAGCTAGAGAAGCTGTTATTTAAGGTAGAGAAGCATGTTATGGCCAGGGTTCAAGAAAGTAAAGGTGCTTGCCCACCAATTTCTGCTCCAAACCGCCTTCCTGAGCCACTTACCCCTCTCTGCAGGGTTTCAAATGTGTGGAGAATATCCCTGAAGGATGGGTAATAGCTAGAAAGAGCTAGCGATGGAACAATCTGTCAGTTATGATGTCTTTCTCATTTTCCTACTCTTCAATTATTTATTTATTTATTTATTAAAACATTTTTATGCCGCCCCATTCGCCGAAGCCTCGGGGCGGCTCACAATAATTATAAATATATAATTTATATTATATATAAATTATATAATTTATATATAAATTTAGTTCATCCCTTGCCTACATCGGGTTGCAATTTCCAAAATGTTCTGCGCAAAAATCTGTACAGGTTTTGGTGTGGATTTCTCTGCATGCATGCATTTTTGCAATCAGTTTTCCCTATTCTGTATAATTAGAATCAAAGGAATGGAGAAGTGTGGTTGTCTAAGTATAATTGTATTTCAGTTTGTACATTGGTTTGGTAAAAGTTAATTAGTTAAACTTACATAAAAATGGAAACTGAATAAATTTCTCTTCCATGCTTGGGTGATCTTTTGTTAACTGGAGATGCTGGGGATGAAAAGGGAGTCATCCATAATGCTGTTTGGAGTTGTTTTCTAAAATAAGGAACAAGCCTTTAAAATACACAGCTAAGGTTAAATACAAATTTTGCTTAAATGTGATTACTGAAGTAGCACCTATTTATATATATCACATGAACTTGTGAGGATAGAAATTCCATCTGGCCTGCCATAATTGATGCTTTGTCAAACTTGGACACCCTCTGTAGACATCTGCTTTGGTTCATTTTTCCATTCCTTGGTTTTCTTTCACCACTTGATATACAGTGCTGGAAGGTATAGGAAGTTAGAGCAGAGAAGATGACTATCAAATATAGGAAAATAGCTAAGGCAAGAAGTTGTTTTCCAGGGTATTATTACTACTATATTTAAGTAGGGCATTTTGGTCTAATAACTTTAAATTATTATGCAACTCTGCATTGGAACATTCACTAAAGCAATGTTGAGGCACTGCAGAAGAAAATAATCTCAGCCCTGACATTGTGCCAAAGCGCACTGCACTGCTTTTTTTTTTTTTTAACCCCTGGCAAGAGTGCTGATTAACTAACTTGTAATGCATTTTAATCTCACATCATTGCACAGCCTGGGCCACAGGTGCCCTGGTGCAATATAAATCATTTTGTATTATGCTGGAATGCAGTTTCTAAACCAAGCAGAGTATGGGTGCAGGTCCATTACCTGATACAGAATTATGCCTTTCTGCCTGTGAATTGCGCAACTGCATCATTTAGATATCTGTCTGGTGTGTGATAATAAGTGCATCCTAATAATAATAACAGTTGTAATCACTATAGTTTCTAGTGCCATTTTTACATGTGGGCAACTGAGTTTGCAGTAACATGTATTAGAATGAGTACAGGGAATTCCAAGGTTAGTTTCTGGTAAAAACTCCAGGAGATGTTGTTGAGTGCTTAGGTGATCTGTGCCAATGACATTTCTCCTTTGTTTTCTTTCAAATTGTGCAGATAAATTATAGCATACAAATTCATGTATATATTAATATAGCATATTTATCTATAAAACCAATCATAGTTGCTGCAGTCCTTTAAAAATATAACTTACCTAAAAATGGCATCTAACTTCCAGTGTGGTATAGGGATTAGGGTAGGACTGAGATGATGTGGCATCAGATGTGGATTCTTCCAGAGATCATATTGGGAAACTTTGGGCCAGAAGGTATCCTCTCCATCAGCTTAAATTACCTTACAAGTTGTTGGAGAGGGAGGAGCCATGTATGCTGCCTGGGAATTATAAAATAGAAAATACATAAATAGATCAGAAAACAATAACAATTCAGGTTAATCTAATATAGAACAGATCCTTAGCTAGGGCCTTGTGGAAAGCCCAGTGGGAACCAGGAAGGCCATATTAAGCAGTAGGCTTCTAATCCTGAAATATTAACTCTTGCAGTGTTTAGCAGAGGGCAAGACTCACTGGAGAAGTCAATCATGTTAAGGAAAGCCAAACACTCAAATAGTAGAAGACCAAAATGAGATGGATCAACACTAATTTAAATTGAATGTACTACTTTGAACATCATGTTTCCTGAACAAGTATATATGTTATTGGATCACAATAACAATCATAACTTTCTTGTTTGTTTGCTTATTTAGTTATTAGCTTTATATCCCATGTTTTTCTTTACAACAAACTGAAAGTGGCTCACATCATTCTCCTCTTTCTGCTCTCAATCTTACCCCACAACAACTACCCTGTGAAGTAGGTTGGACTGAGAGTCTGTGACTGGCCCAGAGTCACCCAGTTGGCTTCATGGCTGAATGGGGACTAGAGCCCAGACTGCCTGAGTCCCAGTCCTGTGCTCCAAACCACACCACACTGCACTGTTTGCAATGAAATAGAACCTTTGTACAATTTAAGAGCTTAATGCAGAAGCTTCAGTCATACAGTTGACCAGAGGTTGGATGGTATAAAATAGATGTTTAAAATCACACAAGTGGGTTCTAGGTATATATGGTAGTATCTCCTGGATTCCAAGGTAATGAGGAGCTGCTAGTGGCAGCTCTGGATCCAATGCTTAGCCCATATTAAAATATGATACATGAGGCAGCTTTGCAATAAATGGTTAATATTTTTTATCTAGGTACTTTATTGTATGCATCTGAATGGGAAAATGATTAGAAGGAAATAAGTGTGTGTGAAGCAGCAGACGCGGATAATGTGTGATATTTTACTTCCATTAATGGATTATACTAACAAGACAAACTGAAACTAAGCATTCAGAGTTGCATACTGCAGGTTTCCTGCTAGCTCAGTGGCCAGGTTTATTTATTTAAAACATTTTTATGCTGCTCCCATTGCAACAAAGCCTCGGGGTGGCTCACAACAAAGGTTTGCGTCTCCCCCATCTTGTTTTTTCAAGTGTTGCCTGTTATGCTCTTGTTTATCAGTTTCCTTTGACTTTAGAAAAGTTATTTTTATGTGGATTGAGACATGCACTTCTTGGACTCATTCATTCCCATATTTATTTCCCTTTGTTTAGCAATAGTAGGAAATGCTTTTAGTTTTGGAGGAAATTACAAATGAATATAAAAAGGAGATGTTTTAAATAAATAATTTAATGTTTTAAGTATTGGTTGGAAATATTACTGAATTCTGTGTATATGTACAGGAACTTGACAAGAGGTGTTGGTAGATTTAGAGAGATTCTAAGAGCTGTTGAAACGAGAACTACACAAAATCTACGCATGGTGAGTTTTTATAACCATTTATATGCTTATATGCTTTTCAGCACCAGGTCAAGACCTTTTATTTTTCCATGATTTTAATGTTTAAATATTTTTAACTATGTTTTATGCTCAGTCAGGGATTATTATGGGTTTATATATACAGTGGTACCTCGGCTCACGAACTTAATCAGTTCCAGGACTCTGGTCATAACCCAAATTGGTCATGAGCCAAGTCAAATTTCCCCATAAGGGTCAATGTAAATAAGGTTAATCCATTCTGCAACTATTTTTTTACTCACAAAAATTTGAAGCAACGTGGCAAAGAACAACAAAGATCGCAGCCATTCCCCCCCCCCCCACAACGATTGTGCAGGGGGGTGGGGGGAGACAGGCGCGATCACGGGCGTGCTGAGGAGGAGGCGGGTACAATCGTGGCCATCTCCCCCCCAGCATGACCGCAATCGTCCCCGTGGAGGGAAGGCGGATGCGTGCGCAATCATCACCTGATGCAGAGTTCGCAACCTGTGGCAAAATTTTTATGAAATTTCTGTTCACGACCTGATTTGGTCATGAACTGAGGCATTCGTGAGCCGAGGTACCACTGTATTTATTGGGTGTTCTGTTTGTAAGCCATCTAGAGACGCGCAACATAATTGGATTGGATAAAAATACCCAAATAAATAAATAAATAAAATTAAAAATTAAGTTTGCAATCCTGTACATGCTTAATTGGGAATAAACACAGTGGGGCTTATTTCTGAGTAAAAGTGCATAGGATTGTGATGTAGTAATATTTTGTGCATTGTAGTTTGGTGACCGTATCCATAATTCAAAAATAGAAACAGTATGAAAATGGAAGTACTGATTAACACACATATGTGTAAATTACAGTTAGAGCAAATTATGTGGAGAAGAAGTTTGATCAATGTATTTTGAACTGGTTTGCACACAATGCAAAACCCATGAGCAAGAATTGAGCCTGAGCTAAGCCTTTGGCCTGCACACCCACAACTTCTCCTGTGATACTAGGAGGAAAATTTTCCTAGCATTTAGTTTAGCTTTCAAGAGAGCTCTGGCTTCTTACACACTAAGCAGAGATTTTACTTTTAAAACAAACTAACCAGAGCATGTTAGTGAGAGAAGGATTTGAGAGTAGACAAGCTGGAGTTTCACTGGGGCATGTTCTTAGTTGTGTTTGCAGCACTAATCATGACTTAGTACTATGTGTAAACCAGCCACTAGAATGTTGATAAGCGGGAACTGCAACGAAAAGTTTGGTGCAGAGTTTTCCCAGTCAAGTTTTCAGTTGCTCTGTTCCATTTTCTCTCCTTCCCTATTTCTAGGTACCTCTCCACTGCTCCCCGAAAAATTAGTCAGCATTCTTTGTCCACTGTGCATGTTTGGTTTATTTGTCCCAACATTAGACTTGTTTCTGAAGTTCATTCTGCTTCTGCATAGCTTGGAATTCCCAGAAGTCTGTTGTGTGCATGGATAGTGGCCTTTTGGCTACCTTAAGTATTGGTATTTCAAGAATGAGTTTGTTATTAGTATACATGTTTTTATCTGCTACTGTGTTAAACTTTTGGGGATTCTCTTGGGGAATGTGGTTGCATTTTATATTGTGTTTTGCATTATACTGATGTTTTATGCAAGTCATCTTGTGTACTGCTGTAAGGAGGAGACAAATAAATGAAGAAACATACCACTGATGATACATTGAGGGCACACTTCCTTGTTGAAATATATTATATTGTTGTTATTGTTGTACTCAATATTATTGTTCAGTAATGAAGCATTATTCTTTACATTCTGTTTATGGGTAAAATCTTACATGAATTTACTAATGTTCCTAGTTCTGTATCGTGGTTTTGTACACCACTGACTAGGTCCAAATGTCTTTCCTTGTTAACAGACCATAGCGAGGCAATTAGCTGAAATCTTGTTACGAGGCATGTGTGAACAGAGTTACTGGAACCCACTGGATGATCCTCCCCATCAATCACCACTTAACGATCCTCTCTGGAAAAGTGCAAACACTAAAACTTATGCACTTAGCAGAAGGCCACGGGTATACTCTGGAGAAAAGTACGTTTTTATCTAATTTATATGAGTTGTTGGTATTGTTAATATTTACATTGGACTAATATTTACATTGGAAATAAACTTTAAAGCAAGTCATTATGTGTGTAAGACACAGGTGGAGAAAAAAATCACCTTGGTGGATAGCATTAATTTTTTTAAGGTATGTATGTGCCATGATGCTTCCCATTACAAACCAATGCAAGTGTGCAGCTCTGCACTTGCACAAGTTTTCTTTTTTACATGTATGAAAATGTTTGCTCACATTTGTGAAACAAAATTACAAAAATAGGTGGTGAATCAGTGATGGCCCCTCCATTCTGCTGCTTGTGCGGTTTGGAGGGGCTGACACTGAGAGATTACAAAAAGGGATCTCTCAGAAAAAAGGGGCAGGGAAAGAGACATATCAAGTGCAGAAGGGCTCATGGTCAGTAAGGCGAAAGGAGACAAGATGGGCCCTACTGCAAAATACCCTGGGATACCCTCAAGAAGAATCAAAGAGAAGGGGAAGGATGGCCCAAAATTAGGCTGATCATCTTTCAGGTACATCTTGTATTTTTTCCATGAACAACCTGCACTGCCTCGCTTATTTGTAGGGTAGGTAGCCACGTTGCATAAATCTACCCAAGGTGTGTGAAAGATTTAATATGCAAACTGTAGGCAACCTGATGGCTGATTCCCAAAACCTTCCTGTTAAGGACTTAATATCTTTTTTAAAGTCTCTTAAAATGTGAAAGTTATACTGGCATTGTGGAGAAATGCTTGCAATGATCTGTACTGTATGTGCTTCAAAATAAGTACTTCAACAACTTAACCTTAATTATGTAAGCGTTCATCATCAGCTTTTGCTCTTGCAATGACCTAAATTGATGAAGAGCAGCAGATTGAGTTCTCCACTTGCTTAACAAGTTAGGATAAAAGTGTCTTTACTGGCAGGCCTAACAATTGTGGACATTTGGACACTTGCCTCAGTGTGAGCAGCTGTCAGAAATGGCTTTTTAAAAAACTTTTGGACTCTCAGAAGTATTACCCATTTTGAGCCTTGCAATGGGCTAGGCTAGAATTTGATGCCTAAGCTCTGTGAAGCGACAATACCTTCAGATCTTTGGATTCCAGTTATTATCACTGCAGCAAATGTTGATGTTAATTTTTGTGCTCTGCTGCCTCCTTCAACAGCAGATAACAGCATTTAAAGTTAGTAGACTTTCTAAAAATATTGGACTACAAAGGATAAAACAATTCTTTATACTGTTTATATAAAGATTTCCAAATGCTGAAGATGATAATTAGTATATGTCATTTCCTAGGCTTTGTTTCAGAATCATAGGAGAGCAATTAAAATGTTAATGCTTCCAGGCTCTCATTAGCAATGAAGAAAAACTTGAAACTTTATTTTTTTTCCCTCAGGATTAATCAGAAAATGTTGCATAAACCAGCCTTATATTACAAGGGCTGAGCCTCTACCTTTACTCACTTATGTCACTTTGTGCTGGATGGAGATTTTAAAATATGGTAACTTTAAGCCAAGGAGGAATAGTTCCAAGCTCTTCCTCTGCCTTTAAACTAAAAATTCATTTCGAGCATGTTTAAATGCACTCACTGTTCACTTGCCCTTGCTTTCATTTAGCACTATGGGCATGGTAAGTGGAGTGGATTTTGTTTTATCAGACTTTTTGATGTACTGAATTATGCATAGAGCAGAATATTAGGGGAGTGTTTCCTTGAACTTAATTTCCAATGGGGAAAAGGAGCCGTTCTTGTGGTGTGCTTACTTTTTCTCTTACATAAAAAAGTTCATTTTCTACATTTAATATCTATGCAGATTTTTAGAGCTCCACCCACTGAACTCTCTTAATCTTTTGGAAAAGTGAGAAGAGACACGAAAAATGAGGGTGTAGGGAGTGGCCTTTTACCAGGTCAGACTGTTTGTCTGTCTTGCCCTGTATTGTTTACTCTGACTGGCAGCACCTCTCGAGGGTCTCTGGCAAAGGCCTTTTGCATCTTCTGCCATCTTATGTTTTTGAAAGGGAGATGCTAGAGTTTGAACATGGGAAGCACCAACGCTGAGCTTCCAGCCCTCCCACAACCACTCACCTGCTCCATAAAAGGAACTGGCACTGTAGCAACACTACCTCTGGCCATTTAGCAGTGGATGGAACAGGCGAGCCACCTTCATGTTTAGAGCTACTTGTTTGCTTTGTAGGAATGCAGTGGAAATCCGTTGTGTAGCTTAGGAGCTCTCTTGTTGAAGCCTGCTTTCCACTTTCCCAGTGATGTTAAAGGTGCATTTGCAGATCTGCTTAAAGAGAAAGAGAGAGATTAATACTGATTCAGTAAAATTAGGGGGGAAAGTAGCTAAAATGTCAGGTACGGTGATGCAACAATAGGAAGACTATGGAGAAAATGTCTTCAGGCCGCTAAGAGAATATTGCTATAAATGCAAAAGTATGGAGGTGGCGGCAGCATTTGTACTTGTGCCGAATATGACTATTTATAGTTGCCAAAATAGCAAGTTTGGTTAATCTGTTGGTTAATTCTAATTACTGCAGTGCTGGTACACTTTGAAGTATCTTTTTTAAAAGTTGTTTTATTCCAATAATTTGATTTGCTGCCATGAAAGCCAGAACTGGTTTTCATACACATTATTTGGCATAACTGTTAATCATTGTATGTCATTTATTCTGGAGTAAGGTTATTTTTAAGGTAATGAATACTCAATTTTTAACAGCATTTTCTGTCCTCAAGAAAACACGGAAGAAGCTCTCTTGCTGCTGCTGATTAGTGAATCTATGGTAAGTAAGCAAGCTTTCATTAAAGTTAACATAATTTTTGTTGCATTTTTACCATTGGGGTAGCTGTTCTCATTTTTCCAGTGATAATAGATGTTGAATATGTCATTGAGCATGTGTAGAGTGCTGTAGCTTTCCACTGAGCAAATGTAGGTTGCCCATACCTTTACCTAATTAATGCATTGAACTTATAGTTACCTGGGCCACTCCTTTTATAAATTAAGCAGTGCTATTACCAGCATACAGAGAACACCTTCCCCTCCCCATAGAAAGTTTTCTTTGTGTTCTCTCTGTGCGCCTCAGATTCAGACTCTGCAGCTTCATGGATCCTCCATTGGTAAGCTGCTATAGCTGAAGAATTTTTGGCTAGAGCCCTCCCACAAACATCTAATATGAACGATCCAGTGGATTCCACTCACCCCTCAGTTTCTTCTTTGACTGCCACTCTTGTAGGTTCAAGGAAGCTGTTATCCATTGGACTGTGCTTTCACTGAGGTTCTTTGTTTCCTCCTCTTCCTCCTCTTTGTTGTCATCGTCTCCTTCTTCAATATTTTCTTCATTTCTTTATTTCCCCCCTTTTTTCTCCTTATCATTTTCACATGGCCCAGGGCTCTAAGGCCTTAAGGACCCTGTTGAAGAAGTAGATTCACTCTTTCCCTTTGCAGCAGTTGATCACAAAAATGGTATTGATTTTACTTTACTTTTTGCCCTCTTGTCATGTCATAGGCAGGCTCTTGCTAGTTCTTACACTTACAAGGCCTCTACTAAGTCCATTAGGAAGTCATTCTTAGGGAGGCAGGTGATCAGGATCAGTTTGATTATTAGAGGTGGATATCTCCTGATTCAAAGCTTGTGTTCACCAGGAGAGAGTTGGATGTGAAGAAAGGGCAGTAATAGAGACAGGGGTTTCCATCTGCAAGTCTGCTTTGATGCAGAGGTCATATCTCAAGGGTGGGAGGCAAGCAAACAAACAGGCGAGAGCTGGCTGCAAAGGAGCAGCAGAAAACAAGTGCACATTTTAAGGCAAGAAGTAAATGGTTGATCTGTTTTGTCAGGGGAGATTTAAACATGGCATTGTTTCGTCCTTGCTCAGTCAGTTCATCGAGGAAAGAAGGGACATGCTAAGGAGTGGCAGTGACAAAAAGAACCATTGCTGGAGTTTGCACCACAATTTCCACAGAAGGATTCAATGTATAGTCTAGTATTTTTGCAGGATCTTTCCATATATAGCTCTGGTCTCTCTTAGGCTGTGCATGTTGAGAGGGAAAAGTATAAGTGTCCACTCCTAGTGTTATTTTGTCCTATGCAATGTTTTACTAATACAGTGGTACCTTGGCTCACAAAATTAATCTGTTCCAGGACTCTGGTCATGACACAGATTGGTCGTGAGCCAACTCAAATTTCCCCATAAGGTTCAATGTAAATAAGGTTAATCCATTCTGTAACTATTTTTTTTAATCACAAAAATTTGAAACAGGTGCACTATGTGGGGAGGCAGGTGCTATTGTGATTGTCACCCGATGTGGAGTTTGTGACCCAAGGAAAAATTTATCAGAAATTTCTGTTCGTGATCTGATTTGGTTGTGAACTGAGGTGTTCATGAGCCGAGCTCATGTACATGAAAATGAGCCAAGGTTTGGTTGTAGAGCACACACTTTGCCTGCTGAAAAGCCCAAATTCAGTTTAGTTCATGGTCTCTTGAAAGATTTTCTGAGCTCAATGCTCCTAATGCCAAGCCTTTGAGACAAGCAACCCATGACCTGGGTGCCAGATATAGTGATCCAACAGATAAAATCTCGGCAAGGTCTTCACATGTGCATCAGGAGAGAAGAGAAATGTCTGAATACGCACAGACTGAATAATTCTCATGTCTTTCTAAGAAGTGGCAGTCTGCTGATAGAAGGTTTTTAAGTCCAGCCAGCTACGATTATACTGGTAGCAGCATGTGAGGATAAGTGTACAGCTTGATTCAGTTCCCTGTCTAGTTGTAAACTAGTTGCCAGCATAAAACAAATCAAAGCAGTTCCCTTCCATCCTCTTACTGTACCTCGTCTTCAGGTTTCAGATGGGCACTTCACACACTCTAAGGAATCTGTACAGCTGCTGATGCTGTCCTTATGGTGTTTGCTGCTGCACACATTTTTGAGCTGTCCAGTTATGCAATGTTGAAAGGAAATGTCGATCTTGTTCAAAAGAAATAATATACTAGATCTGTGGGAATCTATTTTCAAGGCTGGAGGTGGTAGCTAAACTCATAAAGCCTTGTATTCAGCACTCTACCTACCACTGGAAAATCTATCTCCTGGCATCCAATTACTATGCTTTTATTTATTCAAATTATTGGAAAGCTTCAGAGCCTAAAATGGCAGATAGTTATCACAGAGTGAAAATGTGTTGGAATCTGAAATGCATGATGTTCTTCTCCCAAACCAGACTCAAAATTCAGTTATCCACTAATATACATCTAAAATTATGCAAACACATTGTTTAATTTGTTTAATGTTTTCTCTTCATTCAGTAATGTGCCTTCAGGTACATAAACAGGCACCATATATACTACTATTCTTTTTGTGGAGATAAAATGGAAAATATTCTGTTTTACATATTTTCCATTTCCAGCGTTTGTATAAATCTCCCATTTCAGGAATTGTTTGTATTTGTGCTGCAGCAGCCCTTAAGAAAAACAGTCAGATCATCAAAGTAAGAAAAGTCTGAATGTGCCCTGCTGTTTCTGAGAACATCCAGCCTGGGACAATTGTGACATTTATTTATTTCATTTCTTTTCAGGCTAATCGTGATGCTGTACTGAGCAGAATACCTGAACACAGAAATGATCGCATCATCAGTTTGCAAAGTGCGTCTGTAGTCTATGACTTGCTTACCATTGCCTTGGGAAGAAGAGGTCAATATGAAATGTTATCAGAGGTAAGCTATGATAGTTGCACAACAAAACTGAGCCTTAGAGCTCACCTAAATTACATTACTTGGCTGGCAATGCATGAAAAAATAACTTGCCAGTTCAACATAATATAGAACATTCTGTTATAATACTGCCTAATAGTAACCAATTTTGATGGAGAGAAGGGAAATACAGGTTTGTATGCAATGGTTGTTGTATGCTGTCAATGCAAGGTGTGGAATGAAACTCATAGTCACCACCAGGAAACACCATCTGTAGCTAGATGGGTATAGGTTTTATGAATAGAACATGCCTGAACTTAAATAGTTGGATTTAGTTGTATATTATTGTTATGTCCTGTCAAGTCATCTCCAACTTATGGCAACCCTATGATAAAAGCTCTCCAAAATGTCCTATCCATGACAGTCTTGCTCATCTGTTCTAAATCCAAGGCGGTGGTTTCCTTTTTGGAGTCAATCCATCTCATTTTTGGTCTTTGCTTTCTTCTTCTATGACTTTCCCTACTGCCAGTCCATAGTATTATGTATACACACATGTACATACATACATGTGTGCGTGTGTGTATACATATATGTGCATACAAGTCTCTCTATACACAACTGTATGGGTGTGATTTATTTTTGTTTGTTCAATTTTGTTCAGTTTTAACATGGTTATCAGAGTGAACCAACTTTGTGCTCCAGTGCTGGGATCCCCAACTTTTTTGGATCTGTGGGTTTTTTTGTGAATTTGAGAAACCTCTGTGGGTAGCATCACAAAATGCCAAATAGGGGATTTCTGCTTTGTCATCTGCCTATTATCTTTGTAAATGGCAGGCAGCATCTTATTCAGCAAAAAACAGAAGACTTGTTTCATGTGTATTAGATCCTGCAATGTCTCTGTAGGGGATTGTCCAATTCAACTAATGACTGGGTAATGCTGGTTTTAAAAGTAAGTTTTGGCACTATCCAGTAGTTGCTTCTTTTGAGAAGCTGATGACCCAGATACGTTTTATACTAGAGCAGTCTTTAATATTCTCTGACATGCACACTCTTCTAAATTAATTATCTGTTTCATGGAAATTAACAAATGGAAGGCAAAATAGATGCTCTGGGCCCTTTTGACAGCTAAAAATTGATAGAAAGTTATGTATATTTCCTACAAATCCATGTGTATACATTGAAAAGGGAAACGTTAAAAAGTTAACAATTTTTGAATGCCCTTTGTGAGTGTAAGTGGAAAAGCCCTTGGGCACCATATTGAGGACCTTGGTTCTGATGAACCAGGAGGGATAGGTGACAGAAATTATTTTGCTAGTTTCCATTTGGAGTACTTTTGCCCATTGGAGCACCAGTTACACAATTTTTGCTGTGTTAATACAAAACTGTATATCTCGACTGTATTATTGCAACATGCTCTACACTGAAACCTTTTAAAAGTGTTTAGAAATATCAGTGGGTTTTAGTTGGAGCCAGTTTTTTTAGGACATAGATTACCATACTCTACTAACATCACTGGCACCTTATTTGTTTCCAGGGACAATTTAAAGTGCTGGTTTTGGTATAACTTAATGATAGAGGTGCTTACAATTTAAAAATATTTTTTAAAAGCTAAGAGTTAAGATTTTTAAACCATGTTAATTTGATAGGCTTTCTGTGCTTTTCCTGCCACAGTGAGTCATAATATGCCTGACCTTTTATTTTATGAGAATCACCATAATGATTCAAAGCATAGTTAAGGAAAAAGTCAACTCAAATGTTTTCACTGTCTTTCTGCATCAACACATATGCAAAGCCAGCTCAAATGTTTTCACTGTCTTTTTGTAATTAGCTTATCTCATAAAAACTATATATGAGCAGATTGTTCATGTGTGTGTGCGTGTGTGTCCATGCACGCATGTGTCCGTGCATGCAGACATACGATTTTTAAAAAACTGGGATTCTGTTGTCTTGTCCTATATGGTTTCTACTAAGCATCTCCAAATGTTTTCTAAGGCTGCAGTTGCATATACACTTACCTTGGAGTAAGTCCCACTGAATTCATTCAGGCTTTCTTCTGCATAGACATGTATGAGATCACAGCATAAACAGGCTTTTGAAGTATTCTTAGTTCAATGATGTTTAATCCACCCCAGCCATCTCTGAATGCTCAGCTTAGTTTCTCCTGGATCTTAAATGTGTCTGGTTCTCCTTTAGATCCTGTCTTATTTCTGGGTCTGTTGGCCTTGGTATTTCAGCTAAGCTTGGTATTCCATCTCTTCTTCTGAATCTGAGACAACAACCTTTGGAAGCTGTATGATGTGATAAGAGAGCCAATTCATACAGGCCAGCTTTTGCAGTTCGCCACATAGTTCAGAGTGTGGTCTTCCTACCGTGGCCTCTCTAATCAAGGCCATGGGAATCATGGGAGACTAGGCTGCCTTTGAGAATAATCCCTCTGAGTTTTAAAGCAGTGACCAGGCATGAACATGAAGTGACTGATACAGGCAGTGACCTGTTCAAACTGCATGAATCTGAGCCATTGTGTGATGGCCTTCCAGACCTCTCTTCATCCCAAAGATCTGGTCAAATGAATGCTGGTGTGCAGTGTACACAGAAAAGATACTACTCACAAAATAAAATTGAGACATTTATTTGAGGTACCCTGGTCAGCATTGGACCTCATCCTAATATATCAGCCCTGGTAGAGACCTTACCTTAGAAAGAGGGATTGGGCTGTTGATAGACTTGTGGTTGGTGATACAGAAAAAGAGAGAAAGAAAAAGGAAGAGAAAAAAGCACAACTCTATGTCTGTGTGTGTGAGAGAGTGATGGTACAAGGAGAGGAGAGGACCTCTTCTTTTATCCACATCTCATAACATTTTCTCTGTTCCTTTACAAGTATGTTCCTTCCTTCCTTCCTTCCTTCCTTCCTTCCTTCCTTCCTTCCTTCAGACATGTATGCATACATGTGTACATTTGCCAAACCCTTCTCTGCTTTTGGGAATACTGATCTGTGTAGATGCAGAAAGAAGGTGGCAAGAAAAAGGGAAGAATTATGACCAGAGAGATAGGTGGACTTACAGTGATGCAGCAAGAGAATTGATAGTGTAATAAGAGAAATAAGTGGGCTAGCTGAAAATTTGTACAAAAATACTTTCCTTGTTATATTACAATGCAGGCTTTGTGAGTCATCGAAATGTAAAAGTAGCCCTGTTATTTGCATTGTGTGCCTTGCCCAAAAGTACTGGGTCTTTAAGGTGTAGCTCACTGATATAGCACTTTTAAAAAACAATGTGCTTTTTAAGCATCTTTATTTTGTTTGCCTGCAGGTAATACAGGCAGGCAATATTGTCAATTTAGAAAAGTGTGCATAATTGACAACTGGCATTTTTGTTGTTCTCTTTTTAGTGCTTAGAAAGAGCTATGAAGTTTGCCTTTGAAGAATTCCATCTTTGGTATCAGTTTGCACTGTCCTTAATGGCAGCAGGAAAAGTAGGTCTTTCCACAGATTTTGTTTTCTTGACAGCTGCTAATGGTAATCATGTGGGCTGCAGTCCTGCACACATTCGGTTAATGATGCCTCAGACATCTGCAGTTAGGTGCAGTATAGCAACTGTAGTTCTGTTCATTATCTAAGAATTATAAGCCATTTATCCTGTCCCAATGCAAAGCTGAATATAATTTCAGAATGCCAAGATCTTTATCATGCTCTGTATTTGACTAAACATGCTACTAAAAGAGGGCAAATGGCTTTGCTCATTTCAGTTAAAGTGTAACTCAGCAGTATTTGAACAGTGATGGACTAAAATAGATCCCAATCTGAGCTGTGGTTTCCATCTGTGGGTGGGTTCACACATAATAGCAACCAGTTTGTTTGTTTGTTTTTTGTTTATGCGCATATTTATATGCCATCTATAACTGTGAAAAGGTCTTCCTAAGAGGCTTACAACCACATGTTAAAGCAACATATTAAATATATATATAAATAACAACATTAAAACATATTAAAAACAGGTGTGATGATTGGCTCACCTGGCATTCCTGATGAACCCAACAGGCTATCGTGATTGATTTATTTATTATTTATTTATTTGGGATATTTCTAACCTGTCGAATCACTATGTGTCTCTGGACAGCTTACAACAGATTCAATAAATGCAACAATATAAATATCATAAATACCCCAAACAATAATAAAACTAATAACCCATGACTGAAGTAAAAGATAATTAAAATCTATTAAACATTAAAATATTGGGTGAAAGGTCTTGACCTGACGCGGAAAAGCATATAATGACGGTGCCAGGTGGACCACTCTAGGGAGCCAGGGCGCCACCGCAGAGAAAGCCCTCCTCCAGGTGTTCTGTCTCCTAATATCCATCAAGGAGGGTTCCCAGAGCAGGGCCTCTACTGCAGATTGTCTTGGGTACTTTGCTGCCTGCCATTGCTCCCAACAGTATCTAGGTGGAAACCATGGGAAAACCAAGTCTCATGACAGCTGTGGTCATGAACCAATTTCAGGCTGGCATGGCTGTCCCTTTGTTCCCACTTTGCAAACAGAGTTTCTGCCTTGAAGTGCAATGGGGTCAACTGGCCCTAGACTTGCCCGGGGCAACATGTAGGGGCTGATTGCTGCATCCTTGCAGCAGGCAGCCCACTGTACATTGCCCCAGCCAAGGCTGGAAGTTGACCCATTGCTGGCTGGGGCTTGAACCTTCTTTGCACAATGGAGAATAATAACCCTAACAACTCTTTGTTCCCCACTTGTGTATCCCAAGAGCTGCTGTCAGTGGTGTTTGCCCAGTTGCTGGCAGCAATTCTTCCACACTGGCTGCACTGGGAGGGGTAGTGAGGAGTGGAGAACCGTCCGACAGCAGCTCCCCACATGCTGCTTGGGCACTTTTGTGGCAGCTGTCAGCTGCATTCACTGGTTAGCATTTGGCAAGAGGACCAAGCGGATATTGACACTCTAGCAATGTAGCTTGCAGTGTGAGTTGTGCCATCCAGGTTCAGACAACACTGCAGTCTATTGTGGGCTGAACAAACCCTACAACAAACCTTTGGTCCTTACTACGGTACCCACAACTGGGTTCATACGACACAACAAGCAATCACAACCTTTTATGAATGATTTTTTTGTTGAACAGGTGAACCCTACCAGCATGCCACTCCAAGCTTTACCTCAGAGGCTGTGTTGGTTTCAGTACTTTTTCAGTAAGGAGGAACACTAGATATGTCCTCCCTTGGCTACCTGGTTGAAATATTTTTCTTCTGTTCTTTTTCCTTTATTGAAGAGCCGCCTCTTTGCTCCTAATGGGAGAGAGGTAAACAAAAGCCAGGCTGGGAACTGGAAAAAATCCATAGTCAAGGGAGAGGCAATGAGTAGTTGGTAGATTTTCACTTGTTAGTAGATTATTCTGCATGTTGGCTAGCTTATTTCATCATATTTTAACTGCAGCGTGTATCTTGAGGCACTGTTCCTTTGTCTGGTAAGGACATTTTTCTGGTCCTTCTGTGCCTCCAGAGCTTTATATTCAGCCTGCCACATTTCCGAAGCCGGTTGCGTTGCTCAGTGTGTGTTGGCTGTTGCATTATCTGAAAAGCTCTCCCACGGTTTATAACTGCTGATCCTGTCATGGAATTAAACCAATTTCTTTGCTTGAGATATTGCTTTATTTGAAATAGGCATTAGTTTGTTATAGCTTAGAAGAGATTAAAATCACAAATTGTGAAATACTTGTTAGTTTCTACTATCCTGGTTGACTTATCTCAAGACATCTTTTCATACAGTCTGCTCGAGCTGTGAAAGTCTTGAAAGAGTGTATCCGACTGAAGCCGGATGACCCTACAATCCCACTTCTTGCTGCCAAATTATGTATGGGATCTCTACACTGGGTAAGTGTGAGTAAAAAAAAACAGGTCTGCAAAGATATATATACACACACATACTCTTGCTTTAAAAAAGAGTATTATTTGCATTTACATTTAGCTTTTGTGTTATATCCAACATTGTGCTAGAGGAGAGCTTACAAGAGTAGGTGTTGTAGCTCTTGCAAAACTTGCTATCAGAACTAGTGCAACTAACTCAAGGAACACCTAATCTAATTATGCCATAATAAATTGTAAACCAGCTTACACAGACAGAATCAATGTACTGGATTTGACACTTGTGCAAGGATAAAAACAGGGTTCCTGCTACTGGTAAAAGGTTTACAAGATTGGAATGACACCATTGGATCCAGCCAACAGTGAGTGTTTTTGACAGTTCAAAATGTCAAATTTCTATGAAAGGAGTATTCTTTTAAAAGGAGAGATTTGATCCTTGTGATTGTCTGCTGTTTTCATGCTCTTTGCCAAGTTGCAGTATGTCCCTGGGCTGAATTTCAAACATGACTAATTGCTAGAGATGGTGAACTTGGTTAAGGTTGGAAATAGGCAGACAATTGTGCAGGAGAATGCTAAAAGAAAAAAGAAGATATTTTGTTGAGGGATCTAAACTGTAATTATTCTGCATCTCAAGAATGAGCATATGTAAGTTGGGGAAGTTGAGGCTGCAATTTTTAAAAAGTAAAAATATGCTTTTATATTGCATGTTTATAAGACATTTTGGAGGGTTTTCATTCATAGGGTCATCATATGTCAGAAGACTTGAAGACATATAACAGCAACAATTTTTATTACAACAATGTAACAACAACTTCATTATTCTTGAAGTTTGTTGTATTGATCAATATTATTTATTAAAATGCACGAACTCACAGAGTCTCAGTACAAATGGTACTGTCAAGCATACTGGTCCCTCTTCCAGTGCTTAATTCACTGTTACTGCTTGGAGTTTGATTTATAGAACAAGTTCTGGGCGACTCTAGATCACTTATATCTTTATCAGGCAATGAGATTTTAAAGGCATTATGAGAGCCAGTGTAGTGTGCTGGTTAGAGTGTTGGCTTAGGATCAAGGAGATCCAGGTTCTAGCCATTACTTGTCCACAAAGGTCACTGGGTAACTTTGGCCCAGTTACTCACTCTCAGCCGAACTTACATCATAGGATTGTTGTTGTGAGGATAAAATGAAGCCATGTAAACTACCTTGGGTTCCTCACAAGGGGAAAAAAGGTGGGATATTAATCAATGTAATAAATCATCATTATCACTGGTTCTGGCACTTAAGTTGGACAGTTCACTGGGGTGGATCTCTCAGTTCTTACGGTCACCAATCTCCCAATCAGAGATCTTCGGATTCTCTGTTCTTGGGTTACTGGTCCTTGAATTCTTCCACATGTAGAAGTATCCCCAATACAGATTTCAGTTGCCGTTTTCAGATTGGAGTAAACATTAAACCTTACCCTTGACAGAACTACTTTCAGGATGAGTTGCACTTCAGCTGTAGAAGGGAAACACTGGATTAATGCTACCAAGATTATCCTTGCTATCCAAGTTCCATCTGCTGTGATTATCATGACTACACACTGTTGGTTACAGTTTCTGAGCCTTCACCAGAGGCCATTGCTGGCTCTCTTTCTGGTCCTAGTGCAGTGGCTGATGACTTACCATGGCACCACCAAGAGTTCAGTTGATTGTCCATGGATGTTGGTGCCATGGACAATAACATCTGATGTATTCTTGTCCATGCTTGCACCACAGCAAACACAAATTATAGGATCAAGTATTTGACTGGTCTGCAGGCTACTCCCAAGCTTGTATTGCTCTAGCACTCTGACCACCTTGTCGGTTGAGATACCTAAGGTATTTGTACAAACTTGTGCGGCGGGGAGTGGGGGGCATTCAGCCCCTAATTGACTTGGAGTGTGTTGCTTATTCTACTGTTAAGTCATCTGAACTGCTGTGACAACAGATTTCCCTCTCATGTCTTGGAAAATTGCCTTTCTGGTGGCTCTTGCATCAGCTTGTTGGTGCAGGACACTATGCATTGCATGCAGATCCACTTTGCATGGCTTCTCATCTTGATAAACCATATTTCTGCCAAAAGTCGTGAATCAGGACATTGCATTCTTACCCTTCTTTCTTTCTCCTCCTACCGCAATTGAATCTACTTCTTATACTCTGGATTTTCAAGGAGTTTTGGCGGTATATAAATCAAGGCCATTTGTCAGCCCCATTGCTTTTTTGTGTGTTGCGGTGGCAAGCGGCAAGGAATACTAGCGTCATTGCAGAGGTAGTTGTCATGGGTGAGCCTTGCTATCACTTTGGAGTATGAACTAGATGGCCTTGACGTTTATGATACAAGATGAGCTCAACTCACGCCATGGATATACTTCATATCTGTGACATTTGAGAAAGGAGAGCAGCCACCTGGTTGAAATGCTTGATATTTGTCAGCCATTATGGATCTGATGTGTGGATCTTCCACACTGTTTCATTCCCTGTCTGGTAGCAGGACACTAACTTGTGAGAACCAGTGTGGTGTAGTGATTAAGAGTGTGGGCCTGGGACACAGGATATCTGGGTTCTAGTCCCTGCTCGAGTAACTGGTTGACTTTGGGCCAGTCATAGACACTCAGCCCAACCTACCACACAGGGTTGTTGTGGGGATAAAATTGAGAGTAGTAGGAAGGGAATGGTGGATGCTGCTTTGAGTTTGTTATAAGGAAAAAAAGTGGGCTATAACTAACTGAATAAATAACCTGCTACCAGTAACTAACTTTGCTGCTCACCAATATGTGCAATGCACAGCGATCACAAAGAAGAAACCCTGTAATTGTATTTCTTTGAGTGGCCTTTGTGCATTCACACAGCTCATACACTGTCCCTACTTTGGTGTCAGTCTCAGTGCTGAGGCTGCAGTAGGTTTCAACTGAGGAAATAGCTAGAATCCTTCTAGGGGTATGTACACCAGAGCAGTGGGGCCAAGTTCCCTCCAAATTTTCCTCAGCTATAGAAGTTTCCTGAATAGGCCAGTGTTCTGGCACCAAGCCCATTTGACTGAATACACAGATGACTACTCAGAGTACTGCTGTTCCAGATAAAGCCACCTGACTTTCTTTTTTGCTTCAGTAGACATGCTGAGAAAATATGCTTGTTGCACTGAACAAATGGGTCATTTGGTTGGGTTTGGGTGTTGAACAGTCTCTTGGTCTATGGCCTATACCAGTGATGGCGAACCTTTTAGAGACCGAGTGACAGACTGCAACCCAAAACCCACTTATTTATCACGAAGTGCCAACACTGCAATAAAACCTGAATACTGAAGTTTTAGTTTAGAAAAAACAACTCACAGCCAGTTCAAGCAAATATATATATATCCTTGGCAGTGCACTGACTGGCCATGTGAAAGCTTGGACAAGTCATGGCTAGTGATTCACGGCTCGTGATGTCATCATCTGGAGCCTCTACTCCTTTCCAAGCATGCGCATGGCCCCTATGTGTGCTGTTATCCGATGCGCGGATGCTGGGGCGACTTGGCTTGCGTGCCGACAGAGAGGGCTCTGCGTGCCCACTGCGGCACACGTGCCATAGGTTTGCCACCACTGGCCTATACAGTGATGGTATTATAGACTCCTTGAAAATAGAAAATGGACATTTCTCACCATTGACTCTAGAGAAACTGAGAAGGTGCACACAAGGTTTCTAGACTGTTTCCCATCTAGATACTCACCAAACCAGTTTGAATCTTTATATAGAGACAAGTTGGTGTCTGAAAAAAGGAGTTTAAATACAAGTTGCTTGGATCTACCCATCATATCAGTATAGCCCAGTTCTAGCCATATCCATTTGAGATGCTCCTGCAATGACGTCTTCTGTCCTGCATACTCAGGCCCTCCCACAGAGCATTCCTGGGATGACAGGGAGTATTGAAAATGTTGTTGATGTTGCGTACCTTTGACAGGTTTGTGAAAGCGAGCTGTCTGAAAAAGGCTCATGATCATGAGGAGAAGCTGGAAGGCTTTGCAGCCCTTCATAGAACTGATGATGTCTTTGGAAGGGTGACAGGGCCTAGTGGTCACTATTTGAAATTGGATTATTTTTGGACTAACCAGTCCAATTAATATAATTTAAGCAAACCCATTCTGAATCAAGTGGACTGACTGACCTACTTACAGTATTTGTATACCACTCCGTATCTAAGCAGATTCCAGAGTGGTAAACAGTGCTAAACTAAAATAGGGAAAAGAATGGAACAATACATTAAAAACAAGATAACATTAAAGCCATGGTTGGTCAGAAGGAAAGGCTTCCCAGAACAAGAATGACTTCGGCAAACAGCACAGTGTTGGTGCGTCCTGACCTGCAGAAGCAGAGGATTCCATAGAAATGGGGCTGCCACACTGATGGGTCTTCTGGTAGTTTTCCGTCAAGCCATCTGTCCATATGGGGTCAACAGGACGATGACCTTTGATGATATCAATAATTAGGCAGGCTGGTAAAGGAGAAGATGCCGGCTCAGGTATCCTGGCAGATGGTCTATGTCCATCACTAGTTAATAAAAATCTGTGTTTTTACTTTCAGTTAGAAGAAGCAGAAAGGTTTGCCAGGATGGTGGTTGATGTGGGGGACAAAACATCAGAGTTCAAAGCCAAAGGTTTCCTGGCCCTAGGACTGACTTACAGCCTTCAAGCTACAGATGGTAAGTGAATTGCACACATCCATTTATAAGGGCAAAGTGGCAGTGATATACAGCATCAAGAAATATGTCAAACAATAAAAGTGATGTGTTTTGTGTGCAGTGTTTTCACAATGCAAGTTTTTAAAAAGAATATATTATGGCAGAAAGCCTCTACTTAACTATTACTAATTAAATCCTGTTTCTAGCTTCCTTGCGAGGGATACAAGAGGTCTTGCAACGAAAGGCTCTCCTTGCATTTCAAAGGTGAGTGGGTGTTAATCTTTTCATTCAGCTGTACATAATGAAAAACCTTATGTGTATTTTTTTAAAAGAAGATATTTATAAATCATTATGTAATGTGGATTTTACCTCTGGGATGCTTTCATGAGCACAGAACATATTGCGTTAACATTTGCTTCATCAAGTAGTGCTAGCAAATCCAGTCTGATTCCAAAGGATTTCCTCTTATTTCATTATTAAAGATATTTTTGTTATCAGATAGTAGATAACATTTGTTCAACATCTGTTTAAAGAGTAACTTCATCTGAATTTCTCAAAGAAAGCACAGCTCTGAATAGCAGGCCAAAAGCTGATGGGACAATATGTGTTATTTACATTGTTACATTAGATTGATGGGACTCAGTCAATGGATATTAAGCCATGAGACTCAAGCCCTCTTATCCTCAAAACAGTTATGGGAAAGTGCTATTATTTCACCATGGCTTGTGGCTCATGAATTTTGCATCTGGTAAGCCTGATGATTAAAATTGTTTATTAGTACCACCAGATCTGCCTTTTAAAAACTTGAGGTTACACACAATAGTCTACTATTTTTCCAGCTATTGTGAAATATCCTAATAACTTTAACCACTACTTGCAACTGCTTAAATATATCTCTGCAATCTCGGGCCTCTTTTTACAATTCTAAACCCTTCACCTGACTAATGTAAAAATAGGATTATTTATTCTAGCATTATTTCTCCTGATGGAAGAATCAAGGGGAATAATACACACCAACAGTATAAAGGTTATTTATATTGGAGTACTAGAGTACTGGCAAGTACTTCATCCATCATTCCCTGACCTGACTGTAGGCATTCTCCAGACTGTCAGAGTTTCTCAGAGCTGCAAGCTGTTGTTGTAATGTTCTTGGCTAGATGTATGTGCAGTCACTTTCTGCCTTCCTCTAGAGCTGCTAAAGGAAAGTAAGTCAGAAGACAGCAGCTCTTGCCTTCCTCATCCCTTCTCATATTTCTTACCTGGATGCATTTTCTGGTTTTGTTTTTATTCTCTCTCTCTTGCTCTCTTCCTCTCCTTTTCCCTTCCCTGATTCCCCCATGAGAAAATTCAGTTCTTCTCCTCTTGGTCTCCTAAGAGTCCTACAGGTTTTTCTCTGAGACATAAATAATTGCTTTGCTTGTATCCACCTAAGGGGCTGCACTTGATAGTGTAAGTTAGAAGGTTGGATTAAGACTGGAAAGATATGTGTTCAAATCCCCTCAGCCATGAAGGTCATTAGGTGACCTTGAGTCAGCCTCTTAGCTTAGCCTACACACAGGGTTCTTCTGGGGATAAAAGGGGAATGGGGTAGTGTTGTTGTTGTTACAACCTTGCATTTATATTCTGCCTTTCTCCCTCCAAGCAAGGAAGACAAGGCAGCTTTTAAGGTTCTCTTCTCCATTCTGTCCTCACATTCTGTCCTGTGAGGTAGCTTAGGCCAAGAAGTGGCTAGCCCAAAGTCAACCACTGGGCTTCACTAGAACCCAGATTTCCTGAGTTGCGGTCCAGCATTCTTACCACTACACCACACCGACCATGTACTGTGGCTTGAAGGCAAGACAGAAATGTAGTACAGAAATAATCTCCTGGTTCTTTAGTGGACATTTCAGTGGCCCACTCTGTCTAATCATGATCCCAGACACAGGCTAGCACTATCAGGCTAGAAAGAGCAGAAAGGAGTTTTGGCTCAAGTATATTCCAATGCTCATGATCAGCATTAGATACAGTTCTATGTATGATTGCCCTGGAAGAGGGCCAGGACTGATCCCTGCTAGTATTTGATCTTGGGACTGTAACTTCTGTCTTACTCATGTAGCACACAACACAATCCATAATTCTTAGTCCTGTTGCTATTCCTCCTCCAACATTGGTGATTTTTCCAGGCCACTTTTATGATTTTTTTCCAGTGATTGCAGTTTCCATTGGCTACTGAGTTCTAGTCTAGCACTATTATAATTCTTGCAATTCTTCAAGACTGCAGAACCTGTTTTGCAGCATTTTTCTGTAACATTTCCTTTGACCTTAAGCAGTAGAAAGTGTTTTGTAGACACAATGTGGATTCTTTTCTGTTTCTTCTCCTAAGTTCAGGTGGTAGGAAGGAAGGTAGGTAGACAGATGAATCTTTTTCAGTATGCACTTATATAGCTTCAAGTAACTGCACTTTTTTGAAACCCTGCATTTTTGCAGAGCTGTACAAGTGTGAATGCACTTACCAGACTTTAAAGGAGAGTGGGGGGAAACAAGCCTAAATGGCATTGCGTCCTTCCACTTCTTCCACAATTGGTTCTGCCATGTGCTTGCATTATCAACACAAATGAAAAAGCACGCACAACCTTTCAAGCTAATTCTATTTCTCAGTATGCATCAGTATATTGCATTTCATTACATTATAAACCTGATGGATTCAGCAGCGTAATCATTAATGTGTGTTTCACTCAGGAAATGCATTTGGGAAAAATTGAATTAAAAGGGCTGCCATATAAACACTATCCTGGAATTATTACTAATGCACTTGTGTAAAGGAACTTGTAGGTCCAGTTTTATGAAACACACAAAGAATTAGTGCTGTGGAAATAAAGCTGCAGTGTTTGCTAGAGAACAAGGCAACCTTATTTGTGTTCTGAACTCTGAGGATGTCAGAAGAAATTTCTTCCTGACACAAGTCATGACCCTCCATCAGTGGAAAATACAGATTTAGCCATGTTGTATATATACACCATCCTATCACAGATGGCATCCTCTCTGTCACCTCTTGGACCATTGCAGGCATTTGTGCAAGTGGTATTAAATCCGAGTTATTTCTGGAGTGTTTACAGAGATCTGCAAGGGATGATGTGGTGTAGATCACTGGGTAATTACCAGATGCTAACCACTTTAAGTCATTCCGAGCTTCAACTGGATTTTTGAAACCTACGAGAGAAAAATCTCTGTATCCCATTATGGACCTGAGTATTCTGTTTAATCAGACTTTTAATTCAATTGATAAAATGGGAACAAAATAGTAAATGTTGCTTAACTCATGACCGTGGAGCAGAAGAAACTCCCTCCCTGTCATCAGAGGGTGTTATTACTGTTGTGCATATTGTGCTTGTACCATAATGTGCACCCGATAACATCCCTGGCAAAATGGTGAAAGTGCTGTTCTTTCCAGATGTTGCAAATTGCTAAATTTTGCAGGTATGAATGTATTAAAGTACATTCGTAATTACTTCTTAATTTAGCACATATATACCTATATATTCATATACATGTGGCACTAAAAAAGAAAAAAGTTACTTATGACTGGTTCTGGTTCTGGTTTTGTACAGTATTGTCTATGAAGGAAGTAACCTCTTCTTTTAATTTATTCATATGAATACCACTTTGTTGCCCATTTGTCTTATTAAATAAGTCCTAGAAACAGCAAAAACAATGTCCTGTCTTTGAGTACTGAAAAAGAGATGACCAAAAGACATAAATCAGTGATGAGTTTAATTGGAAGACTATGGGAACATGTATACAATATTTCTTCTCCAGTCACCTTAACCCCCTCCTCAAGACCTTTCCCAATTGGAATTTGGTTCTCAGCTTGCAAAAGATCCCCTACTCAGGTTCTTCAGCATCTCCACCTGATCAGCACACTTCTGATAAGAGTATACACTAAATAAATACAGAGATTCTTATATGATCCTTGTGGTTAATATTTAAGCTGGTGGTTGTAGCAGTGGCTTAAACCCATTGTTGTTAAAAGTATATTAGAAGGGAAGAAAAAGGCTAAGGAGCAAAGGCCACTGGTGGATTAGTTACAGGAAAGTGAGATAGGCAGTGGCAGTGGAAGCACATTGTTCTCACTAAACTGCAATATAACCACATAGAGATTTTATTATTATAAGTGGTAATTAATAAATAGAAATGAAAAATAAACTGGCAGTTACAGAGGAGAATCTGGGTTTTTAATGTGTCTTAATGGACTAAATATCTTTAATATTTTTCAGGGCACATACTTTATCTCCAACTGATCACCTGGCAGCATTTTATCTAGCTTTGCAATTCGCTATATCTCGTCAGGTTAGTTTAAATATTGACATGGTTTTAAAGCTGATTTGGTTATGGCAGCAACTACAGTGGTCAGCTAAATTACTTTTGTGTTCTGCTGTGTTCATGTTTCTGTGCAAAATGCTAAGGGATCCGAGTCTGTATTTTACCTGAATATCACCAGAAATGCCAATAACCAATAGTATTTTGGCTAATGGTAAGCTCTGTATAGAGGGCTGGTACTATTTGCCGAAAAGGCCTGGGGCTCAAGACCACAGGATACCCTCCTCCCCAAAAAAGCACATGCTGATTTACCTATGCTCTAAAGTTTCTGCCTGTCTTTAAGGGCTTGGCATCCTAAGAAGATCACTATTTTTTAAAAAAAGGGTTGTATGGATAGATGGCATTTGATTTCAGAAAGAAAGGGTTTTCTGGTTAGGGGGTATGCACCAGGAGGTAAAACAGAGGTGGGCAAAGCCAGCTACTCCAGAAGGGTCAGATGGGGTAGGGTATACCTTTGTTCAGCAAAGTGGTGGGGCAAATAGCCTTCATAGATTCAGTGTTACAGATGAAAGTGTTGAGCCACTCCGTAACATCACTTCTGCCTGTATCCCTACATTCATTTTTCATCTTCTTGCTAGTTTGGTTTATAGAGAAGTAGGAGTAATTGCAGGTGCTTTCTGCCTTGTAAACAAGAGTCTGTTTTTATGAAGGTTTTTTTAAGGGGCCTGGATGCATGTTCAGCAAGCATTCAGCATCCATAGTCCAGAAGTGTTGAGTCTTAATCTCACATTCAAACTTCTTTTCCCTAAACACCCCCACCCCAAAATGTGATTCAGTGCCTTGGCATCCTGTTTGCTTGCTATGAAATGCTTCCTATTGTACTAAAACAGTTTTATACTGCTATGCTGACTACAGCCCAAGGAATTTTACGGTAGAGGACCAAGGTAAAGAAAGTGTGTGTGCTTTTGTGATCATGCCAGTGATAGCATGTTGACCCATCTCCTGTTGTGGCAGCTGCTGGAGCTGCTGAAAGGCCTGGAATGCTGCTGAATCAGTGGTCACCACTGAAGTTTCTGCTGCTGCAGTTTCCAAAGTCAGACTCATCCTCAATTCTAGGCTGGGTTTGGAAGCACTTCTAAATTCAGCATGACTTCAGAAACAAGATAAAACTCCTCCTTTAGGGTGGGGTGGGGGTGGGGAGAGGTTAGGCAAGAGAATGAGATTAGGACAATTTTTCAATGACTAGTAAGGGCCGAACAGAAATGTGGATCCTGTTCAACTAAAGTTATATTTGTTCCCTGCGGGCTTCTGGACATCCCAGTTATAACATGCAACAAAGCTGTGTGTTTTGTTTTGTTAAAAGGAAACATTTTACGCTGCCAGAATCTCAAAGCCTGAAACATCAAGGTCTGTTCTTTGCACTTCATACATTTAGATCATACCAAGCTGTTTTGCCTTTGCAAGGCACAGGGAAGGTTTTAAAGTTTATTTTAGGAAACTGATTTGAGCAGGGTAGTTCATGTGCTTTGGCTACTTTTAATTTCTGAGTGATGCTGTCCTGCCATGGGCAGATAAAAGTGCTTCCCCCAGTATGAATATATGTTTGGAGTTGTATTCCATTCCTGTTTTGTCATAATCTTCACATTCAGCATGGGTATGTGTGGTGGTAATAACTCCTTTCAGCATTTCTTTCAAATAGATACCAGAAGCTTTGGGTTATGTTCGCCAGGCTCTCCAACTTCAAGGAGACGATGCTAACTCCTTGCATCTCCTTGCCCTCTTGCTGTCAGCTCAGAAACACTATCATGATGCTCTGAATATCATAGACATGGCCTTGAGTGAATACCCAGAAAATTTTATGTAAGTAGTTTTCATTTCCATGCATCATTGTGCTCCTGATGACATAGACCTTAATCACCGAAGTTATCCAACTGTTCATGTACTTTTAAGCTTATACATTTGTGCTCTGCCTTTTTCCCTCCTTCCATGTCTACTAAAATTTAGAAACTTTATGAATAACTGCATAATGTTTTGCTTCCTGAGCTCTTAATTTTGAAGTATTTGTCCAGTTTGTGGGAGACATTGTGCTATATGTTCTAGCTGCAATGAAAATGATGGCATTGCAAGTTACTTGCATTTATTTGATTAAAGGAAGTTTCATAATCTTGCCATCGTGAGGCTGATGTAGTCATAGCTCGTCTTATCTTGTTGCTTTGGGGACTAAATCCACCGTGGCCTATGGCTATATCTTTTGATTCTGGCAGCCTCTCTTACGATTGGTAGAGAGAAGGGAAGCAACTTGTTGTTTCACAATAGGAAAATGAACCACTCTATCATTTTCTCAGCTTAGTTGTCACCTAGTGTTTTAGTTGTTTTCTTTTATTACTGATGAGCAGAAGAAGATCAAAGTAAGTAAGTTATCCTAGGGCACAGTCCAATCCAGATGCCTACACCCCTCCATTCTTGAAGGATTACAGGCATCCCATGCAGAGTAGGAGCACAGAGGTGAAAGTTGCCTTCTTGCTCCTCGCACCCTGCAGAATGCTTTGGCAAGGGGAGGAGACTGAGGCACCAGCAGGTTACTTTGTGCTGAAACAACTCTGTTCCCCAAACTGCCCTCCAGAACACGCACTCACTGCCTTCTCTGAGGTCACATTTGTAATCTCTGAAAATTAGTTAGTGCAGATCTTTCTGTGGCAGCTATGAGATTGAGGGAAAGGTCCTTCAAGCTTGAAGTGCCTGCTCTGACATAAGAATGGGGACTCTGTGTAGCCATTTTAGATGCTGCCTAGCAGCCATGGGATTGGGCTGCCCATGGAGAAATAGCTGTCTCCAAAGCCCGCATCAAGTAGACATTTGTCAAATGTAGCTTTTAAAATTAATTCAGTTAATATGTTGTGTTGGCATGCCAGGAATATTGATTTACTTCAGCTTTTATTGTTTTCAGTCCCTAAGGAGAAGAAAAGACTGGTTGTTTAAAAAAAATCAGTTAAGTGTTTTCTTTCCATCATAGTTTTCAAATATTTCAGAAAAATTAAGGTTCCTCAGTACAGCTATAACTTCAGAATAGGAATACATTCCCATGGCACTTGCATCATTTTTGGTTCTCATCAACATTACTGTTTTCCTTGGATTCCTTATTCCTGTAAACAGCTTGAGTGGTCTGAAAAAGGGCAGCTAAGGTACAGTTGTTTTTAGTCTTGCCTGAGATTGTTTCTGTAAATACTAACTGTCCCACAAAGTAGAGTCAAGTTCTTCAATATGCTAAAGGTATAACTAGATGAGTTCCAGTTATGTGCTGACTCTTGTCTACATTAACTGCCAGGTTCTTCAGTATAGAGCCAATAAGCCAAGCTGAAAGCTGGTAGTTTGCATGCTCTTGGATTCTTCTTTTTCTATGTGCTTCTCACTATTTAAGTCCATTGCCATAATCAGACTAGTAATATTTTGTCCTGCCATACATCTCTAAATAATATCAATCTAAGGCACTGATACTATTATGCAGATTTAAAGGGCCTTCATCTTTGCTTCTTGATCTTAATTTGGAGTTGTTTCAACACCTCATTATATTGTATCACTTCGTTTGTATTGATTGTAACTTATTTTGTGATTTTCTGGATAACTCTTGCTATATGGCCAGATATGAAAATGTAAACCAGTAAATAAGTAAGTAAGTAAGTAAGTAAGTAAATACAGACAGACAGACAGACAGACAGACAGAAATTCCTTTTTGAGTGTGGTTCCACCAAGGTTTGGAATTTCACGCAACTGGTAACTGCAATCTAAATAGGGAATATATGAGTCCTCATAGTGCTTGTGCCTTGTTGAAGCAGCAGATGCCAACTTTAAAGAGTTGCTCCATTTAGACTCTGGGCGATATTTAACCATCATATTCCATTTGCGCAAATGATGTTGCATTCATGGAAACTAGATGCTGAACTGTGAGCAAGAGGAAATACAGATTTGCACAAGTATGGTTCCACAAGCAGTTCTGCATTATAATTGTGCAACCAGTCACACATAACTCTTGTGAAACCCACAGTGCACATACTTGTGTATTCTGCTTGCACAACCCATTGTGCAGCGAGTTGTTCAACTGTTTGTACAATCAGAACAGAACACGCAGAACAGAAAAAATTGGTAGCACTCTACTAGCAGTGTATGAATTTGCAGTATGAGATACTGTTCATAGTGCCAACTATGATTAATGATAAGTTTATACATAGACAACCTAATGAACTGTTGTTCATGAGGGCTGCTAACTTAAGATAACAAATCACACTTTGGTGCTAGTTTGCAAACTACAGTTTGGGCTAACTGTGGTTTGGTCCTATGACTATATCCACAAACCATTTAGGTTTATGGAACAACACTTTAGGGTAGGAATGCAAAACTTTCCTTGGCCCGAAGGTTACATTAACTCCAAGCGACCATATCACAGGTCATGTGCTGGTGGCAAGTAGGACTACCACTTAAAGTGGCTACCCCCCGTGCCATGAGGCTCCAGAGTGCTTACTAGACACACTATTCTCGTTCTGATGTTGTGTGTGTGTGTGTACACATAAACCCCACACGGACAGGAAGTGAACTACCACTGGATGGACAGTTTGACATTTTTCTGTGTGGTAGAAGGAGAAGGGAACCCATGTCTTACCATGTAGCAGGGGGAACTGTTCTGTACCATGCAGCAAACAAAAGAGCTTGATTGTGTAGAATTCAGCCCACCGACTGGGTCAGAATACTCTACAAGGATGAAATTGATAGATGAGTTTTACTTCACACATTTCTTATTTGGCACTTCTAATGCATTTGCTTTCAGGGGAACTAATATGTTTTCATCCTATTTGTTTAGGACAAAAGAGTTGTTTTCTATTTAATTCTTTGGCACACATTTTCCTGCAAAGAAAACTGTTTTGTGAGCAAAATAAATGGTTACATTATTCAAGGATAATTTCTTAGAGATTGTAATGGCTCATCTTTAATTGCTATAAAATTTAATAGAAGAACAGTTAATTCTGAGTGCCATTAATCATAGAGTGCACAGATATGCTTGATTTTGAGTGCCAACATAAACATCGAGTGCCATTTAAACATAGAATGCACAGGTATGCTTGATTTTGATTCAGAGCTACATTTAAAACATGTTTGTATGTGTTTAACATTTCCAAAGAGAATGCTTGACTCTGTATCTAGAATAATTATGTAAAACTTTTCCGAAAAGTATTTCCGTATAGACTGTTCTCTAGAAAACCCTTCTCACATTGAAGTTTCTGCTGAGAAACTTCTTTGAGTGAATGTTTTGCTGCAGAACTGGCCATCACGCAATGTTTGTTAGATTCTTAAAGTGAACACATGGAGTTCACGGAAGGCACAGACCAGTCCTGTGAGGTCATGCCATCATTCTGCATGAACTAAGAATACACCTTAGAACATACCCGACATTCTCCTTTGCAGCTGCACGTGGCTGCCACAGATCAATAGTGCAAGGCAAGCTATTTTTTAGGAACATTGGTTGTTACTGGATATTACCATTATATTCTCATCTGGTGAAATTGTTATTTCTTATTTGCCTTGTCTAGAAATACAAAATACAAAAAGAGGGCATAGCAAGAAACCATAAATGGGCAACAGTTAGGCTATATATGGCTGTGCCAAGTCAGTCTTGCAATTTCATTTTTTAAGCTCGAAGGTTATTTTTTTCTTTGTGATTGCTGACTAATCTTCCACTGTTACCTGAATATGACTTTAAGTTAGCCTTTGTGTCATATTCTGAATGGAGTGGTTCCAGGCTGTTATTCTGTATAAATTACATAGTGATTCTACCTTTAAATTAAATGCCTACTAGAAGGTGTAGCATTTTCCTAGCATGCTATGCCATTTTTTTTTTTTTTTTTTTTTTTTTTGCCAATTGGCATAACAATATCCTTGTGCCTTTTCTCAGGAAAGTGTTAGTTCCTTTTTAAATAGTGCAGTGGGAGCAGAGCTAAGTAATTTGTTTGCGTGGAGGCAAGTAGCAATAGGATAGAGCCATAGTTTTTGCTTAATTATGCATTTTGTATTTATTTCTTTCCTCAGATTACTGTTTTCAAAAGTCAAATTGGAATCACTCTGCAGGGGCCCGGATGAGGCACTTCTTACTTGTAAACACATGTTACAGATCTGGAAATCCTGTTACAATCTCACTAACCCCAGGTAGGGCAGTATGGAGACAGCACTGCGAATGAACTGAACTTGTTTTTTTTAAAAATCAACCAGTTGCATGTAAATAGTTTATTCTTGCAATGGAAAAATGTTCTTGTTTATATTTCATAAAACGGTTTGTTTAATTTCTTCTCTAAGTCACTTTTCTGTCATGGGTGATGGCATGTATAAATGGACCTGGCTCAGTTCCTATATTTTAACATGACAAATCTGAACTTTCAGCTAGAGTCACCTTTAAAAATAAAAATCAATTTTGTCTTTCAAATCAGGGGTGTCTGTGAGCAATTTTATTGGGTTGTATATATGAAAAGAAATCCTAATAAAATAATGTTCAGCCACCCTCATTTATTTAAAAAGGATCCTGAACATGGCATACATGGAAATCTCCAACAGTACCCACCAAGCTCTTCACTCCCTGTCCCCTTAACATTTTATGTTTAACACAGAAGATCATCCAGACACCAGGTTCTCCTTCCTGCTCCTGAACCTGTTGCTACACACTTGTTCAGTAAGCTTGAAAAGAGGAAAAGAGTAGCTTCCTGGCCTCTCAGCACACAGACCTTGCCCATTCATTCTCTCTGTATCTCCTCACTCCCAGTCTCTAATCATGCTATTTCTTCCCATCCAGCCCTTTCCATCACCATTTCTCTTCCTTCCCTTCTCTAGCCTTCTTTCTCTCCCTTCCTAGGCCTTAGCCTTTCTCTTTCTGTCCAACATACACCCTTTATTTTACTGTTTCTCTCCATTCCCAGCCTCGCTCTTTCTCTATTACCCTTTTGCCTTGTGAGTTCTCCCACTTTCTGCTTTTTGCCTCGGTGTTTCTCTCCACTGCCATCCAGGCCCCTCAGCAGCCATTATGGGGCTAGTCACATTCTCCATGGGAAGATAACAGATACATTAACGATGCCCCATAACCCTCTGCAGTGGGAGAGGTTCAGGACTAGTAGCAGAGATTCTGATTGGCTTTCAGAAAACAAAAAAGATATTTCAACAAGCTTTGCTTGACATCATGAGAGATTTGAGAGTGGAAATAATCCCTCTCTTTAAAATGTTCCCTTGCTAAATTCCAGCTGAGGTGTTGTTTTTTCAATTTCTGGAGCTTAAATATGGGCAAATTGCTTACGTCTTAATTTAAATGCTTATATGAAATTATGTTTAAAAAATGCAAAGATGTAGCAATACTACATCATAGCAAGCCATTTTGGAATCGTAGCCCAACCTCATGGCACTATCAGATCAACACTCTCCCATGCAGTGTATCACCATTTCTTTTTTCAAATTCCCTAAGAGCTGTTCTGTAATAAGCCTGTCCCTGCTGTGAGTTAACAACTCTCATGTGGCTCTATCAACCTTCATGCTCCCATATGCATCTGATTCAAGCAAAGCTCATTCAGTGGCCTTGGAGATGCCAGCCACAGTCAGATTTCAGATCCTTGAGCTTAACTGACCAGTACAAAGGATGGTTTCAAAATTTTTAATGAGTCAGTTGAGAGGGAACAATTCCTATATGTTTATCTCACCCTGTTGCATGCTTGTAATGGTTACCTTCTGCTCTTTCAGAAATCTGCTTTCTTTGGCAGCTAAAGCAGACAAGTGAGGCAGAGAACATAAAAGCATGCCAGTTTGGGTTCATGCACCAATAGTGCAGCAGGGTAGATAATGCAGTAAGCAAATTAAATTTTCCAATTTGTGATTTGGACCATGAAAAAGTAGCTTTACTGATATGGTTATGGCCATAACTTTGATGCAGCATCCATGCTTACGTTGGTGCAGTTCTCATACATGTAGGGAGAAGTAGTTAGACTACTAAATTCAGTTGAGTCTTACTGCTCACCAAGATACATGTTTCTTGCTAAAGTGTAGAGGCAAGCTGTGTATTAGGGCCTGTATTAAGCCTTATGTTAGTAGAGGTGGGATGTGCTGTCCCAACTCAGAGACGATATTGGAATTACAGCTGAAGCTAATCAGTAAGTTTAGATGGTTGTTCTTTCTGCTTTGCATTTATAGCTCACCTTTTTTCCTCTTGCAAAGAGCCCAAGGCAGTTTCCATAGACCTTCTCTGCTCCTTTTTATTCTCACAACAACCCTGTAAGTTAGATTAGACTGAGAGTGAGTTGCTGCCCCAAAGTTGCTCAATAAGTTTTATGGCCATGTGGCAACTAGAACCCATATCACCTGGGTCCCTGTTCTAGCATTCAAGTCATCATGCCACCCTGGCAACCAGTGGAATTCCTTCAATAAAGGAGTTGCATGCTGAAGAGGATTATATTTATATCCTACTTTTTTCTTGGAAAGAACCCAAGGTAGCTTATATAATTTTCCTTTTCCTCTGCATTATATCCATACAGCAACACTTTGAGGTAGGTGAGAGTGAGAGTCATTGACTGGCTCAGAGTCGTCCAATGAGCTTCATGACCAAGTGGGAAATAGAGCTCAGACATCCAGAGTTCCCTTTTCTGCATCTTTCAAACCAGTCCTTGTAGATGTTTGCTGCGTTAGTGCTATCCGTATGTATGTATGTATGTCCTTATAGATAAAGAAATTTCACTTGCATGAACATGCTAGTGTTGGTTTTATTGTCTGGGATTAAAAAAAGGTTAGTGCTGTTTCTTCAACTGTTGCGCAAATACCTGCAGAAGACCTCTCACATTGCAATGCCATAATGTATCAGGTCTTACGGTCTTGTAGTGTATAAACTCTTCTTCAGGGTTGGACAGCACATGATCGCCTGTCTTGCACTGCATCACCCCAGTTCAGCAACACAGCAGTGACAAAACAGTCAGCACTACAGAGGCTTCCAAAGGGCAAGCTTATCTCGGTTGTAAGCAGTGTTTTTCTATTTGAAGCATCTGTAGCAGGTGTGCCACAAAATTCTGTTGCTTTGTCACCTTGTAGCCAAATTTGAATTTAAGTCTCATTCATTCAGTGGGTCTACTCAACTTTGAGTATCACCCATGTCTACATGAAGGTTACAGAAATCATTGGAATCTTTTGATTGAGGCTATATACATGACATAAAGCCCACCATAGGTTATTTGCCCCATCGTGAAGCTGCAGGGCACACTGTTTCGTTTACCCCTCACGTAGCCCATGTTTGCCAGGTTTTAATAACAAAGCAGCCCTAAGTGGGGGTTGTGTATGTAACCTGATGTCATGGGTTCAACAATTCCCAACAGACCGTAGTGTGTCATATATACCTGGTCAATATCCCTCATAGTTAATTGCAAAAGCATTTGCAGCCTCACATAGTTACCTCCCTGTTTGGAGAAGGCAGCTATCTATTTGGAAGTGGCCATTTGGTCAGCTGAATGCCAGGCATAATGCCCTAAAATGGTGGCTTCGTTGCATTTTTGTGTACCTTCTAATACATTCATCACTGTCAGACTCATTCTTCAGTTGGTGGATAAGAGCAATAAAGAAGATTCTTAAGTTAGGTTTTTCTCTTGAGATTTTGGCCAAGTGTGATTTAAGGAAGACACAACTCTCTGCTATCCAGAAAGTAATAGATTTAGATCCATGTTATTTGAGAATTGCAGCAGTTCTTGTTCTCTCTTATGAATAAGTAATGTAAACTACGGAATTGGTAGAGCTTCATTTTGGCTTAGAGGAGAGTATTTATGCTTGCTTGCTTGCTTCAGTGTGTTGCCTTCTGCACAGTTAAGTAGATAATTTAACAAGATCCCAGCCAATATATCTCTGTGCCGAACTGGAGTGAAAGTTTTTTGATCATGTCCTCCCATGCTGTAACTGGTATAGCGTCTGCAGAGGGAGGCTGTTTTCTCGTACTAAGAACACTCCTGGAACAATTGTCTGAAGATACGGTTCTGTTCTGTTTACGGGATGATTTATCCTGTATTACTGAAAGCATTGCAAGTTTCTTTTTTATTGCAATGTACATTAGGAAAAAAAGTTGGACCTCTTTTCTTTAGAAGAGTTGGACCTCTTCTAAATCCCATCTGCTTTATCCAACTCTTTTAATTGTTATATCTATTTTTTCCTGTTGAAACTCTGATTGGTGTATATCTAATAACAATACTTTCCATGAACAACCAGCATTCTATGGCTAACAACCAGCATTCTGTGGCTAAGTTGCCACAAACTCACCCTTCCACTAATAAAATGCTATTATGGTTAAATCTCTGGTCTTCTGTGATGTCACATTCCTATGCAAAATTTTCAATTGTGAGAACTTACTTACAAGATTGTGATTTAAATTAAGCATCACAATTTAAAAAGAGAGTTCCAGAGGCAAAATACCAATGAATAGAGGAAGAAATATGTGGGAAATATATAGTTAAAATAATTGTTCATTTAAAAACTTAGAGTTGTTTTCCGTCAAACTTGGACTTTCAGATTAAAAATGGACTGCAGCCATTGCTCTTTGGCTCTTTGATAAAAACAGCAAGCTCAGAAGAAACATTTTTTTTCATCTAAAGCACATTTAGAATCTCTTTCCCCATTCTGTATTTGGCAAAATGTTCTGCTTATCTGAACTTCCAGAGCACTGATCTGAATTCCAGAGTGCTGATTTGAATAACATGATGACAGTTTCCTTTTACACCTAATTTCAGTATGATATATGTGTGCACTCAATTACAGTAATATGTTTGTATCTCACGACCACTGCAGCTGTACTTGAAGTTGGCACAGAATCTAATCTTATTTTACTGCTTTTCTGATGAGCTTCATGCACGTGTACCTAAAAATAATTTTCAGTAGTGATTATGCTGGGGAGTGGTGTAATTTCTGACCTGCTCTTAATAAGAGAATTTTTTCTGTTCCCATAATAATTGAAAGTATATAATTTTAAAATGGCATTATTTGTCAGCTGTCTTGGTTTCTCTACTGGAAATGTCTACTCTCCTGGTTTCTACTACTTGGTTTCTCCAATGGAAATGTCTGTTCTCATGTCAACTGGAGTGCAATTGTTATAATGGTTTTTTTTTTTACTATTATAAATGTTAAACTTATCCCTTTAGGGGTATATTTATTTTATTTTATTTATTTTCTGATTTATATTCGATTTATACCTTTTTTTCCTACAAAGGGCTCAAGGCAGCTTACATCATTCTCCTCCTCCATCTTATCCCCACAACAACAACCCTGTGAGGTAGGTTGGGCTGAGAGTCTGTGACTGGCCCAAAGTCACCCAGTTGGCTCCATGGCTGAGCGGGGACTAGAACCCCGATCCTCTGAGTCCAGTCCCATGCTCTTAACCACTACACCACACTGGCTCTCAGTGTGGTACATATTATGTACCTTTGCATGCTTTTAAGAAACAAAGCACATTTAAGAAACATTGGAGCACTGCTTTGGTGAGGTGAAAACATGGTCTAGTGATGTCTGGCTGGTTTTCCATCCGTAACTGCACACAAGAAGAATTAGAATACCTGTGCATGCCCTGAGAGAGAAGACTGTGGTTTAAATCTAGAGCTAAGCATACTAAAAGTAAATCCATTGAATCAGTGAGACTTAAGTTAGTTGTGATGATACTAAGTTCTGTTTGTTTGTTTGTTTGTTTGAGTATGGCCTTTATCCCTTCAAGGAAGCCCAGGTCACTTATGTAAAGCCCCTCCTCTCCATTTTATCCCTCTAATACCTCTGTGAGGCAAGTTTGGCTGAGAATCAGTTACTGACCCAAAGTTACCCAGAAACTTCATGAACAAGTGGAGGCTGGAACTCAATTCTCCTCAGTCCCAGTCCAGTATTAATCAGTACAGCTCTCAATGGTTCTACTTTAAGTATGACTAATTCTGGATCCTCCTGTTTATATTAGGGTTGGGAATCTCAGGCCCGGGGTCCAAATATGGTCTTTCAGAGTTCTCAAGATGGTCACGCCTCGATCCTGTGCCTTCACTACCTTTCTCCTAACCACTGATGGTTTAATGATTTCCTATTTTCTTGGCATCCTCCTGCCATTCTAAAAGGTGGAAACTTCCCTCAATCATAAGCTATCAGTAGTAAGGGTTTTAAGCTAAAATATGATGGCATTTTTGTATTTTGATTTCATCTTGCACTGGAGTTCAGCTTCTGAGAGATTCTGCAATATTGAATGCGGGCCTCAGGCTGGCAGTAGCTGCTCATCCTTGTTCTAGGAACTTGCTCATTAAAAAAGCAACATTTCATACCCTAACTGGCAGCCAGGATTACATCATAATTTTAGTTCACACAGCATTCTTCTCTTCAGCAACCATTTTCAACCTGTCATTAGAATGGCTCTCTCCCATGTAATCATGTGGCTCTTCCCACCCCAGCGTGTGTTCCATATTCCTTAAAAAAGGCTGCAACAACCCGCCATCTTTATTTTGCTCATGTGTCCAGAGAAGCACACTTGAAGGGTCCACAGGCCTGTAAAGGCTGAGGATGACCACTACAGGAACCATTAGATAATACATTGTAACAATAATATCTTGTTTATGGATGTTGATGATAACAATACCAGTGTATTATGCAATGTATTATACCATTGACTGCAGCCTTCCCTGTCCATGGATCACCATTCTCAATGAGTGCAGAATACTAGATCTAGAACATTACCTGCCACATATTTACAGCCCAATACATATCGGGACAGCCCATTTGTTACCATTGCTACCATATAGCCTCAGACAACATTATTAAGGAGATCTTTCTGTGGTTGACTGATGGCTCCATGGGAAGAGGCCTGGGAGTTCTCTCACTACCTCAGGCATTTGCTTGAACAAGAGTGGACTCAAGTAGGAACAGGCATGTGCAAGCATATAAGTCTGGTCTCCCACATGTCTTTGGGTCCATGAGTTGTAGATCTTTATGCATTCTGTGGAAAGACCTGTTAAGGGACTTCTCAGCACCTTTGGCTGATTGCACTTAAAGCCCCCACAATCAGGCTTCTATAGCACTTTTGTATGAACCACCCAGCTGACAGCCTGCCCAAATAGCCATAAGAGATCATCTATCTTCAACGTTATTTTCTGTCTCAGTGACATTTGGCACAACATTGTCTATTTATCAAGAAGGTAATTAATTCAGCAATTTCCAGGAAATGTGTGCTGACCGATGTAGTAGTTACTGCTTGATAAAATGGGCTAAGGAAAGTTCCCTTCTGTTTCCTATGGATTACTGTAATTGCATCATTGCACAGAGAATGAGAAGATCAGCACTTCTGTGGTAGTGACTTGCAGTCTTTTGTACCATTTTAACAGCAGCTGAACAAAGAAAGGAAATACTTTCATTCTGCATATAGAACACATTATTCAAAAATGGATTTAAAAGTTTCCCTGGGAGGAAATGCCAAGAGTTCATTCAGATTCCAAAGCATCAAGCTGTTTTACAAATTAGAGCAGATGCAGGAGGAAAAAACCCCCCAGAATTTCTTCCACCCTTGCATGATTTTACACTAATCAGATCTTGGGACAGTGGGAGTACTCCTGCAACTAGGGTTGTGAGCAGCATCACCTTTCTATAAGGAAAAAAAATCAGTTTGTGAAAAATGGCTAGATAAGTGCCAGATAAGTGGCACAAAAAGGCAAAGTTTTATATTTCCTTGTCAGCATGTGTGCCACATCTTTATATACATCCTTTACTGAAAGTTGAAGAAACAGGAACAAACATTTGGAAGAACACATTTAATGTTATCTATATTCCTTTCTCCTCCTACCTCTAGATCAATGCATGTTTGTTATACAGAAACAGTTACAACAAACAACAGTAATGATTTATCACTTGCTGGTACTGTCCTCCCATAGTCAGTCAGGGATGTTGCTAGCAGGAAAAGCTGGTAGCATCTTGGCACCAAGTGAAGGAGTTTTTATTCAATCAGGTATTTTAGTAGCAATTGCTTGTAACATTGTTTTAATTTCTGCTACTTTGTACTATTACTGATAAAACTTTAGAATTGAATAGAAAGTGTAGATGATTTTACTAAAATTATCCAAGCTATCCTTGCTGTAGTCTCATATGACAAAGAAATCATCTATGTAACATCATCATATGCCGGGCTTGTAGGAGGAAGTTTTTCTGATAGTCTCTTCAAGTTGTCCCATAAATAAATAGGCATATGGTATGTCCATACGCATTCCCATTGTGGTAACTCGGAGTTATAAATAGTGATTGTCATTGAACATCGCAAGTGAGTAATGTTAAGATTTCAGTATAGGATACAGAATGCTGTTGTTTACAAAGAATGCTTAGACTGAGAGGTCATCATTATAGGTTATGTTAATAAACAGATTACAACAGCAGTTGCAAGGACGGTATCAGTGTTCAATCTGTGATCCTGATTCAGTCTTTCAAACTTCATAAGGAAATCTGTAGGGTCCTTAATTTCTGAAAGAAACTTTCGGACTACTGATTGAATTATGGAGTCAATATGTAATGAAATTCTTTCAGTGGCAGAATTGCTGCATGAAACAATTCGTTATCCTGAGTTGTTGTTTTTATGGATCATTGACAGAATGTAAAATCTGGTGTACTGGAGCAGTTAATTAAAAAGTCAGCAATTTCCAGTAATTTTTTTCAACCCAAAATGTCTGGATTATATTTCCATTTTTTTCAAATTTAGGTCAGCTGTAAGATTAGGATCTAATAGGTATACTGTCATATCTATGACTTTCTCTCTGCTGAGAGAGTGAGAGATTTTAAAACAGTGCATTTTTCTCTAAACTTCTGCTGACACAATTGATCCTCTTTCTTATTGCTCTGACTATGTGATGCCCCTGTGTGATGTTTGCACTGGCTTCCTGCAAAAACATCTGGGCTTACCTTCAAAATGCTGCTTAGCTCCCTTCCAACTGGCTCTCTGCTCTTGCTTCCTAGTATGTTCCTGTTGGTAAATTTCACCCGTACATTTCAGAACTCAAAATGTCCAAAGATGTCCTACTCCCTCCATCATTCTTTGTTCCTGAAACAGCCTCCCAGAATGTATTTGTGCAACGACCTTTCTGTTTTTTTCCTATTCCTCCATATTATGTACTTTTTCCATGAATACTTGTGGACCCAGTACCCAATTGCATCTTTTCCTAGCCTGGTACTCAGCTGCTGTGTTGGACTGCAGTTGCCATCATTCCCATACAGCATTGGCGATCGGTGGTCCAGCACATCTTAAGGGTTCCAAGATGGGAAATGCTGCCCTGTGCTAACAAAGCCCAAGTACTGGATGTCCTTGGATCAGTTTTACTTTGTTGTAAAAATAAAATGGAGAGGAGGAGGGACATGTAAACTACAAGAGGAAAAAAGACAAGTTATACATGTAATAATTAAATGTCTATATGTGCTGCAATTTCTTATCATCCCATGTTTATTCATGAATTGATTTCTCTTGTTTCTGTTTTTAGGTTGTAAGCTCCTTGGGATAGGGGCTTTTCATTCTTTGTAAGGCAGCATATACATAGTTGGTGTGCACACACACACACATATGCACACACAAATACATATAAATAAGTGGACTACTAGACAAAGTTTACTGTATCTGAGACTTGATTTAAGCACTGGTGTAATCCTGCGGCAGCCACACAGTTCCGGCAACATTTGAAGGAAGCATTCAGATGGGTGTCAGCATGGTTACTTTCCATTCGTGCACATGTGCACATTAACCACTTTACCTATGTGGTAATCTTTAATGTTCCAAGTCTGCACTAGTTGGAATTCCAGTGTGAAAATGTTTTAATCAGTGTAAAACACATAGTTTTTAGTAGGATACATCACTGCTGTCTGTCCCTGCAGTACATAATGATGCATAGCACCTATCTGTGTGTACTAAGAGCTATGATGTAGCCTAAACCTCGCTATTTACTTTTAAAATTATGTGACTAATGCCTTGCATTGTTTCCTATAGTGATTCTGGACGAGGCAGCAGTTTATTAGACAGAGCCATTGCTGACAGGCGGCAGCTTAATACAATTACTTTGCCAGACTTCAGTGACCCTGAAACAGGTGAGGATTAGTGTCTGCAACAATAAAAGTGTCAGAAACATTATGTATTGTCTGTTAGATACTATAATGGGGAGTCTAGATTCTAGACCAATCAAAGCACTTAAGAATAGGAGCAATTTCACTGTAATTTAAATGATTTTAGAAATATTCTTGAAAATGCTGTTGCGTTTTTCTTGACTGATCGATCAATTTTTCTCCCTCCCCCCCTTTTTTTTCTGAAGTTCCACTTTTGTCTGTCCACCTGAAAAAAATCTGGAATGTTCATTTTCTCTAGGAAGCCACATGACTATTTACTAAGTGAGAGGAGACTAATTCATAGAAAAACACCGATTTACATGTCAATAAGAGCTTGGTAGGAAGCAGACCCAGCCCCAGCCTTATCAATAAGAGTCTGCTGGACTAGTATACTAGACTAGACTACCATAGCCTAGTATAGCAGTTCTTATGTTTGGAATAATGAGCTTATACAATCTATAGTACTTCAAAGAAGTGCCTTCTTCCTGGTTACAGGTTTCTTTTCTTTCTCCCTAAATATTTCCTGCCCTGATGAAACTCCTATTACATAACACTCCCTCTGATTTCCAGAAAATCCAGCACATTTTGTGTAGTTGGTTCAGCAGAACATGGTCACCTCAGTGACACAGTCCTCTCATTAACCTGGCATAGCTTCAGGGCACAACCAGTCTCTCCACAATTATAAATAAATAATGGGATGTTAATGGAAACAGGATCTGTAAAGCATAATCCCATGCAGATGTAGGCAAAAAAGTCTTACAACTCCAAGCATGCCCCAGCCAGCATTTTTTTAGGGTTTTTAGGCCTTTTTTCTTTCTACGCTTTGTAGTATTCACCTTTAATATCTAAGAGTGAGGCTTTTCTCTGAGTAAACATGAGTGGTTGGAGTATTCATAAGGACATTAAATCTGTACATACAGAATACAAGCATAAAATCAATAAACTGCCAAGGAACCACTTGAGGTCAACTCTTGTGCTTTTGCCCTCTGTTGCATTAAATGCTTTACATAAACATCCATGTAAGCTGAAGACCAAAAGGTCTTAATCCAGAAATTGTGCCACTTTTTTTTAAGTCAGGGAAAGCCACATTCATTGCCTAAAAATCCTACTACAGGAGGTTTGGTGCACTGTGTCTTCGCTAAATAATGTACAACTTTATTGTTTGTGTATTTACAAAAAATGAAGATTCAGTCCTGTACAGGACTGGGAGTAAGTTGCCACTGATTTGAATGGGGCTTTCTTCTGTACTGAAATGTATAGGATTATGCTGTCAGAAGCGTTAGCCCTTTCACCCATCATAAATGGGTAGAACTTTTCTGAATAAGTTCTGCTTTGTATGTTGTTGTGTCTACTGGCTAATTGAAAGCATACTTCACCTTAGGGGCTGTCTCATAACACAGTGGGGACACGTTAAGCAAAAAAAAAAAGTACAGCATATTAGAAAATGAAATTTATCTCCCCCCCGCCCCGGTGTGTAATCACAGTCTTACTGTTTGCATTGGAATATAAAACTATATCTTCTCTGGCAAACATTGAGCCAGTTCACATGTCTATCCTGTTGGTGTGGACTGGGTGTGATTGACACAATTCCCTGTCAGGCCACAGCATGTCATAACATTCGAACATGGATGGCATGGCTTTGAATGGCAAATAGCACTCAAACAACGCAACAATGGCCTCTGGGTTATTTGAGGGTTCCCCCTCAAGCAAGCTATGTCACCTGGGTTTGGATGACCCAATCAATTGCAGCTGGCCAGGTGATGATGCAGATCTTACCCAGCATATGCTGGCACACACCATGGCTTAAAGAAGCCAACTTAGCTTGTTCAGCCTACAATGATTGTCCAAACCAGTGTGGCCATAATGGCTAAAGAAAAAAAGTTCTTTCTTACAAACATTGACATAGAAAAGAAATCTAAAGATCTCAGTTGGGTATGAAAATGCTTAGCATTGTAGCACACTTTTTTTTTTTTTTTTTTTGCTTTTCTTTAAAAAAAATCATTTATGTGCTGGTAGTAAAAGCTTCTCAGTCTAATGTCAGAATTGAAGTTTTCACAATGTTATATAGATGGGTTTTCATGTAGACTTTCAATTTTAGTCACTTTCAGACAATATATTGCTTACATAAAATCCCACCGATGAGCAGATTATCCATTGAGGCTTTAGATCTGGGTGATACCTGTGCATTGAATTTCACATTGAGTTAATAGCTTTTATATTTCGCACCCCATTTGATTTTGAATGTGCATATCTCAGGCACATCTGAAGATTGGGACTACAGTGAATGTGGTAGGAACTGCCCTATTTCTGTGCATAGGTGTTATGTCACTGCACAGAGCTATAGAAAAACTGGTTCAAAGTATAATGCCTCTTACAGTACAATCCTGTGTAAATAAAAGTGGAGTTACTCAGTATCTGTTTAAAGAATTACAGAAGTGTTCAAGGCTAAATATAGTGCTATTATTCTTTTTCAGTATTTCACACTAAGTTAGATAAATTCTAGAATTTGGTCACTCAAAATCAAAGTATAGAATTTACTGCATTTGTTGTTGCAGACTTCAAGAAGCAACTTGATTTCAATGGCAACTGTTTAGAATAATCAACCTACCATGTATGAATATTTTTATTTGTACAGATTTAAATTTGTGTACTCTCTTTAAGTCAGACATGGTATATAAGTACAGGTTCCTTACATGTAATGGTGGTCCTTTGGTTTGCCATTTGTGGGTTATGCTCCTGCTCAGAACATTCCAGAGCTAGACAAGTTTTTAGACAGGAATCCCACACACATCCTCTGTGCATGCTTTGTGTGTGGCTCCTGCAAGCCACAGAGCTCTCAGTCTGCCACAGTGGAGGAATAAAAGAAGTTCAGACTGGAAACTGGAAAATGCAGGTTTTTATTTCTAGAAGAACAACAGTTACATGTAATCAAACTACCCTACACCTTTGTGGTTGCTGTGACACACACATGTGAGTAGAGGGAGATGTCACACCAAGGTTGAAGAAAGTACTACTCTGCCAAAAGCAATTTTGGCACAAGCTGTGATATGCAGGCACTAGTGTTTGATAAATGTAGAAGATGAGCCTAGGCTACACTGTGCTACATAACTACAGAAGTAAAATACCTCGGAGAGAAGAGGCGGAAGATGCTATGACTCTAGCGTGTATTTGTAGGGGAACCAATAGGTATACCATTTGGTAGGCGAGAAGTATGACTGAAACCATCTGCTTGGCAAAGCACTATGATGACACAGTGATCCTTTCTGGATGTCTGGTAGATGAATAAGTGAATAGAGTTTATAAAGGATAATATTATTTGCCCACAGAAGGATTTTTAGGGAATGAAGCTTGATTCCACCAGAGAGGTAGGCTGAAGCAGGAAGGTTGGCAGCATGATATCCTGAGCTAAGTAGAATTTTGAGACAACCTTTTTGAGTTCAGGCCTAATACTGCTTTTTCTCTGAAAAACTAGAACATTTGGTCGTGCTTTAGAACATGCAGTTCACTCTTTTTCTGTTCTGTAGTAAGAGTAATGGCAGCTTCATCTTCATTGTGAAGAGCTTAAGATCAGCTTAGCTATAGCTTTAGAGGGCCTGGCTACCAGATGAAACAGTACTGCTGACAGTTTCTAGAATAGGACATGCAGGCAGGTTGATGGATAGATGATAGAAACCATTCAACATGTGGGAACCTTAGGAAAGAAAGCCCCTCATGATATGCTGATATGGCTGCTAGGTGGACTTTGATGGAGGAAAATGTGCCTCATTTCATGAAAGAAAGATGAAAGTCCTATATACTAAGTAGGCCACAGGATTTGGGGATCCTGTCTTTTAAGGGTGAAAAATTTCAAAAAGCCATCCCATTTGGCAGCATATGAAGCCTGCGTGGAAGTTTTGCAGGAAGCACTCCTTAATTCTAAGACCTTGATGGACATTTGCTGGTGTGCACTTTCCATTGCTCTTCCTATTGCTCAACATGGGAGAACTGGGAGAATGATAAAAGTATGGTTGGATAGGAGAAGTGTTGTATTATCAAGATGCCGTGAGCTCCATCATTGTGTATCTTGTTCACCACTCATCTGGTGAGAGAAAAAGGAAGAAAAAGATAAGTTAGGGTGCCTCTCTAGTATCTCCTAAAGAGGCTAGTTCATGGTCAGGTCTACAGCAGAAGGACTGGCATTTTTTGTTCAGGGCTGTTACAAAGAAGTCTATAGTTGGGATGCACTATGTGTTGAAGTTTGTGACTGTTAGAGAGAGCTCCCACTCATGTGATGTAATTTCTTATCTCTAAGCAGTCTGCCAGAATGTTGGAAGCTTCTGTGAGGTATATGACAATGGGGTGATATGACAATCTAACACACCAGGCTCAGAATTTGAGAGGTATAGGAGAGGAAGGGATCTTGTGCTGCTCTGCTTGTTTTTGTATGTATGTAGTTATTTATTAGATTTATATCCTGCTTTTTTCTTCTTATGAACTCAAAGCAGCTTACATCATTCTCTTCCTACAACTCTCAGTCTTAACCCTACAACAGCAAGGTTGGGCTGAAAGTCTGTGACTGGCCCAAAGTCACCCAGTTAATTCAATGGCTGAATGGAGACAAGAACCCAGGTCACCTGAGTTCCAGTCCCGTGCTCTTAACCACTACACCACACTGGCTTTACTGGCTATTTATTTATTTAATTTCTGTATTATCCTTAAGCCCAAAATGGCTCTCTGGGTGGTCCTCAGAGACATGTAGGAGACAACTATGGCATTGTAGGTTGTGTTATGGAGAGATTGTCTCTTGATGTGTAATTTGAGTGCCCTCAGGACTTTGGCAACAGCAACAAGCTTGAATTGACTGCTGTGCAGGGTTCTCTTGCATCAGGATCACAGCCCCTTGATCGCAACTTGACCACAATGAGCTTCCCATATGTGAATGGTGACTATCAGTGTTAGATGGGAAGTCCAGAAGTTAAAATCCCATAGGAGGTGTGTCAAGACCATCCACCAATATAGAGAATATTGGATTTAATTGGGAAGAGACAGTATATATGTCTGGGTGTCTATTTCTGATAATCATGCAAACCATGACTGGACTGCTCTCATTTGAAGTTGTACTGATGGAATAACTTGTAGTAGTGGAGGCCCTAAGTCCAAAAGTATTTGGGTTGCTGGTTCCTCAGCATTTGCTGATAGCCTTTGGTTACCTTGTGAGGCATCATAGGTTTTGTATTTTATCTATGGATGAATAATGGTGGACTTGAGTGTAATCATGAAGTGCCCCTTGAACTGTTAAGTGAGATGGTATTTTCCACCGTTGATCTGCAGACCAGAAGCATAAGGGCTTATTGATGTTCACCCTGAGACTGTAGTTAGAATGAGCTACAAATATTCTTTGTATAGAAGATGAGGGACCCTTGAAGTCTCAAGTGTCCCATCATTACTGCCATTTACTTTGGACAGACTCTTGATGCTGTGGCTAGGCTTAAAGGGAGAACCTTGAACTGGAAGAGTTTGTTGCCCAGGGCAAATCTGAGAAAAGGCCAAGAAGCAAGGTATATGGGGGTATAGAAGAGAGCATCACAAAAATTTCTTGCTGTGAACCAGTCTCCCTGACACATGAGGAAAAGAATGTATGAGAGTGTAGTCATCCTGAATTTCTTCAGGCAAATGTAGCATTCGAAGTCCTGGAGGTTAGGTAAGATCAGCAAGCCCTGTTCTTTTTGGAGACTATGAACTACCTGGAAAAAAAACCAATGCTCTATTGTGCAAGGGAAGTTTGTCTATCACACCCTTGCTCAAGATAGTAGCAATTTCTTCCCTTAGCACCCAACTGGAGTGAGTAGAGCAGAAGACCTCTGTAAGAGTGGTGTCATCAGATTCCGTGGAATAGCCTTGGGTGATGAGAGAGAGTACTCATTAGCCAGTGGTGATGGACATCCAGGCAGGAAGAAAAGTTTGAGACTACTTATGTGGTCTGGCTCCTCTGCTGACATCAAAGAAGACATTTAGACTGGGTGGGTGTATACCTCATGTAGATTGGCTGAAAGGAGGAATGCAAACTTTGTTTAGGAGCTTGAATCAGACTCAAATCAGGTTGGTGTCAAGGTGATCATATGCATATGTTGAGAAAGCTGATGAGGATTTTGAGGGCAGATTCTTTTACATGTGTATACAAGATCAAAGGTGTCACCCTTAAATGCACTGAAAAAGCCTTCACTCGTGCATGGGAGGTCCTCCACTTTCAAGATAGCCTCTAGGGATAGCCCTGCAGTAGGCAACGAGGCATGACATTTCAAATAGATAGCAGCTGCCATTGCCTTGGAACTGCAGACAGTGGGCTGTGTTACTTTGCTGGCACATGAGCCTATGGGCTTCAGCTAGATTTTTGACATCTACCAGACGATGGATGAAGAAAGTTGATGCTTGTTCCCTTACTAGGCCTTCATGTATACCTCATGATTCACCATGCAGAGTTAGTGCTACAGTGGAATAAATTCTGTGTCCCATTGAGTCTTCCCTTTGAGTTTACTGGGGTTGAATTAGGCTTTCATGTCAGTTGCTACAGCAGATGGAAAGGATCTAAGGAACAGGTAGGAGCCATGTGCAGAATGTGTGAAGAGGAGATGGGCAGGTCTCCACTAATAACTCTGTTTAGCTCTAGAATGTTCTGAACTACTGTCTTGCTAAGGTGCATAACCCATTTGTGCGAGTCACAGATAACACAAAGAATAATTTCTTTCTTGTGCTCAGTGGCAAGAGGTTGATGTGTCAGTGAGAAGCTTTTCTTTCTCCATTTATATATTTATGCATATCCCACCTTTCTCCCATTGTAGAACTCAAGGTGGTAGATGGTCTCCCCTCCAAGCTCAGGCCAGCCCCAGACTGGCTTAGCTTCAACATGGTAGATGCCTTATGCACCTTCAGACCATATTCTGAGCCATATTATACCCAGTTACATATGTTCTAAAGAACTAATTTGAGGATTATTTTATCCTCAAAGGGAGCTACCATGAACACCCAGCCACTCTCTCCTTTCAGTCTTGATTGGAGCAAGATAAAAATGTCATGACCACCTGGCCTTATTCACAGAATTTTATGGGGGGACCAAAGGAGACTGTCTTCCACTCAGAATTCTCCCATGTTTTCCCATCACTACTTATGTCCTTATCACTGAAATCCGTTAAGGGAAACATGACGGAATTGTTTCTCAGTGCCTTCTGACTGATAGCTTGAAGAGCCATCTGTCTGGAAGCACCGATGGCATTTATTTCTCTTAGATCATTCCTCTTCCAGTCCTAACCTTACCTGTCCTCTCCTACTCACTTTAATTAAACATGTTTGTATCCTTCCTTCCTCCCCCTCTCTCTCCCCACTCTTCCTCCTGTGGAATGTTACCTGGGCAACATAAGTTTGACACAGCCCCCTCCCCCCCTTCTTCAAAAGAAGTGTTGAACCATCTAACTATAAATCTGCCCTCTCACATGCAGAGGAAGAAGACACTGAGCCTTTCAATAAATTCAGATTCAACCATCTCTCCTAAGCCAGCTGCTATAGAACTAGGTCATGCCTTAACAGTCAGTGTAGCATTCAGCAGAACAGCTTCATGTTTTTCCCCCCTTTTGGATAAAAATGCAGGCTTTGATGCTGGGGTAGTGAGCAGGCAGCCAGTAAGTGGGCCCAGAGGTAGCAAGGAATAAACTCATGGAAAGGTCAGATCATAGTTTCGAAGCCATATTACAAGTGGTGATGGATCTCATCCTGAATGTTTGTACTTCTGCCTAGAGATTAAGGAAGACTTGCAAATAGGATATATTTTTTTAAAACTGGCTTAGTAATGCCCATAAGGCAGTTTGAATCATGGTTCTGACAAGCTGCTCAACACAAAGGAATTGCTAGGTCTTCATGTTTTTGTAAGGAGAGGCTAATGGTAAAGCTGTTCTTCAAGCCTTTTCCTCTGGTCTTGATTGAGGCCCCTGCCTCAGAAGCCCAAGTAAGAGGCAACCCAAAAAAAATGGCTTCAGATGTTCAACTGTATCTTTGGCTGCTCTGCTAGTGGCTGGATTGCCCTGCACGCTCTGGTTTGGGATGCATGTTTGACTAAAGAGCTAAAGCAGGTGAAGTAGGAGGGTTCGTCACTAGGTCAAAGATGCCATGTGTCCTACAAGTTATTACATAGATCTTTTCCCAGTAAATGTTTTAACTGCAATGGTGGTCAATTCCTCTCTTCCACTACCACCACACATACACACTGCTGTAGCATCTGCAAAATGTCATTCAGCAGAGCAGTTTTCAGTGGTGTACAGCCCAGTAAATCCAAGCTGTCTTCACCCACTCATGTTCTACCAGCTGTGAGAGGTTTTCCACCTGCATTTCAAACGGAATGGCTCATATGCAGCAGAAAGAAAATAAGTTTCTTTATGGAATCTGAATTATAGCAGGATCTTGGAGTTCTTTTGAGGTAACAGTCTTGTCTGGCTTACATAACACAGGGCAATCTCTTGTAAGGTTCCTTAAGCTTCTGGGTGAAAGGGCAGGAAAAAATGAGTTGGCATGGATACTGTCCAGCAGTGCAGAAGGGAGGGTTGAGCAGTTAGTAGCTGGACTATGGGGTTGCTTTGCTGCCTGCATGACATCAATGTGTCCTTTCTCTTGGGTACACAGTGATGAAAAAGGTGTCTTGTCCACTATTTGTTCTGATTGATTATTTTTAAAATATAAAATTGGTACCAATTAGGTGGACAGTTATTACCTGATTTCTACCCTAAGTGAACATTTGGCTACTTCATGCACTCATGTTTTAGAGAGTAATTTCTTTCACAGCTGTTTCTGTTAACACATGTCAAATAGCATCCCATGCAAATGTTTTCATAGTAACCATTTTCCTTTACAAATACATTGATTTGATTAATTTAGAATATGCCCCCCTCCCAAGATTCAGTAAACATTTTAATATATATTATTAAATATATATATTAAAACGTTTCATGCAAGATAACCATATTTTGCAGTGGATCTACAAGGACCTATTTGGAATTATTGTATCCCTATCTATGGTGTTCAGTGGGCTTTTTTCCTTTCCTTTTTCTTTCTTGGCATTGATTTAAACCATTTAAATTCTAGTCCTGGCATTTTCTTTATAATTTTTCTCTTTCACTTTTTAGCCTCTGATTCCTCCATATCTTCATCTCTCTCAAGAACAGAATCTCTTCTCCACCTGTTTATGTCTCCTCAGTCTCCTCACCCTCATCCCAAAACCGATACCTTTGTCTGGCCCTATGCAACCAGTCCGTACTGTGATCACGTTCCTGGGCCCTGCGAACCTTCATCCTGTAAACTGATTTCCTCTTTCTGATAGGCGTGTCAGTTGGCTCTGTTTGTGCTTCTGATAATCTCTGTAACTGCTAAGCACCAGTCATGTTGAAAATTTTGATGACTATCAAGGTATTGGCTATGAATTTGACCTACCAGTTTGGATGCATCTGATTTTAATGTTTGTGAGTTCCAAAGTTTTACATTTCAAATTGGCTTATTTCTTTGTAAGCAACCATGTGAGCATGGGTGTTAAATTAGCCTCCCAGCTCCTCCGGCAAACTAGAAGTGTTCATCCAAATTTAAATAGAAAACCCACTAGGGGGCTCTGTTGCTTCCCTGACATGCTAGAACAAGCCCTGGCATAAGGCAACGCTGCAGCATTGCGTGGATCGTTGGTATCTGTCCGGACAGCAGCACCAGCAGTCTATTGCACGAAGTTTGCTTCCTTGTGCTGGTGCCATGCAACAAGCTGCTGCAATAGTGCCTAGTGCACAACACTGGAAATCTGGCACCTGATCCTGACTGCCTGAGGCCACTTACCCTTTCTGCACAGGGATAATATTTTAAGTGCTCATCAAAATATGGGAAATGTAAATGTGGTGAAATGGGTGCATTGTATAGATGCTGTTATGAGTTGATCTTTCCCCACTGCATCCAAGCAGAGCTGGGCAAAAGGCTTCTGACTAAGGTTCTTTATGTTAAAACTGGCCAGCTAGTCTGGCTTGGTGATGCAAAAGAAGAGTATTCTGTGCTCATTAACAAAAAACACCTGGAAAGTTAGAATACTAGCCATTAGGGAAATGTGGCTTAATGATAAGAAGCTGATCCCACCTTCCTGCTTCCCAACCAAAAGCAATTAACTTCACTTTCACGGTGGTTCATGATGCTTTATGGGTCAATAGGCAATAGGTTGGTCTGCTCATCTGATCTGACACCACATGATCAAACTAATAATACTCATCTTCCCCACATCTGACTCCTCTGCAGCAGCATTTCCCACAGAATCAGACGTGGTCTGGTTCTCACTGGTCTTTCGGGCTACCTTTGAGTCTTCTGGCCCTGGCTTTTCAGCTAAGAATTTGAATCTCACCTCTTCTAGTTCTGATTCAGACTCTGAGACCAGCAAATTTAGCAGGCTGTATTAGGGCCAAAGAAGTGGGCCTGATTACTACAGGAACAATCCCAGGAGATAGGGTTAGGATGGGGATGCAGCAGGAGGAAGATTCCTGTGTCTTGGCTATGAGTCAGGCGTGCACGTATGGGGAGGAGAAGGAGTAATGGGGGAGCCATGTTAATTTCCTCTGTACCCTTTTTGGTTCTGAAGCCTTAAGATAGAGACAGTCTGCCAACGTGTCTTCCTCCACATGCATTTGCCTCTCTATAATGTGTGAAGTGGCTGTTAGTGAAGTAAGTGAGTTGAATTTTAGTCTTTATGCTCCAGATGTGTGACATAATTGCTGGAAGAAGGCAGTATTGATTAAAACTGCTTTTATACTGTCTGGCATTGTGAAGTGGATTATCTCTTGTTTTGACCTTTGTATGGTAGAAACAGAGTTTTTTATGGGTGCACCTTTTTATTGGGCTTGTTCTCATCCATGCAGTTGGCTCATTTTGAAACATTAGCACTTTTATTTGACACAATTAAATATAATTGGCAATAATTTTGATTCCTAGACCTTTGCTTCAAGACATGGAAGATTTTATTTTTGTCCTCTGGTTGCTTGGTTTGTTATTGTTTTCATGAATTGATTTATGAAACTAATTTGAGAGGAGCTGTGTGTGTAACTCCTTGTCTCTGACACAGAATTTGATGGCAGGTGCTAGCAAAGAAGTCACACAGAAGTACACATACATTAGGTCACAGTGAGTGAGATTCTATTTCATATACTCTTTGACTGAATAGCTTTTGTACATTTATATTAATTATCATTCCATTCTCAGTCATTTGTTTATGTCTGTCTGTGGTCCTGGTTCTTCTGTATGACAAGTTTAAAGATATTAGATCTCTAAAAGCTGTTCTGTGCCTCACAGAATAAAGTGATAGGCTGAGATGTTGGCATTCTGGCCTGTGCTCAGACTGCCAGTCAGGCAGGAAAGTAGCATCTCTGCAAGAATGCTATGCTAAACCTTTCTCTCTGGGCCCATTTGCTACACTTACAGGGCAATCTTATTCATGTCTACTCAGAGGTAAGCTCCATTTGATTCAGTGGAAATTGCTTCCAGGTAAATGTATATAGGATTGCAGCTTTACCGTTCATATTTTAAATGTGAGAAGCTATTGCCTGAAGTCTAAAGGGTTAAAGTCCAGAAAATTGCTATAATGTGTAATCTAGTATTTGTTTTTTATTATTGGTTTCTTATGAATCAGTGTTGTGGTGGGCGAATAACTATGTCAGGACAAAGTAGAGCAATAAAATAAAAGTTGGATTCTGATTTGAGAAGGACCATAGCTTACCACAGGATGTCTGTGAAGGGCTGGGAAAAAAATCCTTCCTGGAATCCTGGAGAACCACTGCTAGGCAGTGCCATGGATAATGGACTAGATGGACCAGGGACTGATTTTGTATAAGGTGGTGTTTTCTGATTCTTTCAGAGACCTGCTTTTCCAAAGAGGTTTAAGAAACCAAGGAGTGGCTTTTACTTTGATGGCTGCCAACAGTTGGGAATGGTGATAGTTTCCTTTTTAAAACAGCCTCTACAGAACGCATCACTGTAGTGTAGTATGGCTCACGTGATATTACTTTGTTTGTTCTTGGTAAGGCTGTGACTCACTTGGAGTTCCAAAGGGATGCTTGCCAAATGATGAGAAGTTGCAGAAATGCAAACACAGAAGTAGAGAGTGAACATTCCAGCATCATTGAAGGTCTCAACATGCATATAAGTTTTTTTTAACAACATATGGTGGTTTTAGGGCAACCTCCTCTTCAGACCTTAAGCTACTTGAGCAAAAGCCTTTAGGCTGAAAGTATATATTCAAAGTGTTTGTGGAAAGAATAAAGTTCTGGGGGAGATCCTTTGAGTTCATGAGCAGAGTCCAGCCAACCTCTGTTTTCTGTAGCCTATGGGGTTCTTTTATCTGTATTCCATTTCAGTATTGTTAAAGCCTGAAAAGTATTTTAACCAATCCTTGCTCCAAATTCTTATTGACAAAAAATGTGTAATTGGAACTCTATATATGGAATGTCCCATCTTCTTTGGAAAATGACAAAACTGGCTTACAGTTTGAAGGTTATCAGAAGTGTATTTGCTTTCTGTGCAATTCTGTTTTATAGCTGTTATCATTTTGTGATTTTAATTTGTGGTTTGATCTGTTGTTTAAAGGCAACCCTCCAGATGCTTACTTTCATGGTTTTTTCTCCCTTTTTTCAGTTTGTAAGTAGTATTTACTATACAGGTCTATTCTTAAATTTCTAATTACTTAGTAATAACACCCTCCCTTCACCACAGAATGTCAATGTTGTCCATTCGCCAGGGAGGTTTGACAGTGTGCAAAGCAATGCTGCTGCTGTTTACCCATTTGAGTCACTTCCAAGCTTGAGCAATTAAGTTCAGTTACTAAAGAGGCAGTATTAGTTTCTGGAGGGCTGTAAATAAGGGTTTGGAAGGCAGTGGCTAATCTTGTATACTCATTAGTAAACTGCTTAATTTACCTATCTATATATCATCACAATGAATTATTTTGATTTTCTAGTTTTTTGGCTAACAGAAGTGGATCAAATCCAGGGAAGATCATGCAATAAAGATACATTCAAAAAGTCAGCCTGTTTTAAAATTATTTAATAACAGTTATTTTTGACACTTAGTCTACGGTTGTATTATTATATATTAGCCATCTGTGTGGTCTTCTCACTATTTAGTAATTATACAGAGATAGATTTTGGCTTGTTAATGATGGTATTCAATTAATTAAATGGTAAATATTGATATTTCATGTACTGAAATTTTTTCTATAGGGTGCAAAATCACAAAGCTTCATTTTTTTTATACACATAAACTTTTCCAAAAACATTGACAAGCTTTTTAACACAGTGTAGATGGGGTATGAATTATTGCAGTTTCCAATACAGACTTGTGGGATTGGAGAATAGACATACCAGTTTTATTTGGTCCTGCAGAAAGTACTGTCTCTTCACCTAGAGAGCATTTTTGCATGCATTAGTACACAGATCCCTGCATGACTACATTTAGATGTCCTTACAAGCTTTGTTGTCTGCTTTTTTTTCCTATGTGAAATCTGATGTGTGCTCTCACTTTGCATGATTTTCCATTTCTTTCCTTTTTAATTAAGACATTGTTCTCATGAAATTTAATTGAAAAGCACCTTCCCATTTCGCAGCAATGAGAGGGTGAGCCTCTGAAGGATTTAGATTATATAAAGTATTACCATTCATCTGACAGTTGTGAAGCTAAATGCAGGGGAAGTTGCAACATGCTCATCATATGAAGACACGGTCTATTCTTATAAGTATCAAGTAGAAGAGTAAGATAGAATTGAGGCCATTCCTGTTTCTTCCTGTGCTGAAATTATCAGCTGTTCAGAAATTAAAGTCCATCTCAAAGTAAATACCTCAAACAAATTGACAAATTCATTCAGTGCCTTGTCAATAATAGGCTTCTTTTGTTCTTCAAATTCTGATGGGTGCTTTCTGTTGAATTAAAGTGTTATAAAATCAAGTCATTCAAAGAAAGCATGGCTTTCTTCCTGTGGTAAATCAAGTTCAATAATAACTCCTAAAATAGGTATAGGGACAAATAATGCTTCAGTGCCGAGAACTATACAGGGTGATTAAAAAATGAGGCAGCAGATATTATGGTCAGGTAGCAGTTGAGTATCTGTTTTTTTAGTATTTTCAAGAAGTTACTTTTGAATGTTCCCTCAGAGCAAAAATAACAAAACTGAGGCTGTCATTCTTCAGGCACATCACAAGAAGGCAAGGCTCTCTGGAGAGGACAATCATGCTAGGAAAAGTTGAAGGTAGAAAAAGAGAAGAAAGAGGAAATATGAGACTGATTGTCTCCATAAAGGAAGCCATAGCCTTCAGTTCATAGGAGCTGAGCAAGGCTGTGACGGACAGGACTTTTTGGAGAGCATTCATCTACGATGACCGGATGAGGTCACCATAAGTTGGAGACAACTTGGTGACATGCAAGAACAAACTTTCGGGTGTATGTTCTAGTATGAGTTCAACAGCAAGCCATAGACTAAAGCAGTGCAATAAGAATATTCCAGTTATATAGGGATAGGGAGTTGCCATCCATACCTTAGTGGTACATAGTGATGCAACAAAAGTCCATGGAATCTGTTCCTCTAGCATTCACAGACTTCCTCTCATTGAACTCAGCCCTTGCTTAGAAAGCAAGCTGAACCAAGAGGAAGTCCACAAACTCTCAAAAAACAAAGGTTGCACAACCAGCTATCTTTTTCCACATCATGTGCAGCACAAAGGCTGCTGTATGTGATGTGGAAGAGGGATGCCACTGGCACAGTGTTTGTGAGAGGCTTGATTCCTGGTGAATTCTGATCGTACTCACCAGGAATTCAGACTTAGGGCTGTGACAAAGTGGATTGGAGTCTGGGGAGTCTGATGGATTCCCACTTCCAAAATGGATTCTACACACATCCCTATTGGTACGGCCAATGCTTTGCATGCAAAAGGTCACAGGCTTCATCCCTAGCATGTCTAGGTAGGCCAGAAAAAATTTCTGTCTAAAACTCCAAAGAGTTTTCCACTAATCAGTGTCAACAGTACTAGGCTAGAGAGACCAGTGATCTGACCCAGTGTGTAGCTTCCTGTTTACCTAAAAACAAACAAGAAGTAATCTTCAGACCTCACTGCAAAGTTATCATGGATCTGGAGGCTAACCAAATACTAAAAATGGCTGCTATTCCTACTGCCTTCCCCACATGTCTTCATTTCACTGAGCTGGTAAACCTGTGCCATGGCTGTGCCATCCAGTCTGCAAAAGGGGGCTCAGTTCATTGAATGCTCCTTTGTATAAACATTCAGTCATTCTTTTTGTTTCTGTGCCACCAAATGATGATGCTCTCTTAGGTTAAACCATAAAAATACCTTATAAAATCATTTACATGCAAATATATAAACAGAAAGCACACAAAGAGACACATGTATACCTTTAAAACTATCTTAAACAGTAAGAAATGTCCAGGGCCTCAAATGTCATATATCTGAGAGAAGAGTAAGGATTTAACCTGGCACTGTAAAGATTACAAAGCCTTGAATTAGGCTTGGAAACATACAAGCAGTCAGCACACAGGCAGCCAGTACAAGTGACTCAGACCTGGTGTTATATTTTCAGACCTTCTGGTCCTGTTATCAGCTTTGCTGCTGGAGGAGCTGTAGCATCTGAACGCTCTTCAAAGGCAGCTGCACATAGAGTGCATTGCAGCGATCAGAACTTGGAAGTTATAAACAACTGAAGCCAAGTTACTCCTTTTCAAAGAGACTCATAGCCGGGCCACCAACTGAAGTTAGAAGAACAAATCCTTGCCACTGTGGCCACCTGAGCCTCAAGTAACAAAGATGGCTTCAGGAGAACCCCCAAGCTACAGACTTCAAGGACAGTGCAACCAAGCCCTCAGAACCATGGGGCTGAGCAGTATTCCCCAGGCTCCACCACCTGACGCCATGCATTCAAGTAGGAGTGACATCACTGCAATGCAGTAGGTCCTGCTTCCAGCTTGGACAGTTGTCCCAGAAGAGGAGCTGCCAAGAAGCCAAAGGAAATCAGCAAGGTCATTCTTCCCCTGCCTTTCTCTTGACAGGTCATAATCCAGAGTGAGCAAGGCTGTTTTCATGCCATACCTGATCTTGAACCCCATATGAAATGGATCCAGATAATCACTTCTAGTGGTGTATGGAGCTGGTTGGTAACCACCTATTGAGGACCTTGTCTGAAGGCAGCATTTGCTAACAACCTAAAATTATTGAGATTTCCTGGTTCCAGGGAACATTTCTTTTTTCCACATAAAAATCCAGATGTCTCTGACATCTTGTTTTGTGTGTTGAATGTTTTTAATTAACATGCAAGGAAGCACACGCACACACACCATGCACGCACACACACATTTGCATGAAGATCCATCAATCATACAGAATGTAGGAAGCTGCATCGCCATGCTTGATCAGCCCATTGGCTTCTCTTGTCCAATTCGGTTATTCTGGCTGACAACAGCTTTCCAGGTTATCTGTCCAAGAACATGGAGAAATACCTGCCATCTGAATAGGGTTTGCTACTCAATCACAATATGCTATAGTCACAGTGTACTCTGTGCAGAAGGAGCAGAGTATAGCATGGCAAATTGATAAAAATATGAATGAACATTCATTCCACAAGGCAGAGGGTCAGAACTGTTTGCTGGTGGTGGTGGGGGGGGGGGATTTCCCCCATTAGGTCTACTACAGGCTGGTTAATGTCATGGATCATGTCCCCACCCTCTGGTGTCCTCTTCTCTTCAAGCTGAAAGGAGACATGGAATTGTGCCTCCTCCCATCATGGGGAGAAACTTCCAGACTGCCCTGCATCCCCGCTGCTGTCTCCAGCCAGCAATGAGGAGGACTCACCTGGACGCAGGGAGAGCAGCCCAGTACTCCAGTCGGAGACAACAGGAGTATTAGGGATTCCCCATGCTTAAAGAATAGAACTGAAAATGTTATGAAGGGTGTGGATTGTTTTTAATAATTTACCTAAAGCTGAGCAAACCTTTGGCACCCACATTTTGCTAGCCTGTTCATAAAGCCAGAACATTAAAGAAGAAAATGCAGAGTGAATACTGAATGGCAGTGGCCTGCAATTTTAATCAGTAGCATCTACTGTGTGCTCTATTGATTTTTGCAATAACAAAAAAGGACATAACAATATTTAAGCAGCCGCAAACCTGGATTTGCCAATTGAAAATAAGCTGCAACCATTCTTGGCTGCCTGAGGGACATAACTGCAAACACATGCCTTGCATGTTCACAAAGAATAGCTGTGTAGCTGATTGCTGACAAAAGTTGTTGATACCTTTCCTTCTCAAAACAGCATGAAAGATGGTACTGTGGACTGTCTTCAATGTTCTACTAGCCTACTTCTAATCTTAAGCTTTTCATTTCCTGCACATTTGATAGGAATTGAAAAGAGCAGAGAGAGACCTTAACTATTCCCTATAGGGCCTTTAACCTGTCAGTTTTAAGTCTGAAATTTATGGAGACTGCTTCGCTTAAATATTGTATATACTTGTGCAAACCTGTTAGTTGCATCCCAAGTTATTTAATTTTTACATACTGTATTTGCAAAGAAGAGAAAAGGCTAGTACTGAAATAGCGCTTGTATGTCACATAATGCAGTAGATATGCTGTGCATTTGAAAAGCACTCCTACATTTTTAGAGATAAAATACTGAAAAGTGACTGGAGGGAGGGCTGAGATATACCCCCACCAAAGAGCTGTGCGGGAACTTTGCCCTCTCCAGCTGATTTTCAGCAAGGGGGCTTTCTCTTGCCCCATGCAAATGAATGCAGAAATTACACCCCATAGTTGTATGGGCATAGAGAGAAAGGAAATGAGAAAGGAAAAAAACAGAAAAGGAACCAGCAAGCTGCAGGCAGGCAGGCAGGCGGGGAAGTCGGAGATTTAAAAAAAGGCAGATCCAGAGAGACAGATAGAAAGGAGGGAGGGAGGAAAGAAATAGGAGCCAGAGAGAAGGAAGAAAAGATGAGAGAGAGATTAAGGAACAAAAAGGACCTGAAGAGAGGGAGGGAGGGAGGGAGAGGAGGGAGAGCAAAAATGAAAGAGCAAAGAAACCAAAGTGGTTGCTTACATTCTGTTTGCACCCTTATGCACACAAACACATGAATGCAGGTAAGGGGGCATTCCCAGCAGTTCTGTGATTGCCCCCCTTGCAACAGCAATCAATTTATAGTGGTGTCCAGGACACTTTCAAAATGCTGAATGTGTCCATGGGCCCAAAAGGTTGGAGAATATATGTAAAGCATACGAAATGTATCACAGACAGACAGACACTGTAAGTTTTGTATGAAGGTACTTCAGGAACTGATGACCAATTTTTAGAGTTTGTGCTATTTAGAATTGAATTTCTGGAGCTCCTTTAGCAGCTGCAGGACAAGCGGGAATTCAGCAAATAACATTTCTTTTTCTGCATACCAAGTTTCAGATGCTTAATTTATGCTTGTCACACAGCTGCAAAAGCCACCCACAGGAGCACTGCCAGACAAAAAAAAGCTGGTAACTTTAATTAGATGTATTGTCTATAGTGGCTAATGAATAAGAAGTTCCAATGTACACATTTAACATTATTGGGAAGAAAAATACAGTTGAGCTATGTTTGAGCTCTGTTCCAAAATCGCTATCAAGGAAATAATAGAAGGTGATTAGATTGTCTGCCAGTTTTTTTGTACCTTGACAAAGAAGGTATTCATCATGTTTATCCTCCTTGCAAACACTTCTGATGCTTCAGTCTTCATTTAATATTATTTGGTGACCTAAGCTTTTGTGAAATGTACATATAAGTTATATTTGAATGATTTGTTCAGTTAGTGCCACGTTCATTTAAAGAGGTACATTGAGCATCTCGCATGGTTAGAAAGTGCAGCAAAACTGTTCCACTTCAAGATATTTAGTATTATAATTAAGGCCAATTGTTTGTATATCACTAGATATATAGAAAATGTTTATTAAAAAATAGTACCAAATAGGAAACTATCAAAGAAAAAGATCAAAGAAAGTATAATACACATGGATCAGCTGTCTTTCTTAATTGTAGCAGCTCCATTTAAAATGAAGGGGGAAATGTCCATTATGTTGGCTTTTCCATCTGATATCAGTGATTAAGGCCACACTCCTATGTATGCTTAGATAGAGAAAGTCTTAAAACTCTCAGCATGCCCCAGCCAGCCATGCTGGCTGAGGCCTACCAGGGTTTGTGGGGCTTTGTTCATTCTAAATGTGCCTAGGTTTGCACCCTAAGCAAATTGTACAATTACTACAGCATACTTGGTTTCTGTTCAGGGAAATGTTGAAATCATTTTGTCTATTTTAGTCTCTCTTGTCCTTAAAAATAGGCTTCTAATCACCCCCTTGAAAAAAGATGCAGTTAACGAAGATCAGTTACATCCTGCAGTGTCATCCCAAACCTTCTTGGGTCTGAGAGTACATTTTGTGCATGTACATAGAACTTATATACCTGCAACTAATATTGGAAAGCTTTGTGTTTCACAGTGGCTGTTCCTTTCTCATTTTTCATTTCCACTGATATTAAACTAGGGATTTAAGTACAGGTTCACTAACATTCAATCACACACAAAAAGGCTGAGAAAAGCCCTGCAGCATAGCTACCGATAACATCTTTATATTGTACAGAGTTAAGCTGAAGAACTGCAAGCAGCATGCAGAGTCCAGTTCCCCCTCCCTCTTCTGCTGATATAAATTATTTTTTTATCCATTCTGCAGGTTCAGTGCATGCAACATCTATAGCAGCCTCTAGAGTGGAGCAGGCACTGTCTGAGGTTGCCTCATCTTTGCAGAGCAGCACTCCGAAGCAGGGTCCTCTACATCCTTGGATGACACTGGCTCAAATTTGGCTTCATGCAGGTAATGGGCCACAGCTGCTGTTTTCTTTTCCTGCTCATTAGCTGCAGGAATTTGTATTCATTGCATTCAGCCAGCCGGAATGTTTTATTGTATGTCAGCTAAAAGCACTGCATTTAAGGACATTTATTCAGAATGTGGCATTTTGTTACATTTCAAGACAAGCACATTGTATGTTTAATTTATGAAATGGCAGTCAAGGGGAGGATGGCATTTAGCATTTAACAAGCTTGTCAGAAAGTTGACTCTCCCCACTTCCCTTTCTAACCACTCCTCAGGTTGTGTTAAGTCATGGAAACGTAAAGTCTTTCATTGAAAATTAAGGGCAATGTTGTTTTGGTAAATTTTAATTTGATGTTATAGTGGACATGTGCAATTGGGACAGCGGCAGCTCAAATCGTGAATGTTAGGGGAAAAGATAAATGCCATCTGAAATTACGTCTTTTTACATTCTTCTCAAAGTGTAAAAAACCTCAGCGATAACAATAACTAAAGCTATTGTCTGAGAAGAAAGTTATTTGAGGATGTAGATACACTAGTACTTCAACAGGGTAGCAGAAAATTTGGCTAGATTTTCTTAAAGGTAACTCAGGTGTGTGCAGGTAATGGACACTGCACCACTATCAATTCCATTCTGTAAGCAAGACCCACCTCTTGGGCAGGGGAGATTTAGCACATTTAGAAGCAACAGGGAACAAGCAGAAGTGCCCTTTTCTGGAACAAGCCAAGCCATTGGAGTTCACGCAAGGGAGCTCCGACAACCTCTCCTGTAGGAAGTGCTAAATCTCTGTAGCACAAGGGCTGCATCTTGTTGGCACATGAAGTTTCTGGAAAGGGCCACTCATGTAATGGGTCTGTTGGATGGTATCTCTTGACATAGGATAATTCAATTTGGTGACATGGGAAGCGGCCATGTCGTTCAGGAACATTATTGTACTTGCTTCCATAAATGATGCCATTGTTCAGATGTTGGGCAGGAAGTATTTTGAACTAAAGCAGCACAAGCAGCCCCACATAATATCTCTTTCACCGGACTGCATCATTTTAGACAACAAGGTAGAGATCAAATCCATTAATGCTTCCTCCACATAAAATTCTGTCTGCACATTGAAAACTAGCATGACAAGAAAAAGGTGCAGGGTGAACACTTTCAACGGCTTTTGTAAAAAGCATGTAATGGGGGCAGTTGGAACTGGTACAGCCCAGCAAGAGATACATCATGCGCATTTGTTCATTTGTTTTAGCTTGGACAAACCCACCTATGCTTGTTTACTTTAGGTTTACTTTATATTTAACCTATGTCATAGAAAGGATGGAGTGTCAAGTCATGGTAGAACTGGGAAGACTGAGGGTTTAATCTGTGCTCATTTGTGGAACTCAAATTATCCTAATCTATATCACAAAGTTGTCATGTGAGTAAAAGGGTAGGGGATTGTAAACAGCCCTGAGCCCCTTGTAGAAAGGATAGGGAAAAATGTAAGAATAATAATCAATAGTTTCAGTTGACTTAATTATGATGTTTATACAAAAGTTCTGCTGGTGGTTTACAATTAAATGTGTAATTATCCAAAGTGCACATAGCTTTTCAGCCTCTGTCTGCTTTTTGAACTGTTAAATGTGAGGAAGGAACCCTAACCTGAATTAGGTTTTGAGGTGAGGAATATAAATCTGTGTAGTGCGATCTCTCGTTTTATATCACAGTGTCAGATTAATCAGACAACCCATGGTACTAGGTTATACAACATTTAGATCTTTTTAAGAATAGTTTACATAGCAAAGCATTTTGTTATATTTTATTGCAGAGGAAATAAATACATTCTTGTACAGAGCAAGCACGAGGCATGGAATCTAAACAGCTCTGTGACTGGATCTTTCTCCTTTTTCAAACTTAAACACAGGAAGGTGGATGTCCAGTTTGGACCAGAACAATAGCAGTGAAGGCAGATGAGGAGTTACCCATGCAGCAGCTCTGTTTAAATATCTTGCAGAGATGAAGGTGCTCTTTTTAGCACTCTGTGAGGTTAAAGCTGCCTGTGTTTCTTCTATGGTAGCTATTCTCAGCTGCTGGGTTGCTACATGTGCCTATTAGTTCTGAGAAGGTGAATGGCAGGTGCAACCCTGTATGCTTGGGAAGCTTTTCATGTGAAGACCAACTCCTTCACAGAACCTGCCTTTGTGTATACTTCAAAGATTGAAACAATGGCATTCAACCAGAGTAAGGCTGTGTTTGCAAATTTTATATTCAGTAGTTGTTAAGATCGATCACTTAAATGAAATGAAATCACTAAAAACCACTTAAAGCAATTGCACTGTGTTTACAGTGGCTGTAACAAGTTAGAGTTAGCAAAAGATATACTCAGTAAAAATAACTATGCCTACTGGAGGGGCTAGGTTGGCTTGCCCTTGCAAAGGAGTGTTGGAACCTTGGTGCAAACACTGAAAATATCTCTTGGTGAGTTCCTCCCAAACATGCTTCAGATATTGGTGGGTCAGAAAGATGGGCTTCTCTCTTAGCTCAAACCCCAGGCCAAGTTTATCTCTACCAAACTTGGAACTCTTTTTATTATCAGAAATGGGGCTATGCGTAGATTTGAATATGGCTACTGACTGTTAAAATGAGGAAGATGTCAACCCAGTATATCCGATGTCTTAAATAACTGTTGTTTTTAATATTAGATTGTAGGAAAGAATAATAAAATTTATTAAAAAAACACCAGGCCAAATCATAAAAGAGAATAAGGTATATCTCAGAAGACCTGGTTCCAAGTCATATGGAGCTTGGTAGGGCATTCTGAACTGTGCTTGGAAATGGGCCAGTGTTAGTTTAAGATGAATGTATCAATCCTTATAGCAGGGTCTGGAATTAATTTCTGGTTAGTATACTAAAACAAACATCGATGAAAACATAGTGATATTCATTTTAAAACAAAATTACCATGTTTTCCATATGAAAAAACATTATGATGGTAGTAATGTATTTCATCCTGCAAGGGTTTCCTTAATTAATGGCTAGCTGAAAGAAAAAAGGGATAATCATAGCTTTTAGCCTGCTATGTAATCTATCAGTCCTAATGTGTTGTTGCTTAGCAGATGTCACTCTGTTTTTCTTTAACCTCAATTTAAGATAGTAATTTAGTAGTTTGTATACTTATGATAAAACTTCACACCATGTATAGTTAAACTATAGCATTTGCTGCCACAGGAAGGTGTGATGGCCAGCAATTTGGATGGCTTTAAAACAGGATTGGTCAGATTTATGGAAATCAGTTTAAGCTCTGGCATAGGGTATTATCCTTGCTGGCTATGTGCTGTCTCCTTTATCAGAGGTGACATGCCTACATACACCAGTTGCTGAGGAGCTCAGGCAGGAAGAGGTCTTCCATCCATCCAGCTTGAGGGATCCTGTGGACAGCTGGTTTGCCATCATGACTAGGGAGTACTGCACTAGATGGAGCTTTGGTCTGGTCCAGCTTGGCTTTTCCTATGTTCTTAAAGTCCTGTTAGAATCTGTCACATTGCCTGTCGCATTGTTTGAATGTAGTTGCTGTTGTGTGAACTGCATTAGACACAAATGAAATGTTAACAGGTAACTGATTGTGTTCCCTTTGCCATAGTCTGTGTGATTCCTCTAAACCAGCCTTCACAAACATGACACCCACCTGATGTTTTCATTGGCAACTCTCATCAGCCCCAGGCAGCATGGACAGTGGAGGGGGGTGTCATCAGAATCATCTGGTGGGCACCATCCTGGTGGAAGCCTGTTCTAGAGCTCTTAAACCAATGGAAGCAAGACTGCTTTATGGACTCCTTTATGGAGTCAATGCCCTTTTCTATTTATTGTGTAAGCTGAGAAGCCGGGTGCTTTAAAGCAGCAAGAAGTTCAGCTGCCACCCTCTTGTGTCAGCCTGGAATACAGTGAGGAGGCCTGAGTTCCAGCCACAAAGCTCACTGGCATTCCTTGGATTAGTTGTAATCTCACAGTCAAATTATCCATGTTGGATTGTGGAGATACAAGGACCAGGGCAAGGATCCCTGTGCTCCTTGGAGAAAGAACAAAGCTAAATCTAATTAAATAGAATTGTTATAGATTTCATTATATCTGGAGAGCTGAGACTTTCCTTTATCTAGCACTCTACAAAGTGAACTGTGCTTTTGACAGGTTTCTGAAGGTTGGCTTAGGAGGCTTCTGTACGTGCAGTACACCTTCTGTAGCTTTTCCGCAAGTGACCACTGTTGAAATCTCTTTTGGATTAACTGCTTTCTGGTCTGTCTACTGTGGGTAATTGGGAAGGAAAAAAACAGGAAAGCTTTCTGCAATAAGGGCTATGTTTAAAGTGTCCTAACAGCTATTTTCTTTCAATATTAAAAATGCTGATCTCAGTATATTCTGATTAATGTACTTCTAATTTCATATGTATATACACATGCATAAATCCCATCTCCCATGGGTTTGTTAATACTGGACAATATCAGTCTCGGTGATTTCCAAGTTGGAAGTACATCTTGCTGTTCAAGGCTGCGATTTCCTTTATAGAGTCACTCCATCTCAAAGTTGCTCTTCCTTTTCTTTGTCTGCCTTCAATTTTCCCTAGTATAATTGTCTTCTTCAAAGAGTCTTGCCTTCTCGTGATGTATTCAGAAAATGACAACCTCAGTTTTGTCATTTTTGCTTCTAGGGAAAGCTCTGGCTTGATTTGATCTAAGACACATTTGTTCATCTTTCTGTTGGTCCAAGGTATTCACAGACCTCTCCTCCAACACTGTTTCAAATGCATACATTTTCTTCCTGTCGACTTCCTTCACTGTCCAGCTTTCATACCCATGCATAGTGCTCAGGTATACAATAGTGTGGATGAGCTTGGCCTTGGTCTCCAGTGAAATGTTTTTACACTTGATCTTTTCTAGTTTCTTCATTTCTACCCTTCCAAATCTCAGTCTTCTTCTGATTTCTTGGTTGCAGTCTCGCTTTGAATCGAGATGAGGTATGTAAAACCTTTAACAGTTTCCATGTTTCATTGTTAACAATAAAGTTCTGTAATTCTTCTGTGGCTGTGATTTTTGTTTTCTTACTCTTCAGCTTCAGTCCTACTTTCACACTTGTTTATCAGGAGTCATTTCACGTCACTGCTGCTTTCTGCAAGTAGCATGGTGTCACCTGCATATCGTAAAGTATCTTCTGACAATTTTCACCCCTTCCTCTGATTCTAATCCAACTTTCCTTATATGTTCTGCATACAGATTGAACAGATAAGTAGATAAAATGCATTATTGTCTGACACCTTTGTCTACGGGAAACCATTATGTTCCTCCATATCCCGTCCTAAGAGTAGCTTCTTGTCTGTGGTACAGTTTATGCATTGGAACAATCAGGTGCTGTGGCACACCCCTTTCTTTCAAAACTATCCATAGTGTCTTGTGATCCATACTGTCAAAGGCTTTGCTTAGCCTATACAGCATAGATTGATCATTTTCTGGAGAGGAAAGATCTCTAGTGCCTCTTTCTTTTTGGAATCCAGCTTGAACGTTAGGCTCCATTTCTCCATTTTTTGCTCCATATCGGGTTAGTATGCTTTGTTGCAACACTTTGAGCATCACTTTGCTTGTGTGGGAAATTAATACAATGGACCTATGGTTGCTGCATGCTTTTGCATCTCCTTTCCTGAGGACTGAAATGTAGAATGAACATTTCCAGTCTGCGGGTCATTGTTTTGTTTTCCATATTTGCTGGCATATTCCTTTTAGGATTTGGACCTATTTGTTTTCTGCAGCTTGGAATAGTTCTGTTGGTAGCCCATCTTGTCCAACTGCTTTATTTTTGCAAGTGCTTTCTGAACATCTTGCAGGTTTTCCATAAGATTTCTCTTCAAATAAGTCTGTCGTCCTTTCATCTCTTCTGCATAGTTCTGTATAATCTTCTAAGTAATATGGCAAGATGCTAGCTCTTGAAGAAAAGAGAGGTGATTTAATTTGATACCCCCATATGCAATGCCATTTTGAATGGCAAAGTCAAATGAAAAGAAACACAGCAGCACTTGCATTTAGAAAAATGATTTCTGTATCTTTTGCCAGCTGGGAGTAGGAGTATGGATGCTCAGGAGCAGGATCCAAAACCTCAGCCAAGCCGAGAAAAGGCCTGATTAGCAGTTAAGCACAGGGAGGAGGAAGGGCTTGAAATCTGAGCAAGTTGCCTGAAAAATTGACTGTCTCATCTCTTTTTCTAGTCCCTTCCACAGTCACACCTATCCCATGCCAGTCTTGTCTTCTTCCTAACCAACAAGCAGCAGTTCCTCTTTTCTGTGCAGGTGAAAACAGAGGAGTGAATATACCCATATAGCTTGAGCAGATAGAAATACTATACAGAAATGTAGCTTGGGCTCAAATACCATCATCCACTACCAGCACATTGAAGTTGTCTGTATGGGGAAGACCTCACTCTCCAAGTTCCAGGGGCAGCCATGGGATCACATGAATCACACAGACTCTGCTCCCCTCTGTCCATTTTTTAATTGTATGTTACAGCTTGTTTCAGCCTTATTTTTTGGACCCTGCCTCTCTGTCTTCTGTTGTATACTATAGTTTGTGTTTGTCCTGAGTGGAGCCAAAACAAATGGAGAAGTGAAGTAAGCTTATCTCTCTCCCCAAAACCTGCCATACTGTAATCAGAAAGAACCACCACTCTTTGCATCTCATGGAGACTTTGGAAGATCCCCTAATATTTCAGGGTCAGTCTTTGGGTATCAGAGAGTTTCAGCCATTGGGAGAATAGGGAATAAGAAGTATGTTTATTTTAGATATTTTTATTTTATTCATATAATGGCAGAAAGTGAAGAGGAACTAAAGAGCCTCTTGATGCGGGTGAAGGAGGAGAGTGCAAAAGTAGGCTTGAAAGTCAACATTAAGAAAACTAAGATCATGGCATCCGGTCCTCTCACTTCCTGGCAAATAGATGGGGAAGAAATGGAGGTAGTGACAGATTTTATTTTCCTGGGCTCCAAGATCACCACAGACAGGGACTGCAGCCAAGAAATTAAAAGACACTTGCTCCTTGGGAGGAAAGCTATGTCAAATCTAGACAGCATACTAAAAAGCAGAGACATCACCCTGCCAACAAAAGTGCGTATAGTCAAGGCTATGGTTTTCCCAGTTGCAATATATGGCTGTGAAAGCTGGACCATAAGGAAGACTGTGCGCCAGGCCTTTGAATTGTGGTGCTGGAGGAGACTCCTGCGAGTCCCTTGGACCGCAAGGCGATCAAACTGGTCAGTCCTAGAGGAAATCAACCCTGGCTGCTCTTTAGAAGACCAGATACTGAAGATGAAACTCAAATACTTTGGCCACCTAATGAGAAGGAAGGACTCCCTGGAGAAGAGTCTAATGCTGGAAACAACTTATGGCAAAAGAAGAAGGAGACAGCAGAGGATGAGGTGGCTAGATGGAGTCACTGAAGCAGTCAGCATGAGCTTAAGTGGACTCCGGGGGATGGTGGAGGACAGGAAGGCCTGGGGGAATGTTGCCCATGGGGTCGCGATGGGTCGGACATGACTTCATGACTAACAACAACAACAATTTTATCCATAACCTTGCTTTCCACCAAAAATGACACTGATATTTGTTCTAAAGTGCCTGACCACTGTGATGTGGTAGAAGGGCAGAATATATATTTCCTTACATTAATAAAGGCCCATGTGGTACATAAAATGGATTGTTCTTCAGTAACCTTAGCATTAGCATTTTTATTATTACGTTTATTACATTAAATAGCATGTATTTAAGCATGGAAGCAGTTTTTATATCTTAAGTCCATCGTTCTACAAAGGAGACAAATAGTACAATTTCTCACTGTTCTTAAATTGTGAAACTTATAGGTGCTGCCATAAGTAAGGTGCAAGTAAACAGAAGAGGGGAGATACACAGGGAATTAATAAATTACCACCTTACCGCTTCTTTGATTGTTAAGGTGGTTTAAAGAGGAATTAATGTGAATGATTTCTTATAAAAGTTGAAAGAAAAAGAAATGCCCGATAGTTTCTACTGAAACAGATTGTGTGGCTCTAACCATTAATAACTCATTATGCAATACATGTGACTTTTACCTGAGCCAAAGCACAAACATTTCATTCAGTAACCTGACTGTAACTTACTTAAACATGGACTTTAAAATTATTTTATGCTTTTATGGAGTTTGCAGTGTTTCTATATCTTAAAAGCCTGCATTAAGAATAAAGTTTGTCCTTTATTCTTCCTCTGCTGTTTCCGCGAAGTTGTTAAAATATGTCTTCATAGATTTGATTAAAATATAGTGCCCCTTAGAATGTTTTGCTTTCCCCATTAAATAGCAGAGCCCTATATCCTATATAATATCACAAACTGCTTTTAAAACTTTGCACTGAAAGAGGAACAACTTTGAATCAATTATTTTAAGAAAAAACAAACAAAAGCAGCTAAAAATTCCTAAAAGTATTGTAGTTATAAAAGGAACACAGTTACAGTGTAACAACTGTACTATATTAAAGAGATGCATACGAGTGGGAGACAAATGCATAGGTTCTGTGCAAAATGCATGATTGTTTTTAAAAGTCCCTTAATCTGTAGACATTCAGTAATACAAGTCTCACATAATGCTAAAACATGATTTATTTAATCCAAGGCTTGTTGAATTCTAGGCTGTCATGATGTGTGAACACAGCTGTTGTTGTTGTTACATGTCATCAAGTTGTCTCTTACATATGAAAATGAAAGCCTTCCAAAATGATTCTATGATTCTATCATAATGTATCGAGGTGGCTAGACGGAGGGGATACAGTGGATGTGATTTACCTGGATTTCAGCAAGGCCTTTGAAAAAGTGCTGCATGATATCCTGGTCAAGAAATTGTTGAGCTTTAGGATAGATCAGTGCACTTTCTGATGGATTAGGGCATGGTAGATGGACAACAAGCGAAGGGTGACTATCAGTGGAGAATCATCAGGATGGCAGCCAGTGACGCACACACAACTCTGGTGTGCATAGTGCTGGAGTACTGACTCCAGTTCTGGGCTCCATATTATGGGAGAGACATAGCTAGGGTAGAAACGGTTCAGCACAGGGTCGCAAGGATGGTAGCCAGGTTGGGAGGGATGACATATGAGGAGAGATTAAGGGAACTGGGTCTTTTCAGCCTAGAGAAGAGCAGACTCCAAACAGATCTTTTAGCGACTTATAGGTATGTGAGGGGATGTCATGTGGAAGAGGGCTGTGACCTGTTCTCCCTTGCAGTGGAGGGCAGGACGAATTCCATTGCAACAAAGCTCAAGGAACCAGGCTTCAGGTTGGATGGCAGGAAGTACTTCTTGATGGTTAGGACCCCTAGGGTATGGAATGGGCTTCCAAGGGAGGTGGTTGAGGCCCCATCAGTGAGGGTGTTCAAGGAAAGATTGGACAACCACATGATGGGGATTATATGAGCAGAGCCAGCTGGAGCCAGGGGTTAGACTAGATGGCCCAGGAGGCCCCTTCTGACTCACATTGTGTCTATGTTTCTAAATGTCCTATCTATATCTCTGCTTAGCTGCTCTGAATACAAGGCCATGACTTTCTTTATGGGGTCACTCCATCTCATGTTTGATCTTCCTTTTCTAATGCCTTCAACTTTACCTAGCATTACTGTCTTCTCCAGTGAGTCTTGTCTTCTCATGATGTAGTGAACACAGATACTCTAACACATCAGTTTGTTAACCATGAACAACCCAGAAAGGGAACCTTTTTTACTGTTCCATTGTGAACTCTGGATTATTTAAATAATTACATGTGAACCCAGAACTGTGGGTTATTCATGGGTTGTTTAGCCAGGCTATAGACTTGGTGGGGCAAGAATAGTTTAAAAAATCTGAGGTGCTCTGTAGTTCACTACTGCAGTACTGTAAAAGAACTTGGGATAGAAAGCAGGAGAAGGCAAAGAGAAAAAGAAACATCCCAAGGACTGTTATACAGGTATTATGTATTTGTTTATTTAATTTTTATTTATTTAAAACATTTGTAGACCATCCCGTTACCAAAGTCTCGGGGCAGTTTAACAATACAAAATGTAAGAAGACAGGAGAGGAGAGGAGATTATTTGATCATTTATTAGGCAAACTCTAGACTGGGAAACAAAACCTGGAATAACCATGGTTAAATATATGATGAGTAGGCCTTATGTGCAAACGAGATTATTAAAGAGTTAATTTTATTCCTGCCTTCTAGCTATCCTGGTCATCATCCCTCTGCTTAAACATGCTTCATTTATAAAACCAGAACCACTATTGGCTGTGATCCAGTGATTCTGATCATGGCTTTTATTGAATCCAGCCATATCAGGAAAGTATTGTAGCAGACTTTCAGCTCTGGTTTGGGTGAACTCTGCAGACACATAGAGACTATCCACTGACAGACAAACTTTTCAAATAATTTTTCCCCAATTCATGCATGGTACCTGAATCTTTCTGTTCCAGGACCATGGTTTGTGAAAAGGATTCTGGAGTCAGTAAAAAATAGACATTCAGCACACATTATGTTGGTTTTTCTAGCTGTGTGTACATAACCAAATACTTAACTAGAACAGAAGATTGGTTGGGCCTCTGCACCAGATTGACAATTAAGGGTTTTATCCTTAAACACTTGGTATGCAGCCTTGGTTGTTTTGCCTGACCAAAATAAGCCAACAATACACACCCCAAAAAACTGCTACCATGAGGCTGTGTAGTGAAAAGGCTATAACCTCTTACAAATACCCTTTTATTAAAACAACCTCAATCACGTCTGGACCTCAGTGTTTGAAACGGAGCGGGCATTGCATGAGAAAAAAAACAAAACACACAATTGTAAGTTAAAAGTGAAATTGTTTATAAGGAAAATGAAAAGTCAAGTCCTACTTGAAATAAAAGGAAGAAAATGTTTCAAAGATTGTAAACGTTATTAAAAATGCAAGACTCTCCTATTTCAAACTATTTCAAAAAATAGCCTGCCATGTGACCTTTGGATTCTGGACAAGTCCAGATCCAGTGTGCTGCATACAAACAGAGTATCAAGAAAATTCTTTCCTGTTCTTTGATTAAAAACCACTTGCTCTGTGAAGAGACCCTAGTTTGAACCATTTCTGTCTCTTATCTGGTTGAAAACCTGATTTGCACTTTAAACTTTTTAACCCATTGAGGAGAAAGACAAAGCACTAAAGTCAGTAATAAAAGAGTAGGCATGGATTTCCATGTTGTGTAAATGGCTTCTGCCTATCTCTGTGATGGCTCCCTTGCATGTGGCTGCATACAAAAGAGATTGATTCCAGGAGAAATAAAGCTTTCAATAGTGGTTTGATTTTAGAATTATGGAGGTAGTCGGGTTAAGTTGATCAGACTTCAGGAATCCTGCAGTCCCTGTGCACCAATCAATCCTGATGGGTGGATCTATAGAAAAGAAATGGCAGCGAGTATAGTGCTGTTCTCTTTTCTGGGAAGTAACATATACAACCATTTGACTATCCCACATCAGTTCTTCCAAGCCTAAGTTCTGGGACTGAAAAATGTTTTTAGAGCAATGCTCAGGCTTAGTTCCTTACCTCTGTCCTTTATGCCACAGCATTCACAAAAACCAGTGTTTGAAGAGTTCATCAGAAATACAATGTCATCTAGCATATAGTTGAAAAGAAATCTGTGCCTTGCCTGGGGCTTCCATGGAGCATTAAGCTATATTGTAAACATGTGGGAAAATATCAATATTCATTTGTTGTTGTTGTTGTTAGTCGTGAAGTCGTGTCTGACCCATCGCGACCTCATGAACAGCATTCCTCCAGGCCTTCCTGTCCTCCACCATCCCCCAGGGTCCACTTAAGCTCTTTAAGAACTTGCCACAGTTTGTTGTGATCCACACAATCAAAGGCTTTAGCTTTCTTAATGTTGAGTTTCAAGCCAACTTTTGTGCTCTCCTCCTTCACCCGCATCAAGAGGCTCTTTAGTTCCTCTTCACTTTCTACCATGAGAGTGATATCATCTGCATATCAGAGGTGGTTGATATTTCTCCTGGCAATCTTAATTCCAACTGGTGATTCATCTAGCCCCACCTTTCTCATGATGTGCTCTGCATATAAGTTAAATAGGCAGGGCGACAGTATGCAACCTTGCCAAACTCCTTTCTCAATTTTGAACCAATCAGTTCTGTGCCCAGTTCTCACTGTTGTTTCTTGACCCACATATAGGTTTCTCAAGAGACAAATAAGATGGTCTGGTACTCCCATCTCTTTAAGAACTTGCCACAGTTTGTTGTGATCCACACAATCAAAGGCTTTAGCATAGTCAATGAAGCAGAAGTAGATGTTTTTCTGGAACTCCCTAGCTTTCTCCATGATCCAGCGTATGTTGGTAATTTGATCTCTAGTTCCTCTGCCTCTTTGAACTCCTGCCTGTACTTCTGGTAGTTCTCGGTCCACATAGTGCTGGAGCCAGCTTGTAGGATTTTGAGCATAACTTTGCTGGCATGTGAAATGAGTGCAATGGTGTGGTAGTTTGAACATTCTTTGGCATTGCCCTTCTTTGGGATCGGAATGTAAACTGACCTTTTCCAATCCTGTGCCACTGTTGAGTTTTCCAAATTTGCTGGCATATTGGGTGTAGCACTTTTACTGCATCGTCTTTTAAGATTTTGAATAGCTCAGCTAGAATATTGTCGCCTCCACTAGCTTTGTTATTGCTCAGACTTCCTAAGGCCCATTTGACTTCACATTCCAGGCTGTCTGGCTCTAGGTCAGTGACCACCCCATCGTGGTTTTCATGGATGTTAAGCTCTTTCTTGTATAGTTCTTCTGTGTAATCTTGCCACCTGTTCTTAATCTCTTCTGCCTCTGTTAGGTCCCTGCCATTTTGGTCCTTTATCACGCTCATCTTTGCATGAAACGTTCCCTTCATATCTCCAACTTTCTTGAAGAGATCTCTGGTCCCCCCATTCTATTGTTCTCTTCTATTTCTTTGCACTGTTCATTTAAGAAGGCATTCTTATCTCTTCTAGCTATTCTCTGCAATTCTGCATTCAATTGGGTGTATCTTTCTCTTTCTCCCTTGCCTTTCGCTTCCCTTCTTTCGTCAGCGATTTGTAAAGCTTCCTCAGACAGCCATTTTGCTTTCTTGCATTTCTTTTTCTTTGGGATGGTTTTAGTTGCTACCTCTTGTACAATGTTGCGAGCCTCCGTCCATAGTTCTTCAGGCACTCTATCAGATCTAATTCCTTAAATCTGTTTGTCACCTCTACTGTATATTCATCAGGGATAAGATATAGGTCATACCTGAGTGGCCTAGTGCTTTTCCCTACTTTTTCAATTTAAGCCTAAATTTTGCAACAGTATTCATTAGGAGGAAATACTTTATTCTTGTTTCTTCTTTGTCTTACAGCTGATGTCTATATAGGAATCGGAAAACCTGCAGAAGCCACAGCATGTACTCAGGAAGCTGCTAACCTCTTTCCAATGTCTCACAATGTTCTCTACATGAGAGGTCAAGTGGCAGAACTTCGAGGAAACATTGATGAAGCCAAACGCTGGTATGAAGAGGCCTTATCTATCAGCCCTACACATGTCAAAAGCATGCAGAGATTGGTAAGTCTCGTTCACACAACACAATGCATGTGAAATGCTTTGTACACTTGGAAGTACTGTACAAATGTAAGTTATTATTTCCCTCAAATATTTGAATAATCACAAGTTTATTAAGAAATTGGTGGTTACATTCATTAAATTCAGTCAATATAAATAGGCCATTAGTCTACAAGTGATAGGATGTAGTGCCATAGCCATCTTTAGGTAGAGAAAATAAAACTAGATGATTGGGTAGATACAAGATGAACGGAGGGATGGACGGATAAATGGATAGAAAGCAGTAAAAACGAATATAAAATTAAAAGGGGTATTCTGCTACAGATTAGGTTTAAAGGAGATGCATTTGCATGGAAAATTGAAGACTATTGTTGCGAGTCTTCCTGGTGGTGTGGAGAAAAGTGCTGAACTGCGACACAGGAGATCCAGTTTTAGTTTCCAGTGTACTTGTTAAGAATGCTGGGTTCTTTTGGTCCAGTCAGCCTGATCTATCTCACAGGATTGTTGTGAGATTAAAATAGAGACAAAAAGGATTGTATAAGCCGCCTGAAGCATCTTGCAGGAAAAAGGTGGGATTAAAATACAATAGTTTTTTTAAAAGTTTGTGTAATTAGGAAATGTTATGCAATACAACAGTAAGTATGTGAATGAACTCTTTCTTTCTAGCCCACTCCAAAACTGATGAACTGAACTCCCATCTTTCTCAGACTTAATTATCAACCATAGCTTTTAACTTAATTATATTCTCATTCCATGATATTTTCCATTGACTGTGTGCTCTTAATCTTCTGTAAGACTACATTGTATTCTTTATAAGTGCAGCATGTTCTGGCTGAAACACAGCTGTTCATTTCCATAGCAAAAGAAAATAGCTTTTCTCGACATTTTGAGTTCATAACAATCATGTTATCTACCCTTTACATATTTCAAGTATTTTGTAGTTACTATCTTGTCTGTTTTTACAACACTGCTAGGGCGAAGCAGGTGGCAACTTGCTTTCTGTTGCAGATAGCCACCTCTGATCCTTCCCGATTTGCATTGGGACCCAACGGGGTAACCTTTTTTGCCCCAGTACCAGGGTCCCGGTCTTGGAGTGGTTGGGGAGGGAGAGCAGTGACTATTTGTCCATGTTTTTAAATCAGCCATGCAAAAGTGCAAAGAAAATCACTTCTGCTTTACCCCTGAAGGCATGTAGAATATGGCATGTGGTGACCCAAAAATAGATAAATGGGTTAGAAGTGTGTGTGTGTGTGCGCGCGCACGCGCGTGTTCGGGAGTGGCCCTTTAGATGCCAACCCTGTATTACTGTATCTTACTTGTTCACAAAGTTTTCTTTTCCAACTTACACTAAACATTTTTGTAGATTAACAATGATCTGTTCCATTACAGACATTAGGCTGTTTCATATAGGCTGTTTCATATAACTCTGTCATGCTAAAAAGCCATTTTCACATACTTGTTTCTGCTGTGTGCAGAGCTCATCTGAAGAGTTATAATCCCCTGCTTGTACCCAGCATTTTAATTCTAAAGTAGGAGCTTGTTTCTGCCTAGCTCTCAATAAATTATTCAGAGAGGTGTTCCTCATGCATCCCTAAAGGAGCACATAAGGCAAAATACCAGGAAGCGAACATAGAATTGGAAAAGTGCTTGTGTTCCACTTACCTGACTTTTCAAGATAATTGAACACACTGGAAAATGCCAAAAGGTGCTTAGTAGATAGAGGAAGTAGGTGATGGACCAAAAGCAGCATGCTTGCATTGATTAATAGCCATATATTAAAATTTTCTGCCTTTGTTCCTTCAGTTCACTTGAAATGAATGATCTCTTAAGTTCCCAGTAAAGGTTTCTCTATATTTCATAGGGTATGGAAGTTCCTGTTAACAGCTAATAGGAATTGGACTAGGAGAATTCCCCCTGAGGGAATGAACAAAGTTCTGCTTGTAATATGTGTGACTGCTTTTTTTTTTTTTTTAAGGCAAAAGAAGTCTGCTTTTTTGGATATCCCCCATTCCCTAGCCTGACATACCATTTTTTTCTTCACACTTTCGGCCATTCCTACTGATGGCCAAGTGGGAAATATCCTGCACTGCAAATGCCTATTTTTTATTTTATGAATTTGTCATAACAGATGCACATTTCTTATGTTTGTTCCTGTAAGTACATATTTGTTATATGTACCTGATAAACAGAGGAATATGGTGATCTTTCACTGAAGCATTGCCCTTCAACAAAATGGGAGGTATTAACTGATAAAGATTATAAAGAAAACACAACTTGCTTTTGCCATAAATGTAGTCAGAAAGAAGGTTCAGTTGATACGGCTATAATACTTTTCTGACAGGAAAATATTCAAATGTAATTTGTTGCTCAGACTTAATGGCAAGTACACATGTGGTGCTTCCAGTTGCATAGTTTCTTCACTCTGAAACCATAATCAAGAAGGCATTGGATCTGTGAAGAAACGGAAGTATCCTCCATTTTTAATTTAGTTGGATTCTAGGATATTATGTGTTTTTATCTTTTTGTATGTGTGTTAATCCCATTTCAGCCAAAAGGTTCAAAAGCTTAGAGGTAAAAAGTTCAGTTAGAATGTGGAACTCAGGAAGCCAGGAGACTAAAATTCAGTAGAAGGTCGCGGGGGGTGGGGGGGAGCAGCGACAGCAGCAGCAGCGGAGGAAGTCTGACACTTGTGGAGTAGCAATTTAGTTTTCAGGAATCAGTATGAAACTAGAACAAAAGAAGTAGACTTCCTGTGGAAGATGGCATCTGGGAGAAGTGTTTTTCTGCCTTAGCTTAGCAGTGTTTTGCTTTAACTGCTTATCAAAACTAACAAACTACTGCTAACTACTAAACGGTGACTTTCTGGCATTGGAACTAAATGTACCAGGAGGCCTTGGGGAAGGAAGGTAGGACAGAAATATTTTGGACTGCCAGGTCTTTAGCGATGGGTGCCTACAAAAGGGTAGATGATAGGGATGATTTACTCTCTCCACTGGCATGCAAATAATCTAAAATTGTTTAGATTTTTTTTAGATTATTTTTTTGCCTTGTGTTTATCGCCACCAAACTTTGAAATTGCAGCTTTGAACTGCTTTACTCCCCTTGTTAGCCTTGATGAGCATATTAATTATGCTGTTGAAAGAAAAGACACACTGACTCAACAAAAAAAGTAGATAAAGGCACTGAATCTGCTAACTACAGAATTGCCAACAACATGTCAATTGATCTCATTCAACTGACAATCACAACTGTTAATTCAATCTGAAACACTAAAGCTACTAGAAGTTAAAACTGATCATCTTACTTTGAAGATCCTGACCTACATCAAGAACTTGGCAAACACTGATGGGTCTTTTTCTAGAAAATTGTCTCCTTTAACCCAGTCAGGGAAGGGCGTGCAAAAATGGATCAAATGCAGCAATTACAAGGAAAAGGAAGCCAAACTCAATTAAAGTTGCAGCCCTGTAAAGTGTGTTTAACTGTCTGCAAATATAAAGGTCATAGGAAATTTTGGACTACAACGTGGTGGGCCATTTTCCATTTAAGAGCTCTTCTAAGTGAGAAACTGTTGACAATTGATTTGAGACTCTTAATGTAAATAAGGCACAAAGTATTATGCCCATCTTGGGTACCCCCAAGATTTCTAGTATATTGTTAAGATGGAAAGAAGTTTTGCAAGGTAAAGGAATTTTCCCAGCTAGCGTTTTTGCTAATACAATTCTTAACCCTCTGGTACCATAAAGGACCAAAATGGCAGGGACCCAACAGAGGCAGAAGAGATTAAAAACAGGTGGCAAGATTACACAGAAGAACTATACAAGAAACAGCTTAACATCCCTGATAACCACGATGGGGTGGTCACTGACCTCGAGCCAGACATCCTGGAATGTGAAGTCAAATGGGCCTTAGGAAGTCTGAGCAACAACAAAGCTAGTGGAGGTGACAGTATTCCAGCTGAGCTATTCAAAATCCTAAAAGACGATGCAGTAAAAGTGCTACACTCAATATGCCCTCAAATTTGGAAAACTCAACAGTGGCCACAGGATTAGAAAAGGTCAGTTTACATTCTGATCCCAAAAAAGGGCAGTGCCAAAGAATGTTCAAACTACCACACCATTGCACTCATTTCACATGCCAGCAAAGTTATGCTCAAAATCCTACAAGCTGGCTCCAGCACTATGTGGACCGAGAACTACCAGAAGTACAGGCAGGAGTTCAAAGAGGCAGAGGAACTAGAGATCAAATTGCCAACATACACTGGATCATGGAGAAAGCTAGGGAGTTCCAGAAAAACATCTACTTCTGCTTCATTGAATATGCTAAAGCCTTTGATTGTGTGGATCACAACAAATTGTGGCAAGTTTTTAAAGAGATAGGAGTACCAGACCATCTTATTTGTCTCTTGAGAAACCTATATGTGGGTCAAGAAACAACAGTGAGAACTGGACACAGAACCACTGATTGGTTCAAAATTGAGAAAGGAGTTAGGCAAGGCTGCATACTGTCGCCCTGCCTATTTAACTTGTATGCAGAGCACATCATGAGAAAGGCGGGGCTCGGTAAATCACCAGTTGGAATTAAGATTGCTGGGAGAAATATCAACAACCTCAGATATGCATATGATACCACTCTCATGGCAGAAAGTGAAGAGGAACTAACTAGCCTCTTGATGCAGGTGAAGGAGGAGAGTACAAAAGTTGGCTTGAAACTCAACATTAAGAAAACTAAGATCATGGCATCCAGTCCTCTCACTTCCTGGCAGATAGATGGGGAAGAAATGGAGGTAGTGACAGATTTTATTTTCCTGGGCTTCAAGATCACTGCAGACGCGGACTGCAGCCAAGAAATTAAAAAACGCTTGCTCCTGGGGAGGAAAGCTATGGCAAATCTAGACAGCATACTAAAAAGCAGAGACATCACCCTGCCAGCAGAAGTGCGTATAGTCAAGGCTATGGTTTTCCCAGTTGCAATGCATGGCTGTGAAAGCTGGACCATAAGGAAGGCTGAGTGCCGAAGAACTGAGGCCTTTGAATTGTGGTGCTGGAGGAGACTCCTGCGAGTCCCTTGGACCACAAGGTGATCAAACCAGTCAGTCTTAGAGGAGATCAACCCTGACTGCTCTTTAGAAGGCCAGATACTGAAGTTGAAATTCAAATACTTTGGCTACCTAATGAGAAGGAAGGACTCCCTGGAGAAGAGCCTAATGTAGGGAACAATAGGTGGCAAAAGAAGAAGGGGACGGCAGAGGATGAGGTGGCTAGATGAGTCACTGAAGCAGTTGGTGTGAGCTTAAGTGGACTCCAGGGGATGGTGGAGGACAGGAAGGCCTGGAGGAATGCTGTTCATGGGGTCGCGATGGGTCGGACATGACTTTGCGGCTAACAACAACAACAGTGCTGGCAAAAATGCATCTCTCTGATGAAGCTTGCCTCTTGTACCAAAGCAGCCTCAACAGAAGTGATCCCATGTGATTTGGCTCAGAGAGCCAAGTTCCCCACTTTCCTGAATTTGGCCACTGAACAAATTTCCACAGTGATATCTGTCAAAGAGAAGCTACTGAATTCCTTCTCACCTCTTCTCCTGACAGTACAACTTCTAGGGTAGAAATGCTAAGAGACAAACTCCTGAGAATAAATAGTGATTTCTCACAATGAAAGCCAAAGCAGTGGGCTTCATCAGATGTGTACAAGGGACATCCAGTCGAGATCACTCTCTTGCCCTCTAGTATCCCTAGGGTGGCAGCTTTAACTAAGTCAGGAGATCTTCCCATTACTTCATAGCAAGAGAAGCAATACCCAAGTAAGCAAATACCCTCTGTGATTCTCAGGAATTTAAAGTGGTTGAGCGAAAACATTTAGAAGCCTCTTCACTCGCTCACAAACAGATGTGTCTTTCTGGACATTAATGGTGACCTAAATAAGATCACATCGACCGACTGGCAATTAAAGTTCCTTTCATGGAACATGTAAGGATGGCACAATAAGCTCCATGATTCTGAATTTCTTAAATTTTTGCATGAGTTTCATTTACTTTGTTTGCACGAAACTTTGATTCATAACTCTAATTTTCCAAGGGTACAGGGCTTATTGCATTCCTGCAGCCAAAACGTATTAAAAGGTCTGGGGAAGTGGAGATCTGGCTACTTTGATTCAGTGGACCTAAATGTAGATATTCAAGTCTTAGAAAATATCTGTAACAACTTCAAGACCCTACTTCTTAAAGGAACCTATTTTAGGAGTCTTACACACATACACATTCTCTCTCTCTCTCTCTCTCTCTCTCTCTCCCCCTCCCCCCCTCCCCCAAAGGCTTACCACAGCAGGAAAGGGAGTGCATTTGGAACTTATTAACTGACATGTCAGAATCGTTAGTTTCTCAATTTCCAAACACGTAGGTTTTTTAATGTGGAAATTTTAATGCTAAGATAGGATTGGGTAATCTAGAGGTGAGAAATGGCCTAAAAGTGGAGATCACAATACATGCCCACCTTTTACAGTATGTGTTGAAGGATCGGGTAATAAATAAATTTGGTCTAAAATTTCTGCAACTGCTTGAGTGACAGACTTGCATATTTTACGTGGTACTGTTTTTTACCTAACTAGCAGAACTTTTACTTAATGTGGCATCTTGTGGGGCCAATACAATTGAATGTATAGCCATATTTCCAGTTTTAATGAAGTTTGTTGCCAAGTTTGAGGTCCTGGATTCCACCTTGTCAAAATACTTGTTCATTTCATCCTCATCTTCAGTGCTTCCTGAGTGAAGTTGGAGCGAGAAAGCCAAAGTGGTGGATGAAATGGGTAAGTTCTTTGACAAGTGTCTCTGCTGAGCCAAACAAAGTAGCATGTCTCAAGGGTGTAACTGACAAGGCTATTTACAAGGGGAATATTTCTCTGCAATACTATATAGTAGACTTGTGCAAGTGCACACTTGCACAAGATGTCTAATAAAAGAAATATTTTAAAAAATTGTGCTCCCATTTATGCAAATTTAAATTTGTTATAGATTGGGTTGACTTCCAACAGGGCAAAGACAAGAAATCTGCCAGGGTTATACCAAATTTTACTCCTGAAATGGAATTCTCATTTATCCCAAGTGTACATTCAGATTTTAAAACCTTTCTCTACTGACTTTTTTTTCAGTGAAATTGAGCTTGGTTGTTTGAAAATGTGTGGCATCTATTGGGAAGGGTTACCTACGCCTCATCTAATAGCCAACCCCCACACTATTTAACACCTGAAATACACAGAGAGTTCTGAGTCTGCTGTGCTAGTAGAAAATTTCAACATGGTGGCAGTGGAAAAGGCCACAGCGAGGCAAGGTAAAAAAGGCTGGAGACACACCATTTTCCCTGTCTTCTCTTTCACTCAGAATAGGGCATTGCTGGTTCATGGCAGGTTACCTGCTTGGTGTTTGTGGCAGACTCTTTGAATAGATAAGAAAATAGAGTGTATATACTATTTGAATATAAGTATTTTGGCATATGTAGTATTTGTGATTTATATCACTGCGTCTTAAACTTAGACTCAGCTATTTTCTTATATATATTTTTTTTTAAGTATTGACTGGCCCTACGTCTTACTCATTTCTCTCTCCCTTTTGTCCAATGCTGTATTAGACAAACATTTGGACAAGCATTCCAAATTTTTGCAAGGAACAGTGAGTAGGCAAACTGGCTACTGTTCTACATAATTGTACATGATGGGATGGTTTAAAAATGGCTATATTAAACTTCCACATGAATTATGCATGCATCAAGAACAGAAACATCATATGAATTAAAGGGAATTGTGGAGAGCAGTGACGTACAGTCATTGCTAATTATGATATCTATGACCTTAAGAAGCATTTGTTAATTCATATACCAAATGTATTTTTCATCTGCTTATTTGGCCAATTACTGTATTTTATTATTAAGGCAGATATTTGGATCTCAGTATCAATGTGGCTTTTATTTATTTTGCCATTATTTTATAACAGCTGATTCAATGTGTTGTTTGACTGTCTGGCAAGTCTAATTTTTTGAGTAAGCATTTAGTCTCATGTTCCTTTCCTTTTTAAATTGGAAAATATTACCTAACAATATTCTTTTTCAGGTTCGCACTAGACAGATTGCTATCAGTCTATTTGATATTACTTTTTACAAAGATAATGGAACCAGTTACCAGGAAGGTCATGGACTTTCCCATACTAGAGGCATTCAAGATGCAACTGGACAGCCATCTGAGAGGGATGGTTTAACTTGGAGTCCTGTGCTGAGCAGGACTCAGGTTGATTTGGATGGCCCTCTAGCCCCTTCCAACTCTACTATTCTATGATTCTACACAGCCGTGCACACGCGCGCACGCACACACACAGAAGATCCTGTATTTGAATCTATAGTATCTGTTATGACATTTTCGTAGAGGAGGGCATTTATAAAACTGTGACTAAGGATGCTAATAACATTAAAATTTAATAGATATGAACATATATTTGCTTGTTCAATTTATATTCCAATTTTCCACTACAAGTAGCACTCAAGGCGCTAATGAAAATACATTCTAAAGTAAAATATAAATCACACTTAAAACTTAAAAGCAAATCCATTAAAACACATGCATAAAAAAGGAATGAGCAACACTCACCAATTAAAAACAAGTTCAGCATCAGAGACAGTGTCCCTATGTACACAAGTAGCTGGGGATCATGAGTGGTAGGATAGTGTTGCACCCATGTCTTCCATCAATTCCCTGTAGGCAGCTAATTGACCACTGTGGGTACAGATGTCTGGACATGATGGATCCTTGGGATTATGCAGCATGGTTCTTTACATTCTTGTGGCAGCAAGATACATTTTATCCATGTGTCTCCACCATTCACATATAATGTATGAGGGAAGATGTCTATTTACTTTTATTCAAAGAAGCATGCAGTGCGTGTGGGGGTGGGGGGGGGACAAAACCTGCCCCTTGCCCCATTTTATCTCTCTGTGCTCCACTGAATTCAACCATTTTTTCTCAGTCCAGTTAATTACTTGAAGAAAAAATCAGTACAAAATCCAAAAGAAGATCTGGATGAATAGATTTGCATAGTTGTTTATCTAACCCTATTTTACAGAACTAGCAGTCTTGTAAATTATGGAAATGATCATCCAAAATCAGTACCTTGACTAGGGCATGCAACTCATACATTCGCCACCAACTATATTTTATTTTCTGAATTGCAAGAAATAAATGGATTGTTGTTGATCTAAGCTGGTAAATTTGTGGATGATACACAAGTGGAAGAATTGGTCTTGATACACTTGAGTACTGGATTCAGTTAATAAAACAGATGTCAAACATTGCATACTAGAAATTACTGATGGGCAAACTTGCCGCAACAGAAATCACAATGTGCTTATCAAATTATAATTTCTTCCTGCAGGGAACCCACAAAAGGACATGAGCTCAACAGCATCATTTTGCACAAATTTCCCAGCAACTGGTGTATAAGGGCAAGCTCCCTCTGATACCAGAAGTAGCATATAGGCATCTGGATTAGTAGCCATGGATAGCTTTCTTCTCCGTGAATTTGTCTGATCCGCTTTCAGAGGTATCCAAACTGGTGGCCATCACTGCATCTCATGGAAGTGAATTCCATAGTTTAACTTAGTGCTGTGTGAAGAAGTACTACTTTTTTACCTATCCTGAATCTTCCACTATTCAGCTTCATGGGATGACCCCGTGTTTGAATATTATTAGAGATGCTTTTCATATCTGTTTTGGCTCTACCACCAAGCCATTGATGATTAACTCATTATATAGTGTACTCTATTCTGGATTGCTAAGAAAGTAGTGGTCATGTTCTTAAGATTACAAAACTCTGAAAGGTGGAAACAGAGTTGACCCTAATAAGTCAAACAGGATGATTTATAATTTAACATCAGCATAATTTCTGTGTCCTCCAAACTCTTTTTCACTTCCCACTTACATTATTTTGTATAAAAAATGTTTAAACAGCAATGTATTTCACAAGTATTTTTTGCACAGAATCAACTGCTTAGCAAAACAAAATTAGTCACTATGTTTTTGTTTTCTAGTTCAAGTAGGGTTATTTTAAAGGTAATACTGGTAACCGAAGTTGTCCTTATGTAAAATGAGATACTAAACAGAGAAAATACAGAAAATGCCCTTCACAGCTTAGTCAAACAGCTTTAAACTGAAAAAAGGTCAAAAGAAAACAAAATGCAAATAGCATTGATGTACAAAACACAAAATATTACCTGGACAAAATATGATGGCAATATCTTAATGCACCTTATATAACAGAATGCGTATCTCGGAAATACCTGTTCTGTTATAACTTTTTAGCTACCTTTTCCAATGAAAAACACATTATTTAATAGAATAAAATAATCCCTAGGTAAGTCCTTTTAGTTTTTAATAAGGAGAACAGATTGAATCAATGTTCAGTATAAGCCATTTTATACAGCTTAGTACTGTATGTGTAAGCTAAGAGAAACCTCTGCAAAACCTCAGGTTTGTTTATTCCTCATCTTTGTTGTTTTGTCTAACCAAGGAGATTTCTTTGGCAATTAGTTTCACTTCCCATGAATTCTGGAATTATGGCTTAATAAGAGTGGATAATTGGAGCTTACAACACCCATCATCCCTCTTAGCCAGTGGTATGGATGGCCACAAGTATCCAATACTAGTTTAAAGCAAACTCTCATCAGATTTTTTTAAAGTCAGCTTCAATTGAGAGGCCCTGAAGAGTTTGTTTCAAATCATACTGCCTGCTTTGTAGGTAAAAGCCAAGATTTGTGGAAACTGAAACGGAACACTTGGAAGTCCTCTTCTGGCCATGCAGGAGAGCAAAGCAAAAGCACATGTTTTGGGATCATTCTGGTTCATGCATGTTGTTCTAAACCATGGTTTAGCGTTACTGATGAACTAGCACACTGGTTACCTCATTATCTTCACTCTATAACCATTCTCTGTATATGAAGAGTTTTACAGTTTCTCTTTTATCCTCCAAGGTCAATTAGGCTGAGCAGTTTGCCCAGGGTCACTCACTGAACTTAATGAATATGCATTAATTTTGTAAGCTGCATTACATAAAACAGACATTATTGGACAGCCATACAAAGATGTAAGAATTGATATAAATATCCATAAAGTAGCAATTAAAATGCAGGCATGTTTATCATTTGAACAGAATCCAACAGTGATCACCCATGAGCAGCCAACCTTGTCGATTCCATTCCACAAGCAGTGCTCACTGTAACACGTTCAGATACAAACTGAGCCAAGTGGAAACCCTCTTTTCTGGAGTCAGTGGAACTTTTATAAGTGAGCACTTTTGATCTATCTCATTCCCCAAATCTGTTGTGCAGGTGGTGGGCACCACAAGCTGAGTGGAATTAGCAGGGCTGGCTTCTTACAGAAGTGCTTTATATCTGTCACATGACTGTCAACACTATCAAGGTTTTCCTTTCCTCCCAAGAATCATGATCTCTGCAACTCTGTGCAGGCATTGTGCAGATGTTTCCATTATTAGTCTCTATATAACAGCACAGAATTATAAAGATTTCCATGAAATAAGTTTAGGGAAACATTGATGTGAAGAGGCACCCCTTTCTCTTCCATTTTATTTGTTTGATGACAAGATTATATACTCATCATTCATACCATTTAATGTAGGATGAGTATACCTGAGCACCTATTCATTTATTTGTGCATTTATTTCTAGCCCATCTTTTTTTTTCCTTCCAAGGCTTATAAAATTCTCTTCTTCCTCCTCTCAGTCTTCTTCACAACAGACCTATGAGTTTGGCTGAGAATCTGTGATGGTTCCAAAGTCACCCAGCAGGCTCCATGGCTGAGTGGGGACTAAAACCCAGATCACCTGAGCCCCTGTCCCACACTCTTAATCTCAATACTTTTCACACTTTACAGTGGCCAACTCAACTGACTAATGCTTCAACTCATTACTCCTACAAACTTTAAAAAACAAAACCCAAGCCAGTCTTAATGAGGGTTTCAAAATCTATTCGTGTGAACATGTGGAACTTGTTTGGCAACAAAGAAAACAGAAGAAATTGCTACCTTCTCTTGGGCCAGCCATCCACAACCTGATACCCTCTAGATGTCTGGTAGTACACTTCATATAATCCCACTGCCATATCCAGCATATCTGGAAAAAATCTGGTGGGGAAAGGCAGTCCTAGTGAAACGTTCCTCTACATTGCTTTGTAAGAAAATAAAGATGAGCCTGGTTTAACTGGACGAAAGGTCCGTCCTATTTCCTATGGTTATCATGCTTCTGGGAAGCCTGTATGCAGAGCCCCACCCAGTGTTGTTTGGAAACATCTGGTAATTCAGTGGCATACTGCCTCTTAACCTGGAGGTTCCTTACTGTTCTCATAGTGGATAATTGCTAGTAGACCTAGCACCTATTCATTTAATCTGCTGCTTTTTAAAGGCATCTATGTGAGCTACCATTACCACATTTTGCAGCAGTGTATTTCACCCACAACCATGAAAACTAAAGGATTCCTTTTGCAAGAAGGGGAAGCTGGTGATCAAACTTCATTGCTTTTGATCACCAGCTATCACTGCTGATCACTATTTGATCACTGCTACAATACTACATTGCTGTAGAAGGCATTGAATGGGAGAGTCACTCACCAAACTGAATCTAATTCATACTGTATTTGATATGAAATGTACCTATATTGTGCTCAAACTACCTTTTAAGTTTACGTTAAACATATAATGTTATTTTTCTAAGGACATTTGCTGTGTTGTTCAGTAAATACCCACAAAACAGCACCACTATTTAGAATCACTTATTTAAATTGGGCTAATTGATCAGTCCACTGATTTAAATCCTTAATTTCTTAATTGTATATAACAATGTGCAAATCTGAAACCATTCACCTACAGCTAAATTTACCTATAGTGTTATTGATACTGATAGCACACACAAATTGGAATGCACATATAAAATAGGTGTTGTTGCATGCCCCATTGGGTTGAAATATAGACTGCACTAGCAGTAACTAGAGTAACAACCATTCAGCATCTCCTTGTTTTCTGTCAAATCTGCTAAGTTTCTTGCATCTCATCTACATTTTGGCTATCACTCTACTAGCTAATATGCATTAGTTCAATGCAGTTTTATGTTAACAAAATGTACTATATAATTCTATCTAAAAGTGAGCTTCCATCTGTAAAGGAGATCACTGAACCTCAACAGCAGCAGCACTTTCAAATGACATGCAACACGAGCAAATTGCAGTGTCATCTTATGTCTGGACAGAAATTATTCAATTAGTTCAATGCAATAGGAACACAAATATGATTTGTGACATAGTTGCCCCAGCTTGAGCATCACTTAACCACTACAGTTAATTATATCTTCATTTTGCAAACACAAATAGGCCAAATTATAGAACTGCTTCTGTTTAAGCAAACATGAAACTGATAAGCAACAAGAAAAAATATTTTGCAAAGATGACATACAGAGGAGACAATAAATGCAAAGCTCATATTAACTTGCCATGCACCATCTCAGATTCAAAGGAACATTTTAACGAATCCTGTTTCACTACAAGATGGAAATTTACTTTCAGCAATGTTTTCCATTTGGTTTGATCTAAAACACACCCTTCATTTAAATCTCCCTCCCTCCCTCCCTCCCTCTCTGATGGAATTATTTTGACTCTGCCAATGGAAAGACATGGTCAACCACAATGCTAACTTTTGTCCAGAGCACTCAGGGCATCACTAATTTAAAATGTTACCCAATAGACATTGTGCTCTCAAGTAGTAGTTCTCTCTCATCTATCCCCACCCTCACTTTTACATAGCCCAGTTTCGATCATTGTTTTTTTAAAATAATCTACTTACTACTCAGAGAATCTGATTCAAGTTAGGGAACTACTGATGTATTAGAAGTCAGTACTAGCTGTTTTATATGAGGATATGGATCTTTTATGCACCAATACATTTGCAGAAAATGTAATGTGCCAGCACCCAGATTTGACTATCAATACAATCTGGGTCTTTAAAGTTTATCTATTACATTTTCAACAGGCATGAGGAGATGGAAATTATTTTAGTGACTATTCTCAACATATCAAATACCAGATTGTTCAGTTATGATGGGGGGTGTTATTTGTATTGCCCAAATATTTAGACAGGATTCTTGGGGAAGTGAAACCAACCTCATTTGTGTTTAATTCTTGTCTTCTTAGCTTATAAAAGCAGCTGTGCACTGGCAAGGTAGATAAGCATAGTGGTGATGGCCCCTTTACAACAGGGTATGATTCCAGCATGCCTAAAAGAAGTGGCAAAGAGAGCTTTGCTAAAGCAAGCAAATAGACCTCTGAACTCTAGCACATTGGATATGTTCCGGCCAATATCTAATGTTCCATTTTTGGGAAGTTGTTGGAGTGTGTGGTGTCATCTCAGCTCAAGGTATTTCCAGAAGAGTGGTTCATCTAAAGCAATTACAATCTAGCTTCCAGTTCTGGTTATGAGATGGTGACTTTTCTGGTCACTGGGAATAGGGCAAGGGAGCTTTCCCGCTCTTGAATCTGTCTCCAACTTTTCGTATCATACAGCATGATATCTTTTTGGACTGCTTGGCTGCAATGGGACATGGAGAATCCTTCTTAAAAGGGGCACTTCTGGAAGGATGTAATATGATTCAGTGGACTCCTGTTTGATGCTGTGTTTATGGACTTAGGGTGCCCTTCAAGGTTCTATCTTGAAATAAGTGGGAGAGGTTTTTTGGAGTTTTGAGGTTTGGCACCCCCAGTATGACTCCCTCTTTTCTTTTTATATAAATTAAAGAAAACTGTTAAGTTCCAAATCAGTGTCTGATGTTGGTAATGGAATGGAACACATTGAAACATAATCCAGAAAAGAGGGAAGTATTCCTTGTCAGTCAAAAGACAGATCAGGGTTTAAGTACTCCCGTTGGGTTGCATGGAGTTATACTTCCCTTGAAGATGCAGGTTTTCAGTTTGGAGGTACTTAAGGACTTTCAGCAGTGACCAGCTAGGACTAGTACCTCAACTCTGCAGTTCCCAACAATGGTAGCTGGAGTAATAAATGTCTTAGTTATATCCATTTTAATTGCTATGTTATGCTTTAACTCTTTTGTGGGTCTGCATTTGAAAAGTGTTCATTAATTTCAGCTGGTTCAGAATGCTACAGCCCAACTATTGACAGATCCCATCCATAGGGAGCATTCTCTCTCCACTGGCTACTGGTCCATTTCCAGGTACAATTCAGAGTGTCAGTTATGACCTATAAAGCCCTTCTCCCATACAAAAAGGAGAGTCTTTTTTCTGTTTCACTACCAGAAGGCGGCACATTTGGTAGGATCATTAGAATGGGCATCCTGAGCAGCTACTCCCAGGTGTTTGAACATCCTGCCAAGGCTGGGGGTGGGTTAGCTCTTGTTGATAGCAGTCAAACAGATTGTTATTTAGGGAGACCTTTGGTGTCCAGAGTGATGTGTAGTTCTAATATCAAGAGAGTGGGAGAAAGACGTCTCTTTAGCCACTTTCTCCAAATAATTTTGTACATGTTATGTGTCATGATCTCATGCATCACTACACTGTGTTCCCCTCTCTCTCTCTTTTCACATGCCTTACTGTTTGCCCTACAGTTGAAGCGGAGCCAGTGTGAGTGGTACAAGTAGAAGTAGATGCACAGAAGGCAGCTCCATCCACTAAAGCCAAAATCACATCCTTGCCTACCAGCTGCCCGTCTGTTCTCCTTCTCCTTTGGTTCCCTTTCCAGTACTGTGCCATCCACTAGCACCCAGCTCTAAAATGTACTTGAACTTACCAAACAAAAAATCTGCCCCATAATAAAGAGAAATGGCCTTGCTTGTCTAGCTGGATACAGAAAGGAATCTGAGCCATGAATGAGCCACTGATTCATGTGGCTATTTCTTCCCATGTGCCCAGTCAGTTGAATGATTTCAGATACAAAGTTTTATACTGATTGGTGTGCAAAGCAGTAACTTAAGGGTTAAGGAACAGCATTCTACAAGCATTAAATTCCAAAATTAACATTTACATTTCCTTCAGAAAGCCAAGGGTTCAACCAAGCAGTTCCAGTACGTGCACAGAAATTGTACAGTTAAGATGCTTTAATCATGCATGTGCCTCTTGGCTGGAATAATGAAAATACTAAGAGTCATTCCAGTTCAGTACACACATGGGCATTACAAGCATAATAGTGTCTACCAGCAAATGGCCAGTGATTGGGCAATTGGCTGTTGTGCAGCACTGACAGTTGTAGTAGAGGGTGCCCTCTCATTGTGCAAAGCTTGGCACAGGTTTTTTGAACATCTGTTTTCTTTAAGACCAAATTCCTAGCTCTGAAAATGTCATAGGTGCATTTTAAAGCAGGTGTGAATCAGGCCTCTTGGAGCTGAATTGTGTGGGTGGCAGCAGTCTGCATTGGGGGACATGTTGTGATTTAAATAGAGCTAGAACTGTAGTGCATTAAGCAGTGAATTTTGTGGGTTTTTTGCCGTAGAAACCTAAAGATAATCCAGCAAGGCTATTTGCATGCATTCTTTTTTTCCTGCAGTATTATCAGCCAGTGCTACCACTTTCATCTCTCTGACTGAATTGCGAAGGGCATTTTAAACAAGCACAAGCAAAAGGCCTGTTTGTGGTTTAGCATGGCCTGGCTGCTGTGAATTCTTGGTGCTCATAGATCTTCACAAGGCCAGCCATTGGATTGAAATGTGGACTTTGTCACATGCAGGACTAGGCTTACTTGCAGAACTTGAGAGACCTAGAAAACTAGAGAACCAATGTGACGTAGTGGTTAAGAGCGCAGGACTGGGACTCAGGCGATCTGGTCCCCACTTAACCAGGAAGCCAGCTGAGGCCTTTGGGCCAGACACAGCCTAACCAAACTCACAGGGTTGTTGAAGTGGAGGTAAGATTGTGAGAGCAGGAGGAAAATTATATAAACCACTCTGAGAAAAGGCAGGATATTAATTTAATAAAGAAAAAACTAAATCTTAGGACTCTGTGGGTGTACATAGGTATGAGTATGTACAGTCATATACACAGTCTGTTGTGGATTATTTAACCCAGGGGTCCTCAAACGTTTTCAACAGGGGCCCAGTTGCAAGGCAGCGGCAGCAGGTGCAGGTGCAGCAAGGTGGCGGCAGGGCCGCCCCTGGCCTGGCCGCCCCCAGGCTTGCATAATTAAAAATAGATTTTAAAAGTTATATTTTTGTTAACTTCAATCCTTTCTTTGTCTTTGTCTTCGCCTCTTTCTCTTCCGCCTCTTTCGCTTCTGTTTCCCACTCCATATTCTAGCTCTGTTTTAGCGTGAAATGGGCAGTGCGGGGGAAGCTCTCTTTCTCTGCTCAGTTTTCAAGAACACCTGCGCCGGCTCAGAGCTTTTGGACTTGCTCGGAGATCATTTTCTCCAAGCAAGTTCAAAACCTCTGAGGCAGGCCATATAAATGGACATGGCTGGCTGGATCCGGCCTGCAGGCTGCAGTTTGAGGACCCATGATTTAACCCATAATTGTATATTATGGAGGGGTTGCCAGTTTCACATGATGTGGCACAACCCCCAGTCACCCCAAGCAGGGATTTGATATTTAAATGGCAGCCTCACCCACTCAGCATTCACTGCAGCTCCTCAAGGTTATTTAACCCAGAAAAATGCAGCATGCTTGGTAAACTGAATTGCTGAATTTCACTAATGTATCAGTTTTGTCTTGTTGACTAGTTTGCACTCCTGTTTCTAAAGCTTCCTGCTTAGTATTGTTTCTTTTAATTAAAATTCTGTATCCTGCCAATCCAAACCCTGCACCAAGAAAGGCCAGCTTGCACAAACCAAGAAGTAAAGTGATCATGTTTTCACTTATTTTATATAATTTATTATGCTTCCTGGCACTACCCTTCTTTGCTGATTATGGGTGGACAAAAGAAAGAGGTCTGAGGGGCACTGAGCACTGGGAAATCTCACTCGGCCACCCCTCTGACATATCTTCACAGCCATATAGCTAAAAATTCCCTTTCCATTTTTGAGGGCATGATCTGGTCATGATGATCATAAGTGCACAGACTTGGAGGCTAATGCCCATGCAATGCACCAGTGGAGCAGCTGCAGAGACAGCTTCCCCATTCTCCCATTTAGCAAAAATGTTTCAAAGGCACAAGACTGGAAAGGTATCAGGGTAACTCATATCCTGGCCTCTCCAGGTTCCTCCCTTTCTCCCCATCAAAACTCCCCCCCTTCCCCTCTTGAAGTTGACTTTCTGAGCTTATGAGGCAGCCAGCACATTTTTGCTCCCCCAAATGCTGTTGGCTCATTCTATGATATGCAAATATAACTTAGATTCAAAATCTTTTATAAACAGCAAGAACCTCCATTTAACAGCACTGTGCATGAAAGGAATAACAAGGGCTAGTCTTTTTTTTACTCCAGCATGAGCATTAATGGGTAAGGAGAACTGCAACTATCATAGTGTTTTGCCACCCTTATTTATTTATTATTTAAAATTATAATATATCTGAAGCACCTTTCTCTGATACCCCTGCCAGGCATAAACACAGGAAACTTCTCTACACAAAATCAGGTTGTTGGTCCATCTAGTTCTGTAAATTGTCTGCGACAGGTAGTCTTCCAGGTGTATAGTCCACATGTGTTGCAGACCAGGCAGGAGCTCTGCCAGGGCCACCAGGAACCCCCGAAATGGCATTAGGCACAGTGTTTTTGTTAAAATGGATCAGCAGGCTCTTTTTTAGTATGTCATGAGAGTGCTCTAACAAGGTACCTTTCATGAAAATGAGTGTAACTGCAGTTAATTGATCCTTAAATCATCTGTTTGTCATCTTGAAGTGCTATTGGCAAAAACAAACCACGGCTACTTTGCATTTCAGTTGCTGTTCCATTAGAAATGGAGCTTTCAAGCAGAGTTCTTTCTTTTCTTCCAGCTAGAAACCATCACTTTCATCTTAGGCGCATCAGCCATTGCACCCATTTGCGTCTTGCATTTATCACTATAATAGAGCACTATAAAGTTCAGTAAGTAGCAACGCCGAGGCTGACCTTTTAAAAACTGTGTTGCCAGGCTCGAGAGCATTTTCCCCTAGCAACAAGTGTTTTGCAGCACGAGAAGGCAATTCAATACCTCAGACATTTGTTTATAGGTAGGGGTTGAGGGGAGTAACAGGTCAGAGGTTTGGAAATGTAGCTGTAACACAGGTTTACACAGCTGAATTTATGCAGTGTACTAGAGGTCATCTCATACACCCAAAAAGGCAAGAACAGGCATGCAAAGCAAAAAGAATAACAAACATTGTGTACAAACAGTGTTCCGCTGTCTGCTTCAGTGGATTAATGAACAGGGGAGCTGCATATCTGTTCTTCTTTTGTGGAGATGCACAGCAGTAATGATTTAAAAGCTTTTCCTACTTATCTTCAAACGAGGCACAAGTGAATCCTTCACGTTCTAGAGATTTGTTTTTTTGTATGATTTATACCCCACCTTTCTACCAAGAAATGGCTCTCAAGGCAGCTAATGTTTCTTGTTAATTTTATTTATTTATATACTGCCCAGCTGCAGAAACCCTCTTATTAATGACCCTCCCAACACTTTTAATAATTGAAAGTGAAGGTGTTTATCAATTACAAAATTCCTTAAGGAAATGCTTTGTTAAAGCTTGTCCAAATGTATTAAAGCATTAGGGGTACAATATATGATTTAATATATTAAAATGTTAGGGGTACAATCTGGAACCATTCAAATAAATTGTAATTTTGTCTTGACATGAGTGGGATCCTTAAAGATCATGGACATATTGCAATCAGTCTTCCCCAAACTGGTGCCCTCCAGGTATGTTCAACTATACTTCCTAGCATTCCTGATTGTTGGGCATGCTAATCTGAGGGAAGGGATGATCTATTGCAACCTAGTATTCTTCCAGTGCTTTTGATTGCAGCATTCATCAACCTCAGCTAGTATAGCCAATGTTGGGCAATCAGGTTCACCATGGGTTGCTTTCTCTCTCTTTTCCATGACCCTGTATCCAGTATCCCAATGTCCTTAATGACAGAATTCGTTTTGTCTTCCCCTCCCCACTGCAATCGGTACAGCTTTTCTTTTGCCACTGTTTAAAAAAAATCCGGAGCCACAAAAATGCACAGAGTCCTGTTTTGTATTTGTTCAGCCCCAGAAAATTGTGCACTTGTGTTTAAATTATTTGTCAGTCACAAATGCAGAAATGTGCTCATGGGGATGTTCTGCATATGTGATCTTGGCTGGTCAATTGCCTCATCTATTTCAGAGGGAGCAGTGAAGTGGAGTGGGCTACATATATGAAAAATGATAAGGCAAAGATACATATAGACTAATTTGAGCACAGTTTCCAAGGACCAGTTGCCTAGGCGCAAGTTGCTGTGGTAAAACAGCAAAACAAGTTCCACCAAAAGAGGCAGGGAGACATCTCCCACTTGGCAATGTAATCCATTCATGTAAGATATTATCCCCCCAACACACATACTTGTGATGCATTTCCTTTTGCTCCTGTTTCCCCTTTAGTAATTCTTTGTAATTCCCATTTACTGCATCCCATTCAGCTTTCTTCTCAGGGTTTTTTTTAATTTTAGAACTCATTTATTTTGAGTCAGGTTGGGAACAAACATTAGGAGGAAATGCTTGCATTCTGAAACCTTTCTTTAGTGAACAATAGTGCTCCTGTCTAGGCTGTGCCCAGTTTGGCTGCATATTGGTTTTACTAAATCCATAATTTGCAACCTCAATGCAGCTTTGAGATTTTGTCTCATTTACACAATGTGCCTGATTACAATAAACGTATTAAATGTTGCATTTGCTCTTTCTCTAAAGGGCAAAACTAGCTTCTTGTTTCATTACACACTTCTTTTAAAGAAGCAAGCATGTTATTCCAACTGTAAAATAATCAGAATGAGAATGGAAGTCATAAGACAGACAAGATGTCTGAGAGTTTTAATTTGAAATGCTTTCGAGTTTGCCCTTTAAGTCACCACAATGGAACTTTCAAATCTGTGTGTGTGTTTTCCTCTAGTGCACTTAGTGCAACTGGGTTTTCTCTTTTTATAATATTTGTTACTAATGGTGGACAAAGTAAGAGAAAAGAGACTTGCTATTTCTAAATGAAGCTCATCAGCCTTTAATATTGTGTTGAATATTGAACGTTAGTAAGCTTTTCTTGAAAACCCCATCCATATTTTGCCAGAGATGCAGAGCACGAGGCTTATATATAAATTGTGCTTTAGCCATAGCTGCTGGCTGAAAGTATCTCATTTTCTTTAAAGGCATATTCTATGTAGACAAAGTGAGCTTACTGAAGAGCACCCTGCTTCTTAAGAAAAATAAACCAAGCAGGCAATATCTCTTGTATAGCTTAGACTCTAAAAGGTGGAATAATCATCAAGATTATGTGGACTGCACTTGAAAACAGTCCAGAAACTTCAATTGGTACAAAATAGGGAAGCTCGTCTGCCGACTGGGAAGGGTTGGTACCAACACATAAGCCTGGTGCCCCATCGTCTGCACTGGTTGCCAGCTGAAGTCCAGGCCTGCTTTAACTCACACTTTATAAAACTTTAATGGCTTAGGGCTTAGATAGTTAAAGAACTGTCTTCTGTATACACCTACCTGGACCCTAAGATCATTTATGGAGGTCCTTCTCCAGGAGCTACCCTTAAAAGAAGTAACAAGGGTGGCCACAAGGGGAAGGGCCTTCTTGGCTGGGATGTCCTGGTTATGGAACTGACTCCCCAGGGAGGGACGCCTGGTGTCGACACTATGTATGTTTTGGAGTCAAGTTAAAATCTTTTTATTTTCCTACTATTTTAATTGCTCAACATGATTATTTGTTTTTATATTTGGTTTTTAATCAATTTTGTTCTGGCACATGTGGGTTAGTTGTAAATTTTTGTTATGCATTGTTTATTATCGTTATACTGGTGGAATTTTATTGGATGTAGAGATATTTTATGATCAGATTGTTCTTGATTGTTGTCTATTGATATTGTATACTATTTTAATATAGTTTTATTGGAAACCATTCTGAGCCCCCTGTGCTAATGAATGGTATGCAAAAACTTAGATAGATAGATAGATAGACAGACAGACAGACAGACAGACAGATAGATAGATAAAGGTTTTCTTAGCATATACTGGCCTATAGTGGTATGATTAGCCCCTATTGTGAATATTTTAAAATGCAATTGACTCCTGACTTGCTGGTTTTGGTGTTTCAAGGTTAGATTATTGTTGTAATTGTTGCTTTAGTGTCATAGTATGATTTTATGGATCTTCTATTGGTACTTGTTTTATTAATATTCTAAGCTGCTCAGTGCTTCTTTTGGAACTGGAAATCAATAAATGATAATTAATTTGATTCTGCATTTTCAAATACCCTTGCCTGTAAACTGGTTACAGTTCTGTTCAGTTTCTCAAAGAAGTAACCTTTATTTGTCATAGTTTGAACTAGAACGAATCCTTTTATTAGTATGGTGATTTTCATTCTTCTGCTTCCTAAGAGTCAAGGAATGTACAAAGTTTTTCCTCATTTAAGAGTGCTAGAGTGGAAAGGGCTTCCCCTGGAAACTTCTAATTGATTTATGGGTGACTTTCCCTCTTCCAAAAACAGACACCTAACAATTCTTCCATGCATAAGCAGAAAAAATGTTTTTCTTGAGTCCAGTAATTGTAAATGAATATGTAAAACCAAGCCATGTGTTTGTGTTTGCTGTTGATCCTATTTTAACAAATGTAAATAAAAATAAACTGCAAAACATGCTGTCGTAAGAGCAGAAGAAGATTGCTGTGTGAAATATCTATCTTACTGTGTCAGTCTTGTGGTTTTATAACTGTCAATTTTGTATATAATGTTTATTAAAAGACTTCTCCTGTAGATTTCTATATAGCCACTCACCTTGAGTAATAAAAAATTCTTCTGGGGCACTGGACAGGAAGGCTTTATCAAAGTAGTTCTGTTTCTTTTAATCCACAAATGGTTAATATGGATCTGTGTAGGCTGATAAGCTAGTCAAAATACTGTGAACTAAGAGCTACAGTTATTTGCTGTTCAGGGGGAAATGCAAATACCACCCCTAAAGACAGCTCCTTTTCCTCATTTCAGAGACATTCTTTACCATCTCTTTGTCTGAAACTCTTCTTTACCATTCTTTACCATCTCTTTGTCTGAAACTGGTAACTCATTTGACATCTCAAAAACTGAAATTGCAGCACAAGCATAGCAGAAAGATCCATTAGACTGCTGGGAATGAGCCCTTATTGCATGTGTGGCGTTATCCTTATGAAACAGTGGGCTCTCCATTTTGCTGTCACTTTATTCTTGACAGCCAAGTGCTCATTGTCACATTATATAGTGCAATTTTATAATTAATATAGCAGCCAAAAAAAGCAAATGTGTTAACTCAAGATCCAAGAATTCGTATGAAATGGTAAAGAGTTTCTCAAAGTGCTTACATTTTATTTATTTAAATGAATGCCACCTCATACTTATCACCAGAGCAAGAAGCTACCTAGCTTTACAAAATTAATTGGGTTGAAATTTGAATTTACCTGTTTGGTGATTTTTTGAAAACTTAGTAGAAGCAGCTGAAGGACAACAATGTCTCTATATGTACACCTAGGGCATGTTAATCTCGATTTAGGCACAATGCTGCTTATCATTAAATTTCTGATTTGCTTTAAGGAAAAGAGCACGGGAGTAGCACCCCTGGCTTTGTGGGAAAACTGCAAGTAGTGAGCCGTGTCCAATGTTAATCCTGCTTAGAGTAAACGTGTTAGGATGAGGCATGTTCAGCTAACACTGGATACAAGCTGGTGTCAGCTGCAAATGTTCATTGGCCCAAAAGGACTGGGTTCGACTTGCTGATACGAATATGTTGCCGTATCCCTTCTCAAAACCATCTTCATCTTTGAGTTTCCTGCTTCCCTGCCTTGCTTTTCTCCACATTTTTCCCATCCATTCTTCTTTGTGATGCATAATTCCTTTGTACTAAATCCACATCTCTCACAATTGCAAACTATATTCCCTTTTAATCATGTATGTTTCCCATGGCAAATGTCCTGCGGCCTCAAATATTTTGAGATTCAGGGGCAGTCCAGCCCTGAGACCAGAGGCCCCACTCTGTATTACCCAGTCTGGTTTGCTGTGGACATCTCAATTATTCTCAGTGCCACTTCCATTGTTCTTTAGTTGACGGTTTTCCACTGCAGTTTTCTGAACATTTTTATGTCTGTCTCCTCTCTGCTCCTTACAGGCTCTGATACTTCACCAGCTTGGAAGGTTTAGCTTGGCTGAGAAGATCCTTAGGGATGCTGTCCAGGTGAACTCCACAGCCCATGAGGTTTGGAATGGCCTCGGGGTAGTTCTACAAGCTCAGGGCAATGATGATGCAGCAACAGAGTGTTTTCTAACAGCGCTGGAACTTGAAGCCAGCAGCCCTGTTGTCCCTTTCACCATAATCCCGCGAGTTCTCTGAAAGGCTAGCCACGCAAAATGGATGGTTCACCTTTGTTCCACTGAATGCAAGAGTTGGGAGCATGCTACATAAGCCTTCTGCCTGGCTCCAAGGCAGCTCTTCAGGCTGAGAGGTAACAGAACAAAGCAGGCAATCTGCTCATTGCGACTGGGAGATTCCAACATGGAAGTGATACAGCATAACAATATTGATTAACAAAAATGACTAGCTAGAAGGAAAAAAGACACACACATACCCCAAACCACCACTTGTGTATTGCCTACATCTTTGCCCCATAGTAGCTTCAAAGCCTGATGCTGTTGTTCACATGGGTATTGTGCCATATTTTATTAGGTGACATCTGAGTGTGATGTACAACTCTAAATAGAATCAAACACCAACCATAGAATAATAGGTTCAAGTTAAAATTCAGTGGCAGAGCAGCCTATTTTTAACCAAGCCTGTCAAAGGCCTCTTCTCTTCATGTCTTTCGACCTCTCTGGGCCCAGAATTGAAATGTGAAATTGCTGTGTTCCATCTCTACAGTTGTCCAGGCCAGCAAATCAGCTGCAAGATTTACGTTTTAATTGTTGATAACTGTGATGTGTAGCTAATTGTTCTTCCCTTATTTAGAAGAAAGGTTGTGTACAAGAATATTTATATTTTACCAATGTATGCCTGTTTAAAAAAAGAAATGAAAAGAAAATATTAGTTATTTAAGTTTAACTTTTTTATGTGAATCCAGAGTTTATTTATCAATGGAAATATGTAAAAAGATGCTAAAGATGGAATATTTACCGACATTCCTTATGCATTATACACCCACTTGGCTCAATGGGAAGATTATGTTAATAATAAAATGATTTTTGAATGGACATAGTGCTGTCACTTTTGTTTTGAAAGCTGGATGAAAACCATTAGAATTGGCCAAAATCCACAATTCAATCCAGAGTATCTTATTTGAACTAATGCTAGGTTAAAGTGTTGACATATTCCTAGGGACTAGGTGTCCGAGAAAAGGGTAGGTGGAGAACACCTCAGTCTTTGGTGTTTAATGCTTTCCTGATAGGTAGAAAGAGGGTTAGTGGTAGTTTAACTTAATGGCTGATGACCGTGGAGGTGAGGCGTGCATAACAGGAGTCAGCAATGGGAACGAGTATTTGGGGTGAGCTACTTAGGCAGCAGTATGTTTTACAAGTATGTGGCCACAGCAAACACTTTGCTATAATTTGATTGGCTTTTGGCAGGCTCCTGTCTTATTCCACTGTGTCTTCTGCATGAAGCTAATTCATATTCTTTCTGTCATCCTTGTTTTGCTTGAAGGTGGTAGTCATTGAGCAGTAATTTCATTGTGCCATTTTGGGTGCCTAGAAAAGGTTTAAGAATTAAGCCTCCCTTGACTGCTCAGGTTTTCAGTGGCCTCCTTACCCCTTCTTCTGTTTTCAGTGTGTTCATTTGCCATTCCCAGATAGGAATCAGATTTTAATTTGTTTGAGATAGGCATAGACGAAAACAACCTTCCCTTTGAATACTACAGTCTTGTCTGGAGCTTCAGTTTGTTGGCCCTCATTCAATCCATTGCTGCAGCCAGATACCAGTTCAGCACATCCACAGTCTCACCTGCTAAGAGAGTTGTGTGTCATCAGCATATTGATTACAATAATATCATCATTGCAAAGCATTGCAACACTCCGGATGACCTCATGCAGTAGTTTCATATAGATGTTAACATGAGGGACGTTATTTAAGACTGACACCTGACGAACCTCAAACTGGAGGATCCAAGGGGCAATATTCACCAGGCACCAGCTTCTGGAGCCTACCATCCAAGGAGGAGTCAACCAGTGCAATATAGTACCTCTTATACTCAGTTCAGACAGTTGCCCTAGAAGGATACCTTGGTCAATGGTATCAAAAGATGCTGAGAGATCCAGGAGATCCAACAGGGCCACACTCTCCCCATCTCTCCCCCATCATACAGGGCAACCAAAACAGTTTCTCTGTCAAAATCAGTTCTGAAACCTGACTGAAATGAATCCAGATAATCGGTCTCATTCAAGAGTACCTGGAGCTGGTGGATTACTATCCACTCAAGAACCTTGCCCAGGAAGGGGATGTTTGCCACCAGCTTACGATCGTTCAGTTTTTCTGGGTCCAGGGAAAGTTTCTTCACGAGTGGTCTTATCACCACTTGTTTCAGGTGGCCAGGGGCCACTCCTTCTCATAAAGAAGCATTCCTGGCCTAGCCAGCAGTTCCCTCCCTACTGGCTCTTATTAACCAAGATGGACAAGGATCCAGTACATCGACATCCTCAAGCTGTACTAACTGGGATTCATCCAAAACAACTAGACTAAACTGTCCTCTGATATCTCACCTGATACTACAGCTATAACATTGGAGTCCAATACGAGAGATCCTGGAAGTGCCTAGGAAACATATTACAGTGGGCCTTAGCTCCAAGACATCCTTGGGGTCAGCATGTAATAGGCCCTGGACAATCCTGGAGAGCTTCGCTGGGCAGCAAATGGAAGATTGAATGGAGTCAGCCATCTATTTCTTCTTTGCCACTCTCACCACTTCCGAATATATTTAACTATAAGCACATGCTAGGACTCATGTATTCAGTAGGAGTTTTTCTCCATCTGTACTCAAGCCATCTCATCTGTACTCAGTCACTCAATTGTGGTTGCTGTCAGCTCCAGGGCCTCAGAGGTGTACAAGCACTACTACAGGGAGCGTGCTCAGGAGTGATTGTGTCAACTGCCTGGGTCATCTCTGCATTCCAGAATTCAGTCAGGGATTCAACAGCACCACCAGCCATATCAGCTGGAAAATTCCTCGGAGCCTTCTGGAAACCATCTGGAGCCATCAGCCTCCAGAGGTGGACCATCTTAATGAGTTTCCCATCCCTGCAGAGGGCAAGAGTCACCATTAGTCTCCATCTCAACATGTGGTGAGCTGACCATGACAAGGGGACAGATTCAAAGTCTTCCACCATCAGATTGCTATCCCCCTGCCTGTCTGGGAAACCAAATCCAGAGTGTGCCCTGCTACATGTGTTGGGCCAATAACATGTTGGAACAGCCCCATGATTTTTGTGGAGTCCATGAAGTCTTGAGCTGCCCCAGAAAATATACCCTCAGCATGGTTGTTGACATCCCCCAGGACCAGCAGCCTGGGTGACCTCAATATCACAGCCAAGACACCAATATCACAGCTCAGGAAGGGAGACTGTTGGGTTGCAGGATGGACAGTACACCAACAGAACCCCCAATTTGTCACAGTGGCCCAGCACAAGATGCAAACACTGTGGACTAGGAAAGAGAGCCTGGAGAGAGAGAATTCCTATAGACAACAGCAACCCCCCAGCCTTCCAGTCTACCTTGATGCTGTACCAAATACCCAGGTGGGCAGAGCTGGGAGAGGCCAAGTCCCCCCTCCCCCCATTCACCCACCCGGTTCTTGGCTATGCATGCCAGATCAGCCACTATCTTGACCCGCACCCCTGGACTCTCCCAGCAAGGGTGGGACTGCTGTCTTTGCCATCCTGCCGGCCTTTCCTCCCACTGGCTTGGTCTGTCTACCATCCCCCTTGTCATCTCGTCAGCCTCTCTCTGCTGGCTGGATTGAGGCCAACTTGATCTGCATGGAGGGAGATTGGCAGTTGGATTCCATCCTTATTTGGTGTCTATTGTAATAGCCACTATTTCAACAAGACTGTTTACGTACATTGTATTTTGAGTGTAAAGATGCTGCATCACTGACATCAGTCAAAACTTCCCCACTGCTTTATGTTAGGCAGGATCATACCATTAATTGTGTCATGCCTCTTTGCTGCATGATCCACATCGAATTGGATTAGTAGAAACAGCTGCTATTTGGTGGTTTGTTCTACAGGCATATAATTGCATGTTTTCGGTATTGTGCAGCCCAAATCTATGCATAGTTACTCTGGAGGAATGCCCCATTATGTTCAGCAGGGCTTAATCCTAGGTAATTGTGTAGAGGATTTCAACCTAAAGGAGGGTTCAGAAAGTGGTTGGTAGCCTCCCATGTCTACCACAAGAGAGCAAAAGCTGATCACCCAATCAATTTTGAGTTATTTCTTTCCAGGACTTCTCATCCTAAAATCCAGGGCAGATGTCTGATCTGGGAAAAGGTCCAGATCCATCATTACATCAGAGGCTCAATGGTGCTTACACAAAGCATGCTGGTTCAGTCTGTCCAAGTGTTCCACTTTAAAGTGTTCCATGTGAGACTGGCTAATCTCTCTGACAAACGGGAGCCAGCTGTTGGCCACACTTCCATTTTGGCTTCCAGTGCACAGTTTGCTTGCTCGGGATACCTTATGTTTGCTCTCTCATCTTTGATTAAAACCAATTCTGCAGATTGTTTCTGAAGCTAGACCGCCGATGCGCTCAAGACTGTTCTGTGGAACAGCATCATTGCAAAGCCAGACAAAGCATTATAGCTGAGTCTTAAAGCATGCTACCTGCTACCACTGCTCTAAAGTAGGATAATAGCTCAAATCTGCATTTTCTAAGGGCCTGAATTCAGGAGGGGCATGTCTCTGTTGCCTGCCAAGTCTGGTCCACATTCTAGGTTAAGTATAGAGAAACTACTTCCAAGAGAGTAAGATGCTAAACCTGAGTCGGTACTGTTTGCAGTGTCTGATTGTGATGCTCTGGCACATGAGACGAATATTGGCATCATGTCATGACTCACAATACTGTGCTGTTATCAGTGACAGCTAACAGTCATCAATGTTAGGCAATTATTTGTTGCATTATTAAGTCTTGAGATAAAGCTGCAAATTTCTCTTCCCCCTGCCATGTGTTGTTTTGAGCAAAATCCTTGCTCTTTCTCCCACCATCCGCTCCCTTTGTAACTCTCCTTTCTCCCGTGGACAACTATACTTTTTCAGTCTATCCTCACATGGAAGCCATTCTGGAAAGACAATAGTGTTGCCTTTGCCTAAGCCATTTGGAGATACGATTACCTGTCTTTTCTCATGAGCTCATTGAGCCATGTACAAAACATGCCTCTCTCCATTCCTGCTGACCTGCCCAGTTCTTCTTCTGAAGTCCTCATCCAAATACCCCCCATAAGATTGGGGGGGGGGAGGCTAGGAGGGGGGCATTCTCTGCAGTGGCGCCCAGTCTTTGGAACTCACTTCCCAAGGACATACGGCTGGTGGAGGCCTTGCTTTCGTTCAGGTACCATATAATTTTTTTTCTGTTCTGACAAGTATTTGGTTGATTTAATTTGTGACTTGTTGCTGATTTATTTAATTAATTAATTGGTTTTGGTTTTAGCTATTTGGCTGTAACAGGTCTGTGTTTTGGGTATGATTCTGTGTTATCTTCGTATAATATTAATTTTATTGCTTGTATCTGTTTTACTGATTGCATTTTTATATGCTGGTTTAGCATTATGTAGGCCACCCAGAGAACCCTCAGGTTATGGGGCAGCATAGAAGTAAAATAATATTAATAAATTAATTTTGGGCAATATTTAATATTATATGGGTACTAATACGAGTATATATTATGCTGCACTAGCATAAATTATGTTGCTGTAGTGTAAGGGACCTTGAATCCAGTGCCAATAATGATGGCGACAAGACAGGTTTTCTAGGAAATCTTTGCATGCTTCTCCCCTCCTCACCATATAGTTGAAAGATGCTTTCAAGTGGTGGTGGTGGGGGGGGGGACTTTCCTTGGAAGGCTTTCTTCAGGTCCAATCTGTGGACCATTTTAATGATGGTGTCCTGACTGCTGAACTTCCCTGCCAAGGAGGCTCACCATATGCAAAATCTGATGCCTTCCTGGAGCCAAGCAAAGAATATTTAAATTGCCTACCCCCTTCTGATAAAGCTCAGTGCTAACTTTAAAATTGTTACTACTATTCTGTTTTTAACTTGTGTGGGGCTGGGGACCTGGGAGAACCAGGTTCTAAGCCCCACTGAGCTGTGAAGCTCACTGGGTGACTTTAAGCCAGTCATTCACTCTCAGCCTAAACTACCTCACAGGGTTGTTGCTGTGAGAATAAAATGGAGCTTTGCAGCCACCTTAGGTTCCTCACAAGAGGGAAAAAAAGCTGGGATATAATGCAATGTTGTAGCTGTTTCTGTTACTCACTGTCAGAAGCTTTGGCCTAATGAAGCAAAATATTTACAATAGCATGTCTTGACAGGAAGGTAGCTTATATGCCAGTTTGGTCCTGTAACATTTTGCAGGCCTAGCTCCCGAGTTTACAAATTGCTTTGCAGTCTCTTCAGCCAATATTGCAAACCTCTGTTTAGTAATTTACACCCAGTAGGCCCATGTGGCTAGGTAAAATCAGCTAAAATGTGACTTCCTGTTTGTATAGTAAAGCTGTAATTGACCTTTGTTTGTTCATCAGGCGTATGGCCTTACGAAAGTGACAGCAATTCTTGAGCTTAAAGCAATGCAATCATAACTTTTGTTCTTCATGCTTATATCCTGCCATTCTGCCGTGAAAGAATCAGTGAAGGCATTACAAAGCATCACAAGCCTTGCAACATTGCAAATCTGGAAGTAGAGCTTAACTAACAGCACTGAAGAGTCCCTGTTTCTGCAGCAGCTCTCATTTTCCACTTCCTTATGATGGTGTTGTGGCTGCCCTGGGAGAAGTAGGCCATGAGCTCGGATTGAAGGCACTGCAAGGGCAGACTTCTAAAATGTTTGGGCAGAAGGAAACTTAACATGGTGAGAAACAGCCCCCCATGCACCCCCCCCCCCGCTTTGCTTGAGGCAAAGGGTGAGCCCTGGGGACAATCGATGCATCTTTTGTTGCTTTAGGACTGCTTTTGTTGCAGTCCTAAAATGGGCCATCTCCACTGCATGTCTGTTACATTTTTATCCTGCCCTTCCTCAAAAGAGTTCTGGGCGATGTGATGATTCCCCCTCAACCATCTTCATCCAGGTCGACAGGGTATGACTGGTCCAAGGCTAACCAGCAAGATTTGTGGCAGAGCAGGAATCTTCTGGTCTTCCACGTTCTATCCATCTCCCTACACTTTTACATGATCATCATACAAGTGTTCAACATTCTCTTACGGAGTTCTTTGGAAGTTTAATAGGGTTTCATCAATGTTATGATCAGTAATGCTGGATAAGCTTCCCTGAAATATTTTTCCTATGCTATTTCTACTTTTCTGTACCAGTAAGTGCCTTCTCTCGTTCTACCATTCTTTTTCTGCCATTTGTAACTGTGTGGGATTGCTAGGTGTGGTTTTTTGCAGGATGACTAAGGGTCAGTGTGTGCTTTGCTCTGTGTACCTGAGAGCACATGCCAGGATCTTCTAGGAAGCATGGACAGACTTCAAATTTCAAGGATCTACTTTGCTTTTACCAGAACTCAAAAATCCATCAACCAGACCCAAATGAAAATAGCATTCTACAACACACAGGGACCCTGAGATAAACGTGATTTTAGAAAATGTTCTAGAAGAGTGACAGAAAGTTTGAAAAAACTTGATGCATCTCAAGTCTGAAAGTTTCAGAGGGGTGTTGGCCTCTCTTGTATCCTTTCCAGAAGCTTCCTTGGTAGATCATGGGAAACTCCACTGCAGTTTGTGCTTTCTGATGTTTTGGTATGTGCAGGGGAAAGGGACAATTCTTGTCTTGTATGCTGACTGAGTAGCCTTTCCCAAGCTGGTGTCCTCCAGATGTGTTGAAGTACGAACTGAAGAACACACAGTACGAGCATAAGAGCTGTGCTGGGTCAGACCAAGGGTCCATCTAGTCCACCTTTTTGTTCGCATGGAGGCCAACCAGCTGCACTCACAATCCCACAAGTAGGACATTTTATTTATTTATTTAGCGATTTATTTATTTATTTATTTATTTTCCTACAAAGGGCTCAAGGCAGCTTACATCATTTTCCTCCTCCATCTTATCCCCACCACAACAACCCTGTGAGGTAGGTTGGACTGAGAGTCTGTGACTGGCCCAAAGTCACCCAGTTGGCTCCATGGCTGAGCGGGGACTAGAACCCAGGTCGTCTGAGTCCCAGTCCCATGCTCTAACCACTACTCCACACTGGCTCTCATGAGTGCAGGACATGAGTGCAACAGCACCCTCTCACCCCACGTTCCCCAGCAACTGGCTACAAAGGCATGCTGCCTCTGCTACCAGAGGTACCCTATGGGCATGTGGATTAGCTGCCACTGGTACCCTCTCCTCTACAAATTTGTTCAATTCCCTTTTAGAGCCATCCGAATTGGCAGCCGTCGTTACTTTTTGAGGAAGTGAGTTGCATAGTTCTTGTGCTGTGTGAAGGAGGACCACTGCCATAATTTGCAGCCAGCATGCTGGGAATTAGCCAGCCAGCCACCTGTATGCACAACTGCTGAAGCGGCTGGTCGCTTTTTTCCAGGTGGGTAATGCATTTTCCTCTGGCATCTGCTATAGCATTTGTTGAGTATGTTTGGAAGCCCAGATGGTGGACTTATGCCTACCTAAAGAGGATCCAGTGCAACAGAAAATAGATGACTATTACCTCCATGATGCAGAGTAAAAGGTTCTTGGCATCTCTCTCCAGCAAGAGTATTTTTCCTCTCCACACCCCTTGCACTATCAAGTTCAGCTCTGGTGACCGAAAGGGCGGCTTCAGATAATGCCATAAGGGGCCAAGGTCCTCTCTCTCTCTCTCTCTCTCTCTCTCTCTCTCTCTCTCTCTCTCTCTCTCTCTCTCTCTCTCTCATTCTCTCAGCTCAGACTAAGCTGTTAAACATTGCGCTCCCACACCTTTTTATACTCCAGTTCTTACATGAAAGCAACCTCCAAAGGGCCAGGTTCTGCCTGAAAGATATTAGCTACCTAAGCAGAGGAGGCCAAACAACTATCTGCATGTGGGTAACATTGCAAAAGAGGAATATACTGTAGCTGTCCAATATTTGTCACAACCAAAGTCAGGGGCCTTTGTACACAAAGGTTGGATGTTTCAGATTAAACAGACTAATTAAAACAGCTCTGAGGACAAGAGATACAAGGAGGAGGAACCAAGGAAAATACAAACCCTAAGCATTTGCTAATTTGGTTGCCAGGATGTGTCATCTTGCAGTTATGACTAGCATACATAAACATAGACAGTGCTATTCTCTTGGTGTGGACATTTTGGATGCTTTTCAATGGAAAGAGGACACTGAAGGGGTGATAAATAAGTGACACGAAGGGAAGCCTGGATAGATGTCAAAAGGCATAAACACTGCAACAGTCCATCAGGGGACTTAAGCTTAGTTTCCAATTATAACAACAGGCACAGAGAGTGGCCAAGAAGTGGGTCATAAAAGAAGGATTTGCCCAAGATTCTAGGTCCTGGCTTCATCTGGAGTTCCTGGGGGTTCCTTCAGCTCCATTCCGAGGGGACTTGATGAGTAACAGAGCTTTCCACGATTAATAGAATAATCTTATTTTATTCATAAGAACATAAGAAGAGCCATACTGGAGTGGACCAAGGATCTGTGTAGCCTACCTTTCTTTTCCCACAGAGGCCAACCAGTTGCCCATGGGAAGCTCATACGTAGGACAGAAGTGCAACATCACCTTGCTGTCCATGCTCCCCAGCTACTTGGGTACATAGGCATCCTGCCTCTGATCCTGGACTAAGCATATCACCATTTATACCCTTCCCCTCCATGAATTTGCCCAGTCCCTTTTTAAGATTGCCTAGATTGCTGGCCATCACCATGAGTTGCAGAAGTTAATTCCTTCGTTCTATTTCTGTAGTAAGGCTGGCCGGAGCATATGGGTGAGGGGGGCTGTGCTTCTGATCAATAAAAGCATGCTATTTCATGCGTAAGGCATTGCTTGTGCGACCTCACGCATCTGGGCACCAAGGTAAGTCACTTCTCTTAGCCTAAGCCAGAAGTTAGCTGGCAGGTCATAAGTGCTGGCTGGCCATGCTTTGGCTGGATGGGCTAATGAAATGAGCCAGAAGTTAAAATTACAGGGTGAAAACAGGGAAGATGGAAGGCTACCAAGGGATGATTTGGTTTCAGTGCTAAGGTTGCAGTCTTCCCCAACCTGGTGCTCTCCAGATGCTTTGGTCTACAGAACCCACCATTCCTACAGCTCCTATTGGCCATGCAGACTGGGGCTGGTAGGAACTGAAGACACAAACACCGGACGTTACTGGGTTGGGGAAGCCTGGTCTAGCCTGACTCTCCCCCTGGCTGGAGCTGGGGGTCAGACTAGATGGCCTGGGAGACCCTTCTGACTCTCTCTGTTTCTGTGTTTCAAAATTTCATTGGAAAGGGTGGGGAGTGTCCTGCAACGGGCCTTAGCCCCATCACTATGCACACGAATATGAAAATCACCAGAAATGAATGAGATGAGAAGGCTCAGTTTTGCACAGGTGCATAATTCTACATCTGTCATTTAAAAATATGCCACTGTGGTGACTATAACTCTCAATTAGCAATTTGAGTATTTGTGTTTGAGTTTACAAGAGCTGAGCAGGACTATCCAATCAGGACATTTTGGAGGGCATCCATTCTTAGGGTAGCCATAAGTTGGAGACAACTTGATGGCACACAACATCAACAATTTTGTAATATTGTTATGTTATGTTGTTCTGATGCAATTGCAGAATAAGAAAAAATATAACACTGGAAAGTTATGTATAAATCTGATGATAGAATGAATGAATGAATGAATGAACGAACGAACGAATGAATGAATGAATGAAATGCCCTACCTCTTGACTTTATCTCTTTCATCTTCTTCAGTTCAAGGGCAAACCTCCTGACCTAGCTTACAAGGTCACTGAGTGACGAGAACACTTTAAGCGCTACAAAGCACTATGTCAATACTAAGTTGGAATACATACTGAATAAACATTGGTGCTTTCTGAAGACTTCTAATCTATCAGAGGATATAGACCCTTTGTAGCCTTCTGCCCTACAAAGCTTTCACTCCAGCTCTGCTGTTGCTACTTAACACTGAACCAAAGTCAAAACATTTTGCAGTTCTAAGCAACGTAAGCCACTGCAACAGTGTGCCAAAATCAGGGAGGAATTTGATTTTGAAGATATTGAGTTCAGCCATCATTAGCCTCCAACGGAGGCCTCTTATCTGAAAACCTCTGCACTGGGAGTGGCTCAACTCTACAGGGGAAGAAAGGGCCTTTGTCGCTGTGCAGAGTGCACTAATGTCTCACCCAGTACTCTTGGCTACGAACTATGAAGCAACATGCAACTCCTTTCCCCAAAGCTACCTGTGCTTTTTATCTGCCTTCCTTGAATTCTGTTACAAAAGGATCCCATCAGTTTTAGGGTAGGAGAAAATGTGAAAACCCCTTGAGCTCTGGGGAACATGCTGATACTTTTCCTGTGCAGCAGAAAAGAGAGGGTAGCATTGTTAGTCAATAACAATTCTGCTTTCTCAGTTGGTGTCCTCCAATGGTCATGCTGGGTGGGGATGATGGGAGCTATAATCCCACACACCTGGAGGGCACCTGGCTGGGGAAGGTCGCTTCAATTGTTGCGGGGGGAGGGGGGGTTGCTTCTATGCTTCCAGTAACAGCCAAAAATGATTTTGTAGAAATAGGGCCAGGCCTTGAGGTGAAATAGGAAGGGATACGAATAGATTTTAAATAGTATGACACCCTGCCCCCGCCCCCGGTTCCAAGATAAGATGAAAATGAAAAAAAAATTGCAGAAATGCAGTCACTTCTTTGAATATTACACAGGAGCTCTTGCTGCAGGAGCTATTGTCTTGATGACACCCTGCCGGGGGGGAGGGGGTGATATTGACATTTGGTTGGGCTGCTTCCCTTCTCTAGGATCAACATGTTTTGCAACTCCTTGAATAGAAGAGGGGCCCACCAGGAAGCACATCAACCACAGCCCTTTCAAACCTGGTGCTACTTCTGGATGAAGGGATGACTACCCGCAAATCCGGTTGATACAAGCTAAGGATTGTTTCTGAGGGTTAAATGTGTGTGACTAGAGGTCTCAAAGCAGGACCGTCCAGGAGCAGTCAGCCTTTTCCCCCAGGTTGCCTATCTGAGACCTGGCTGCACCTTCTCTCTTGGCCAGGGAGCACCCCCCTCCCCATTCACCAGCCACTGGAAGAGAGTGATGAGATTAAAACTGAAGGGAGCAGGTGCAGGAAACGATTAAGGACTGGGTTCAAGGGATGGGCGGGCAATGGAGCAATGCCATATGTTGAAAGGGAGTAGAACCAACCCTAACATAACTACATGTGATTTATTTTTCTGCAAACTGTCTTGAGTTCCTTGTATATCTAAAGGAGGGGGGAGGAAGTAAATCAACAATTATTCAACTGTATGACAGCAGTGGGGAATCTATGGCCCTCCAGATGTGGAACTTCAGTTCCCACCAGCTTCACCCTACATAGCCAGTGGTCGGTGCTGACAACATCCGGAGAGCCACAAGGTCCCTCAACTTGTGCTACTAGGAGCAGGTAACTTGTGAAGGAGTATGATATCTGGCTAGAGCTGATGTGGGCTGGAGACCCACAACATCTGGAGGGCCTTGTTTGTGCATCCTTGTTAAGCCATCAAAGCACCATCCATCAAAACATGATCCCTTGAAAACATGGCATCTCCACTGGATTCACTTCAGAAATGTTGATACACCACCTGTTTCCACAGTTTCCAGACAATCCTCCTTGCATTTATGCACCATGCTCTTTGCCCAAATAAACCTTTTGCATCCCTAGTGTCTGCTTGAAATGCGCTTAATGTCCCCAGAGAGACCTTTGCAACATACTTTTGAAAGCATGCTTTTCCCGTGGGCTCAGCAAGCTGTGCTGTCATTGGTAACAGTGGAGAAACATCAACAAGGCTTTGAGTCAAATCCCCCCTTTTTTCCCTCTCAGCAAAATGTCCTTATTCCACAGGGCAGTTGCTGCCTGGGCCCACTCCTGTCACACAGTAGCTAGGCAGCCATAAATTAATGATGGACATAAAAGTGTGTGCGTGTGTTGTTGTTGTTGCTGAGAAGCAAGGTGATACGTCTTGAAGCTGTGTTGTTTGTTGTTCGGTGTTTATGCAGCATGTATGTCTTGGAAGAGTCTATTTGCTGTTGAAAGCCAAGTGATGTAATTGTGCTTGAAATCCAGCGGGACACAGAAGAGGAGAGGTTTTTAGCTTGAACAAAAGGAAGTAAGAATTGCCTAGCTAGTGCAGATCAAAGGTCCCATGGCTTTTTGTTTACTTGCCTGTTCTGAACACTCCAAAGCTTCCAGCACAAGCAACGGTAGCTATGCAAACCCTAAGTAAAATTCCAAAATCTGTATTAAGGAAATTGCTTTATCTGGCCAGCCAAAAGATCAGCAATGAATAATAAATGTGTGGGCTTTGGCAGGCAGGCAGCAGGCAGACTCTGTGGTTGGCAGCTGGGGGGCGAGGGGGGGGGGGCGGGTTGCTTCTGCAGGCAATGAGTGGGTGGCCAGGCCAGGCATTGGTGGTGGCAGGGCCGATAGGCAGCAGCAGACTGCGTTAGCTGTTCTAAACTTTGTAATGGTTCTTGTCGAGTCTGTGACTGCATAATAAGAGTGATTGATCGATTTAATGGTTCTCTGATGTTATGATATTTTCGTTGTATTTATTGTCTTGTTTTATGGATCGTTGTAAACTGTCCAGAGATTTTCAGCTATGGAGTGATAGAGAAATGAATCAATACCAGTACCACTTTGAGGAGCCACTAAAGTCTCACACTAGCCCTGGGAAAGATGCATTTTATTTCTAATAAATTTTCTTCTATGCATACATCTTAACATATGCCGACCAGAATCTTTGCAATCTTCTTTCTGGCTAATGTTTGCTCTCGGTCTGTCGCTCTTTGACAGTGCAAACATGGCTACATAGCCGACAGTCTAGAACCCTGAACCAAGCATTCCAGACTGCTACTTTTTGTTGCAGTTCCCACTGGGATAAACAAATGGCAAAATAGGAACAAATCAAGGAGTTATTTTCTTAGAACAGGTAGCAAAATATTGGGACAATCCCTGGCAAAAAGGGACAGTCAGGCCTTATACCCTTACCAGGGACTGCCGCCTCCTATCCTGGGGTCCCTTCACTTTTGTACAGTGGGCCATACTTCTAAAATTCAGCGGTTTTTCAGAAACAGCTTGTTCTGCATTTCAAACGGAAGCCCTCCAAGACGTGTCCTCGGCCCTGTTGCCGCAGAAGCTGCTCCGCTAGGGTCCAGCCACGGTCACCGCTGTTAACTTTACTGGCCTCAGCATAAACCGTGTTTCCACTGCTCTTTCTGAAAGCAACATCAGGAACCAAATGCTGAATGTTAATTGTTTTTCTATGTTCAGACTCCAACCTCAGGACAGCAATTGTTTATACTATTAAAAATTAGGGCATATACAATGAGCCAGGACTAATTAGCGCTTGATTACAGGAGGCAATATTCCTGAGTGAATCCTCTCTGAACCCCGTGAATTGTGATGGTGATGTGCCAAGGCAGTCTTCCCCAACCTGGTGCCCTCCAGATGTGTTTACATGTGGCTCTTGACTTTCAGTGATTCTGAGGTTGCTGTTTTGAATGCAATCCTATTCTGGCTCTGAGTAGTTTGTGGTAGTGCTTTCCTTGGGTCTGGGAAAGCGATTTTGGTGCCCAAGGCAGCAACTCCAGATGGCACCTCCTTGCCAAGAGGTTAATGCAGGTCTCAGTTGTCCATCTATCCCACAATTGTGTTTCCCATTGTAATCAACCAGCTGTCTTCTCTTCATGCAGACAGCTGGCATCCAGATTTCCTACAAGTTACAACCACTAGCTTAGAGCCAAAGAAAATGGCATGTGTGAAACAAAGATCATGGTTATCCCCTTCGCCCCCATTTTCAGTTTGTCCTTATTTCCCAATTTGACCCGGATTCTCTTCCCTCCTCTATACCAGGGCTATACTGGTGATGGCTGATGGGAGCTGTAACATCTGGAAGGCTACAGGTTCCCCACCATTGCTCTACACAGTGAAGATGATGGAAGGAATTTCTCTTGTTCAGATAGCAAAGTACAGCAATACACGTCTTATTCAATCCACCATCAAGGGCTGGTGGAGGCACAGTTAGTTATTCAAGAAATGATTCTATTCATGTCCCATTTGATGCCATTTGCATGCTGAAGTACTGAACTGAAAAATGCTGACTGTGATCTTGGCCAAGTCATTGGAACTTAGGGGATACTTTAAAATTGTACTTTATGGAAATGTTCTAATTCAGTAGTGGCCAGTGAAAGGAATAGTCAATGAATACAAAACTATAGGAATTGGTCTATTTCCTAGTGAGAAGCTGGCTGCTCACCACACAGGGCCTTTTCAAATTGGAGCACAAACCAACCCTGGAGCATTCAAACTGCTATTGCCCCCTTTCATGGAAATTCACCCTGTTTTTCACCATTCTGACCTGCCACCTGTGGTTTCCAGGAATTTAAGGTTGCTGAGATCTTGGACTGTCAGCTCTTTTGTACCCACTTGCAATACTTGGTGGATTGGGAGAGCTCAACAAATGCTCTTGGGAGCTGCCAACTTGATCTATTTCTGTTTGTTTCCATGACCGATACCTTCAGAAGCTGGTGAGACGGGGGATTAAAAAGAGTGTAGGGGAGAGGCTGCTGTTGGAGTGGGGATGAGGTAGGAATTGAGCCCACTTCTTTCAAAATACAGTGTTCCAAGTAGAAAGCTCAGACTCTGAAGGTGAACTTGACAAAGAAGAGGAATGTGTTACTGAAATGCCAAGGTTAACTAGAGGAGTTGGCTAAGTGGTTGATGCAAGCCAGACCACCTCTGGTTTGTAGAACAAAGAGGGTCAGAGGGGAAGGAATATGAGTTCACCAAGCCAACAAGCAAACCAATTAAGTAATGTCTGGCAGCCCCACCATCTGGCCCACAAACAACATGAACTTCCCTGAGGGTGAAGCCAATACCTTTTGGAGGGGAAATGATGCAAGGTATTCAGTTTGGAATCGACTCCTGGCATGAGCAAGAGCTAATTCTACCCTTCAGAGGAATCACTACTTTGATTGATGCTGCTTGTTAACAACTTTACTATTTGCCACAAAAGTCTTGCACCCTGATGTGGGAAGGTTGCTATATGTGGCACTCCTATTGCTCAAATGCAAGGCTTGCTGAATGTGAAGCTGTTTAGAGAAGAATGGTAGGAGAGAAGACACCACTGGTCTTCCAGGGCCCTCACCATGATTTGTTCAGGAGGAACCCTTGCACAACTGCTGTGGAATCTCAGCATCTTACAGAGCATCCTGTGACATGTTCTGAGGCATGCATATTCATAGTGCACTTGCCTATGCTTTGCAAAAATGAAAACAGAGGGCAACATCACCAAAATTATACATTTGCATAACCTTTAATTTGTACGTATGGGTGCACATTTGAAAATATGTATAAATAGTAATACAATCCATTTCACCATCTTGGGGGGACAATGTGACCAGACTATGTGCCTGCTAAGTCTGCTGTCTAATATGAGCAGCTTCAAGGCTCATCTCTTCCTTCTAATGCTTCTTTAATTTATCTTTAAATTACGCTTCGACTGGGTAGCCCTTTAAATATACTCAGCTCATGTAAGAAATGGTCCAGTCTTTGCAGGCCTAACATAAATGGAGTGTGTCACCTCCTAGAACACAGCCAACTTTCCTCTGCAGCCCACTCAAACTCTACCAATATAGAGCACCTTCCTCAAGAATCAAGAGCCTGCAGGTGCTCAGGGGTTCTTCAGGACTGGGACTACACCACATTTTGACACCTTAGGTGTAGAGTTCCTGGACTATTTGGAACCCATAAGCACATTTGGGAATTTGAGAAACTGCTGGGGGTGCCACAGCAGACAAACCGGCTCCCACAGAGGGTGTGGTTAGTCACATACCGGCTGCCAAGGGGCCCTGGCTAGTCGGAAGTGACCTAAAGTGGTGAACAGGAGAAGGCCCAGTGAGGCTAAGAGCCGGGAGGGGATTGGAAATAGTCAGGCAAAGAGTCAAGGAGAGAAAAGGAGCAAAGCTAGACAGGGAGAGTAATAAGCAGGTCAGGGACGGAAAAGGTAGCTGGATGGCAAGGTCAAGGTTGAGGGGAAACAGGCAGTGAGGCTGGGGCTAGGCCATGGGTGGAGATACTGAATAAAAGGGAAGGGTCTGTGTAGGCAGAAGAAAACTGGGTTGGCCAGGAAGCAATTTTGTCCTTCTCTGCTTGCTCAGCAACAGTTAGTGTGCAGCATCTGCAGGAACGAGAGGCGCACCAGGTACCCTGAAGTTTTTCAAAGCTTGTATGAAAAGTACATTTTTAAGGGATCAGGGTGCCTAGGGCTTCGTGGGTGCCGTGGAAGGTTGCTGCAGGCCCCGTGGCACCCATGGGCACAAAGTTGCGGACCCCTACCCAAGGGAAACACAGTGCTTAGTTGAGCCAGGGTGCCATTGTGGGAAAGGGGAGAAGACCTCAAATTGACTCAGCATCTTTCAGAAGCTCAGCTCCTGTCTGCGTACAAAAGAAGCAGAACTCCCAGGAGAGCGCAAATTAGCAACCATGTGTGACATTGTCTGCCTTTTTTCTTGACAAATGAACAATCCCCCCTTTTCTTTTAAAGTAAGAGCTGGCTGCACTTTCTTTTTAATGAGTTTTTGGACTCGAGCCTGATTCTGATAAAAGTCAGCAGCAAGAAAGAGAAAGGAGCGGGAACTGCTGCCTTTTAAGCGAGAGAAAAGTGGCACTTTGTATTGTTGAAGGAACGCCAATAACGCCGACCTGATCCTTCCATGGCACCCATGGCAGAGAGGGCCCTGCTCCCAAAAGAATGCCCTTCAGCCCCCTGCAGTTTGGCTGCAGCCCTTGATGATGCTAAAGGACAGAAGAGGTTGATTGAGGACCACTCTGTCTCTTTTCCTGGCAAATGAAATTGGGGAGGCGGGTGGATGAGAAGCTGATGTGTAGTTGATTGTTCCATTTACTGTGCGGTGCTCTGGCTACCTCAGACGTAATCCTTGAATGGTGGCTGCGGAGTGGCAGCTTTGGGGTGGGTGCAGAGGGCATGGAAAGGAGATAGGATTAAAAACTGGGGAGCAGAACAGACCAGCTCCATACAGAGAACAAGAGTGGGGGATCTAGGCAACGGGCTGTGTGGCTGGAGATCCCTGTCTTGACAGGGGTGCCCTGATCACACTGCAGAGGCCCCTCCATGGAGCTAAAGTGGGTACATACTGGACTGCTTACTAGCTTCCCCATGGAATTTGATCTGCTGGAGGGAATTTGATTTCCCCACTGGGGCTCTCTAGCCAAAGGACAGAAAGTGCATCTACGGTGCACCAGGACTAGCAGCGCAAGAACCGTCCTCCCTTCCTGTCAACAGAGCTGTCTGCCTCACAGAATTTCTGGGTTTCCATTCCCTTGTTCTTAAAATAAGGTTAATTAAATAGCCCATCCTTGACTACCAGGGTGCCACAGCTATGTTAATACCACACACAAAATGCCTACATGCAAGAAGGAACTGCTTTATGGAGCCAGTTCCAGCCTAGCCCTACCCATGAGCCAGTGTGGTGTGCTGGTTCGAGTGTTGAACTGGCAGCCAGGGAGAGCCAGGTTGGAGTCCCCACTTGGCCATGAAACTCACTGCATGGCTTAGGCCAATTGCTGCCTCTCAGCCTAATCTCTTCACGAGGTTGTTGCTGTGAGGATAAAAGAGAACTAAGCAAGCCACCTTGGAAGAAAGGTGGGGTATAAATGCAAATGCTGATACTAGTGACTGGAGACTTAAGAATTGGGAGTCCAGCTTCAAGTTAGCAGTGAAGCTTCCAACCTAACACGAAAGTAGCTGCATTCTCTAAGCTTCAGCTACCTCAAAGGACTGCTCTAGGAAAGAGGGCGACTGGACCCCTTGGAAGAAGGGAGGGCAAAAATGCCATAAATACTTTCTGCTGTTCATTTTAAATTCCTTGCCATACTTGAATTCTCTTTCTGTCTAATATAGAGGAAAAGTGTTCTAAAAGAGGGCTTCCTCAAGCACAGTTTTTGAGAAATTTCAACTGATATGAGTAATAGATGAGTGCTCTAGTAGTCACTGTGCTTGTTTAGAATTTTTGTTTTGTTTTAGTATTAAGTTGAAAAAAAAAATCCACTGCAAACTGAGCAATCACGCAGATGCACACTTGGGAGCGGGGGAGAGAAAGAGAGAAACATATATGCCCGTGTACATACACAATTCACTAGGGATTACTAAAATATATATTGACTTTTCTGAGCTTTTAAAAGAGAGTTCTGAGCATTATGGAGGAGAATTTCGGTTGGCCTCACAATTACTAAGTATGATAGCGCAGAGGAGCTCAGCTATCACGTAATTACAGGGCAGCCACAGCTTCATAAGCAAACTTCTAGGGGTGGCTGGATTTCAGAGGCAGGAGCTGTTCATCTTCCTCTGAGGAAGCACTGCCAGCAGCATGAAAAGCCACATGTGCGCCCTCTAAAATGTGTGTGTGGATGGAGCATAGGGGATGACACGGAAACAGAATGTACCAGGAGGATGAACAAGAGAATAAACATGCCAGGCTGTGGCAGAAGCTGAGAAGAGTGTAAACAGGAGGGAAACAAATTCCCCATGGCTCAACTGCTATCATTGCCTCAGAAGAGAGCAAGCCCTGCAGCAAAACGCTCCGGTACTAATTGGCCCAAAGGAAACCACATGGAGTGTTCACTGGTAACATAAATGCTACTCAGAGGAGAGACAAGAATGAACTAGTGTGGAAAACTAGAGTAAATGCCATTCAATTGGGAGCAGTGAACCTGAAGTCTAGTGAGAAGAAGGGTGCCTGCTGTGGATTTCATTGGCCAATCTGGATTTCTACAAATAAAGCTTGTACATGAGGCAAACACCTTGTTGCTATAGGTGCCTAGGAATCAGAACATAAGAGGAGCCATGCTGGCTCACATCAAAGACTTATCTAGCCAGCTTTCTGTTCTCCCAGAGCCAAGCAGATGCTCATGGGAAGTCCACCACAGGGCTCTCCATTCATGTTCCCCGTGACTGGCATACAGAAGCATACTGCCGGAGGCCTACTGGTAGCAGAGGTAACAGAAAACCATCACAATGAGTTCTCCATGAACTTGTCTAACCCCCTTTTAAAAGCATCCAAATTGGTGGACATTAGAACATCTTGTGGTAACAAATTCCCCAGTTTAATTATGTGTTGCACAAAGATGAAACTTTCCTATACGCTATCCTGAGGCAAATCTCCAGTTACTAACACTGAGAAGCTACTTCACACATTTCACCACAACAAACCCAGGTTTGCCACCCTGGATACTCTCAGTGAGGGCCTGCATTCCATCCTGGTTCTCAGAAGCATGTACTTGTTGTATGATATACAATTCCAAGCTCCTGTTTGTCATGATCACACTTTTTAGAGCTATGAACTCAATGTGATGAAAATATAAAACTCATTTCAAGTTGGTTTTTTTTTAAATATATAAAATATTCTTATGGAGGGAAGAGGCAGAAAAAGTGCTGACCCAGTGAACGGAAGCAATAAGGAGTCTGGCGGAAGGACAATAAATGGAAACTCCAATCTGACAAGTCCGAAGTGCTGTTGGTCCGCAGCGCATGTGCCCAGGGAGGTGATGTTCAGCTCAGCCTGTAGGGGGCAGGATTTCCTCTCAACAAATGAATCCTGTGTGCTGTTAGATTCCCTTTTATCACCTGAGGCTCAGGTAGCCTCAGTGGCATTAAGAACATAGGCATTTTTGTTCGACTTCCTAGCTAGGCCCATTAAGAAATCATTATTTATTTTAAAAATCCTTACTCCTTCTCTGGAAGGAAGCAGAAAAAAATCAGACTGTACCATCTACAAATGAAACATTCCAAGCAAATATAGGCAGACAGGTCAGCACATTGGAAAGAAAGCCTTCCTGTTCATCTGGTGATGCATCAACCTATTTCAACGAAAGGCAAATTAAACAGCCCCTAGACAGTATACCAACCTTCCCCGAAATGGTATCAGCCAAATGCATGGGACTACATTTCCCAGAATTCCTGCCCATTGGCCATTCTGCTGGGAGATGAAGAGAGTTGCAGTCCTAAACATCTTGAAGGTACAATTCTGGGGAAGCCTGCAGTACAATATCACACTTGGCATCAAGAATTTGCTGCATCATGTGTAACCAGACCATCTAAAACTAGCAACTCAGCTCCAAAATGATCAAATTTCTTATTCTGTTCTAAAACAAGTTTGCTTCCTTCTGGGCTACAGGCACATTTTATGTGACTTGCATATAGGTAATACAGAACAGAAAGGAATGGTAATCAAGATTGAAGGAGCCTATAAGACCATTGAGTCCAACCCCCTTCTCTATTAACTCCATTAAATTGAGTTTAATAGAAACACCATGATAATTTATTTTGTTCTTCAGTAAAATTGTAATAGCAATACATAAATCTCTAAATTTCTTTAATCTGCAGTCCTATACAAACCTACTTAGGAATTAATCCTATAGAACTTAATGGTGCTTATTTCTGAATGGATTTACAGAGGATTGCACTGCTAATAATTCTAGTGAAAGGTCTGAAAGGATTTGAATATTTGATTAATAGAAATTGTGTGGGTATGCCATAAAACCTTGTCAATTAATTTCTTAAATCCATTGTTATAGAATTTGATCAAAATGTCTCTGAGTCCTTTATTTTTGCCTAAATATCTTCACTATAATCTATAAACTCTTGTCATTTTGCATTTTTTTCAATTCTAATAGATTAATCAAAAATTATCAGAAAGGTTACCAACTGTCTGTCTTTTATTTCTTCAAAGAAACTTTTACTATTGTATTATGTTTTCTTATCCTGTTAATTAGTTCCTCAATTCTATCAAACATTTTTGCCTAATCCAATCTGTTTAATCAATGTTTTGTTCCCATGGTTCTTGTTTCCGTTAACTCTGATTGACTTTTATCAATACAGGTTACTTTTAGACCTCCCAGTCATTAAAAGAGCATTTATAAAGAGAGTTTTTTTCCATTTTAGGAAACAGTTTCTCTCTCTCTCTCTCTCTCTCTCTCTCTCTCTCTCTCTCTCTCTCTCTCTCGTGTGTGTGTGTGTGTGTGTGTGTGTGTGTTTAAAGGGGCTATCCAATGTCTGGCCAGCATTAGGCAAAGAAAAGCTCTCAGAAAGGCTCTCTGAAGCCTTAGAGGAAACTTCTTCTTCAGGAGGCCCTGCTTCATCCCTCTCAGCCAGGGCAGCTATTTCTGCACCTGTTGAGGCCCATGGAGAGAAGAGCTTCCTCGGGACAGGCAATTAGTGGGGCTTTTGGGGGGGCAAGGGGAGGGCTGAGGGACTTCCAGCTCCCACCCCATCCAGGTGGTGATTCAGCTCTTCTCCCTCCAAGGCAAAGGGAGCACAGAAGCAACACTCGGTTCCACATTCCTCCTTCATTGGTTGGATCCCTCTAACCTTCCAAGTCCAAGGAGGTCATGGGCAGCTACACAGAATGGAGTCCTAGGGCATAATCCTACTAGAAGCCGGGAGACTTTCAGGAGTCACATGTCCTGCTTGGCAAGGCAGGAGGTGCAGTAGAGGCTACTTTCCCCTCTGCCTTCCAAACAGCTACAGACGGGCCATGCTGAGGAAGGCAGGGGCAGGGTGGAGAGGCCTTTGGATCCAGCACACCCAAGGCTTCTCCCCATCCCTACTGCATAGCATGCTTCCCTGCCCCTCTTCAGCATCTTCTCCAGGTTCATTACTGCCCCCATGAAGGAGAGATTTCCCCTCCCCTCCAGGCCTGAGCTCTGATTACCATACTGGGTTCTGCCATGCAATATGGTCCCATCCAGATGCTGCCTGGGAGCTGTAGTCTTGCGCTCTAATATTTAAATTTTAATGTCAATTTGAAAAGGTCCTTTAAATTTTTCATAGCCTGTGTAGGAGTGCAAGCATCGTCATTATCTAATATTTTGATTTGAAGACTTTAGATGGAGAGTGTCGGCATTAGGCTTTCAGATCAAAGCTGTTCAGCTTCTTGATACTACCCAGTAGCAAAAGTGAGCAGCCCGTTTGCCAGTAATGCAAATCAAACAAGCAGGCCAACTTACAATTTCTGAAAGCACAAGCAACAGAGGCAGCTCCTGAAATAGATTCCAGATTAATTCAGGAAAAGGATCCAAATGTTCTAATGAGGAACAGGAAGAGGGAGGCAGGGAGGAGGTACCTTTGGTTACAGAACTAAGAAAGAAGTATTGCAAAAAGTATCCTGTTCCCATTTTTCCTGGCTAGCAATTTTGTTTACATGCTCTGTGCTTGCTAAGCAGGGCTGACTAAACCACTATGATTATTACTACCTCTTCTTAATAGACATTACAATACATCTGCATGAGTTGGCACCTATTGCCTAAGCAATTAGACACATGCCAGTGAAACTTTGGAGGTGTATTTTTGCTGGAGTGTCATTAGAAGTAGTGCTCCAATTATTGAGTGGGAGCAGTAGAGAGGGTCTTTCATGAAATCTAAAGACCCTACCACTGAGTCTTCCCAGCCTTTTAGCTTCCTAAAAATGAGAGCTATGGGGGCCAATGCAAAAAGTAGAATCATTGAATAGTAGAGTTGGAAGGGGAAGGCCATTGGATCCAACCCCCTGTTGTTGCAGGACACCAATTTACACCATCCTCTGGCCTTCCCTTGGACAGGCCCTTTGCCATTGACTGTGGAGATTTTCTTTCAGTTGAGAGCCACAATCTCTTGGGTGGTCAGGGTCTGCATGCCAGTATTAGGGAAGGCTGAAGTCAATGGGGAAAGCCACTCTTTTCTTCCTCCCTCCCTGCTACCTCCTTTTCTCTCCTCTTTGCTACCCACCCTTCTCTATCTCACTCTGCCCCATCCAATGGGCTACTCAGAAAGGGACAGATTGCTCTTTCCAGGTTTCTGTACTGTGATGCCATAGTAAATTCTGAAGTTTGGATGCTCCTCCTGATAGCCCAGAATCCATTTCCCCAAAGCAAGTTCAAAATTGCAGGCGATTGTGTTGCTTCATGTCAACAAACCTGTTAGGAGTGTTCATCTCCACCAGGAGCAGGTCTTAGGTAAACTTAGTCTTAATTCCTCATTCAAACCAAGCCACCCCAAAATGTACTGACAGCATGCCCCATGGCATCCTGATAAACCAACTAACCCAATGTGGACTTGCCAGAACTACTATTTGATGGATCCACAACTGGCTGCAAAATGGGCCACAGTGAGTGCTCATCAATGGCACCTTCTTGGGCAGTACTGAGATAACGAGTGGGGTGCCACAGGGTTCAGTCCTGGGACCAGTGCTACAAAACTGGGTGGAATAGCTTACACCCTGAGAGACAGGATGACCTAGGTCAAGGGTGACCTAGGGTGATCTAGGGTGACTTAGAAAGGCTAGAATGCTGGGCAGAAAGCGACAGACTGAAATTCAACATGAACAAATGCCATGTTCTCTACCTAGAGAAAACAAAACCCAAATGCACTGATACAAGACTGGTAATGCTTGGCTCAACAGCGCTGGAAAAAGGAAAAGACCTTGGAATTGTTGTGGACAGCAAGTTAAATATAAGCTGGTAATGCAATGTAGCCACAAAAAGGGCAAATTTTGGGATGCATAAATAGAAGCATCACTTCCAGAACAAGAGAGGTTCTAGAGCCTCCTTTACTCAACACTTGTCAGACCTCACCTGGAATACTGTGTTCAATTCTGAGCACCAGGTTTTTAAAAGATGCAGAAAAACTAGAAAGGTTTCAGAGGAGGGCAACAAAGATGACTCAGGGTCTAGAAAATAAGCCCTATCATGAGAGGCTGAGAGAGCTGGGCATGTTTAGCCTTGAGAAGAGACGATTATGAGGGGATATGATAGCATTCTGCAAGTATGTCAAAGGCTGTAACAAAGAGGATGGAAAAGATCTCTTCTATCTCATCTCCGAGTGTAGGACACGGAACAATGAACTTAAACTGAAGCACACCAGATACAGGGTAGTCACTGGGAAAAACTTACTAACTGTCAAGCCATGTAACAGTTGCCAAGTGAGGTCATGATCTCTCCTACCTGGGGACATTCCAGGTGAAACTGGACAGTCATCTGAGAGGGATGGTGTGACTTGGTACCCTGCACCAGCAGTGGGTTGGACCTGGTAGCCTTCTTGGCCCCTTTCAAACTTACTCTTCTATGAACCTATGGAGATACTTCACATTGCAGCAAGGATCTACTGTTGTTAGGAAAACCCATTCCTCCCTCTATGGTGAAGATTGTGGCTAAGCTCAGAGGGAACTGAGGATTTGAGGAGGGGGGGTGACACCAGTGTCCCTACTAGTAGAAAGTGGCCACCCTGGCAGCTCTGGCTCCTCTGAACCAGTGGCTGAACTCATCACTTGCCTTGGACTTTTGAACTTAGTCTGAATCACAGGGTCACAGTTTGCCCACTCCCAATTTAAATATTTCACTTTATCTTGGCATTATTAGGCACTGAAGATATTCTTACTCTTTCCATTTTCCATATTAACAACAACCTAGACATTAAATGTCATGGGAAGGGCTCTAGCCTACCCTCTTTTTTTCTCTGATATGTTTGGTTGTTTTTATGGGGGTAGGGGAGTGGATAGGGATGGACCTTTCACTACAGACACCTCAGATGTGGCTTACCTGTTGTCTCCTTCACTCTCTCCCTCTCTCTTTGCAGTAGTTGCTCAACCTGAGCAGGGGCTTCTTAGTTTTGCCTCCTTAGCTTTAGGGTGGGCTGGCTGCTGTGAGCTGGGCTATCAGAGGGTGCTTCAGGATGTGGAAGGAGGAGGATGCTGTTTGTCTGCTGACTCTCCACTCTGAGAGTCCTGGCAGCCTCTACAGTCTGGGAACAGCCTCCATGAGGCCTCAGGGTCTCCAGTTTTAAAAATAGTGACTATCACCTTAACAGAGGATGCTTGCAGTCATCCCATCTCCCTTTTGCAGTGGTACTATCCAGGAGCAGTTTCAGATGCTCTTTTTATGAATACATGTATTGATTTATTTAAAATGTGTATATCCTGCTTTTCCACTGAAGGAACCTTCTTGGTAGCTCACATACTTTCAACATTTAGGCTGCAATTCTTTGGTCTCTGGGAGGGCACCTCTATGTCCCTAGTCCGTGTCAGATCTTCCCTCTGAAGGCAGAGAGAGAGGTTGGCCTCAGAGGGGGAGAGCCAGCCCTGGGACCCTCTCCAAGCTGCTGTAGAAACTTCTGCAGATAGTGCTTCTCTAAGACTGGGACTCAGCAGATGCCTCCAGTTCCTTTGCAGAAGGAGAAAAGGAAGCATTCCAGGGGTGTGACCAGAGCATGCCAGGAGAGGCAGTAAATCTGCAGGGCCCACAGGCCTCCATGTCCTCAGACACACCTCTAATTAGGCCTCTGCTGATGCTGGAGTCCATGCTGGCTAATCCCCTCCTTTTGAAAGCCAGAGGAATGCGCACGTGCTTGGGCAAAAGTTCCAGATCTTCCTCTCTTCTGCCCTGCCAAGACTAGCCCAACAGGGCCTTGCAGTCTTCAGCTCTTCCAGGGTCAGAGCTGCTCACAGCCACCAGTAGGACTGCTCTGTAAATTTTTCTCAGTGCGCACAGAATAAAATAAAGTTCCACTGTGTGCCCTATTTCCATATAAGTGGCCCAATCAGTAGCTCTAACAACCTATTTAGTCTCTATCAATTAGGAACTGAAATATCCTTAGTCACCCAATATAAGAAGCAGACATTGCACCACTGACCTCAAGCAAGAATGAGGTTTGATCAGTTTCTTAGCAGCCAGAAATCTTAATGATCCTTTCAGCATGCAGTAACATCTGTTGACTATGCCTGTTCCACATGACCCAGTTGAGAGCTGGTCAGCTTTAAGCTCTGCTTCAGGAGGCTGCATTTGTCCAAATCACAACCTTCATCCTTTCATTACACGTGGGTTTGGTTGTTTGGTTGTTTTGGAAGATGGCTCTTGAACTTTCCTGCCCAAATTATAGTGCAATAGATATGCATAGCTGCCTCCCGAGATACTGTTGCATTGATGGCAGCCATTTTCAGCAGAAAATGCAAAAGCAGCCAGGGGCAAGGGTGGTGAGAAGGTAGACTGAGGTGGGAGAGAAGGTCTTGCTGCCAGGTCCTCAAAGACCTGAAGCCAGGGCAGCCAGGATGGCCAGCCGCTCTATCACTGAGACTGACTCTGTTCTCCAGGCAGGTTTTACTGAACAAAGTGACTGCCGCAGAAGTTCCTGCTTATGAAACTCCATAAGCATTCATTATATTTCCCTTTCTAGTTGTTTTGGGTTGGTTGCTTTTGTACAGCATTGTTTTGCTTTTATCTTGAGCGGGTAGGTACAAAATCCTTTTCAGATGCTGTTATCATTGTGGTTGTTATTAAACTTACCCCTATGCATATTTACATATTTTTACATATGATACATGAAATATTTAAAAGAGAGGTGTAATGAACTATAGAATTTCTGTTTCTTAAAACTTCACAACTGGACTAATATGCATGACCATCTAAAGAGGTGGTCTGTCCAGGATATAGAATCATTTAGCTGCACTGTAGTTTAGCCACTCCATGCGTTACAACTGCATCTACATTCCTGATATGACAGGAAGAAAAGGCAAACAAAAGACAGTTTGCCAATTCTGAGTGTGTGTACATTTTAAAAACTCATAAGCATCTGCTGTTTTGCATTTCAAAGCCACTTAAATCATACCATCATCATGACGACAGGACGAAAATGGCGTTGCCCTGATGCTAAACACATTTACTTAAGAATAAACATTAGGCTTTTGTGTAGAAAAAGTATGATATAGTTTTAAAGTAAAAATAAAATGAGCAACTGTCACCTTGCCAACCCAGTTATAAAAAGGATGCGGTGGCGACCAGCTGTCATGCTGTGACAGCAGAGGCGATGCTGGTGCTGAAAAGATCCAGGGCTCAGGCCCACAGGACACAGAAGGAAAAAGGAGCAAGCATAAATTTGCATATGGTAATTTATGTATGCTCTAAAATTTGCATGAGTGCATATTTAACACTCATCACAAACACTCATTTGTGGAAAAAGTATGCAAGGATGGGAGCGGGCCGGTGCGGGGAGAGGAAGGCATTTGATTGTAGAAGAGATCCTCAGACAGAAAGATTTGGGAGGGGGCGGCAGCAAATAATGTGCAAAAATTCAGCTAATGTGGGGGGATTGCAACAGAGGTGAGCAGAACTTCTGTTCCTTGAGTTCAGCCAGGGCCGATGAAAAGCAGGTGAAAGATGCAGGGCTCCAGCCCTACTCAGACGTCCACTAGCCCTGCTTCTGCACGACAGCCCAGCTAACAACCAGGGCCTCTCTGCTGCTGTATCTGTAATGATAAAGTAACTTTAATAGTAAAGTGTTGGTAATTTGAGAACTTGCCCTAAAGTCACTTGGCCTGGGGCTTCCACAGGCCTGTATGCTGCTGTGCAAGGAATTCTTAGATGAGCAATTTTTCTTTATTGTAATATAAATTTATATTTTAAATCGTTCTGCATTCCTTTAGCCCATTTTGGACCCAGAAACTTGACATGGTGACAGAAGTAACCAGTCAGGAGAACCTTGGATTTGCAGGCAAGAGGCTTCTGCTACTATGCAACCAAGAGAAGAGAAGTGAAGCAAAGCGAAGCAAAGCAGAAACCACACTGAGACACAAGTCAAGCAAGATAGGTCTTTGAAAATACAGATGTATTGCAAGTCCCATTAAACCTGCAGTTACAGGGGATATTGCAGATAACTGGAAAAGGATTAAATGATGATATGAACTTTAGCTGCCAGCAATAGGAGCAGAAGAAAACCCAGATAAGGTCAGATTCCTTATTAGCTTCATGTGGTGGGAGGAGGCAGCTCTGAATATGTATAACTTTGGGCTAGCAGAAGGGTGAAGTGTGAAACTGGAAGGAATATTGGATAAGTCTGAAGAATGCTGCATCCCTAAAAAAACAAAACAAAAAAAGATGAAATTTGTGAAAGAAATAAGTGCTTTACCTACATGTGAGTGAGCGAGAGAGAGAGAGAGAGAGATGCAACACTAGATCAATACATAACAGAGTTTTAAAAATGTGGTTTTGATGACATGAAAGTATCTCTGATCCGGGACAAAATTATCTGCAGTAGCAGAGCTGATGTTCTTATAGATCAGCAGCTGCTGCATGAGGAAGGTGAGTCTCAGGACAAAACTCTCCAGGTCTTCTTCAGGACCTTAGAAACTGTGAAAGCAAAGTCAATGGTCTGAATTTGGCAGAAAGTGCTGCTGATGCTCTGAATGCGAAGGAACAAAATGTACAAAAGCTTGCCTCAAGAGTGGAAATACTCTCTTCCCAAGGAGCTGTGGGAGTAGGGATACAAACAGGACTAGTGTACACGAACAGTGGAATCCAGCAAGGTCTTAAATTGTGTAGAGCATTTAAGATATTCTTTTCTAACTGAGAAGCATAATAATTTTGCAAGATGTTTCCAAGCCAAAGCACAAAAAATTCAGGTGTACAGGGTTGATGATACTTTAGACCAGGAGTGGATGTGAAAGAACCAAGAAAGACTAGCAAGAGACTTACATCTTCTCAAGGCAAACAGATGAGGCATTTATTCCATTGAAATTGGATACTTGTGCTCATGCTAATATGTTATCTGCAAAGAATGATCAAAGTCTTAAAAAGCCCAAAGTTACTGGTTATTCTAGAGCAGGCATCCCAGGATTGGAGAGATGTCTTGCCAGTGTCAGGGACAAAAATGCCATATGTCAGCTTCTGTTCCATACGGTACCCTAGAATGTGACACCCAACCAGGGAGCCTGTGAAAAATCTGATCTGGTGAAAGGTGTCCTTATATTACAGGAGCATATTGACCAAGGGCATGTGCTGCTCATAAAGGAATGCAAAGATTTTTTTTTTTTAACTGGGTTGGGCTGTTTCATGGGAGAACAGCCAGTCCCAATTAATAGGGCAGTGCTTCCAGTTATTCAGATATGAAGGTAAATTGCCATTTGGTCTCCAGGATAAACCACTAACTGAGCAAGACAGGAGTAATTCAAATAATTGAGGAACCAAGTGACTGGCTAAACTGGTGGAAAACCACAATGACCAGTGACCCAAGGGACCTCAGCAAGGCAATCAAAGGAAAACATGTCAAATTACCATGTAGAAAAGAAATAATGGTTTAGCTGGCAGATACATTTTTAAAGCAAATTAGATAATTCTTTGGGGTTCTGGAAATTAAGATTAACAAAGGATTGCTACAGCTGCAAACCCAAAACTAAACAGGTAGAAATGTGGTTTTGGGGTTACAGAACAGACTTTGTGAGAGAGATGATTTCTGCTGAAGGTCTGTACCCAGGCATACAGAAAGTAATAGCTATAAACACGATCTCCTGACCACAATCAAAAAAAGATGTTCAGTAATCTGTGTGGATGTTGAATTATCTTGGGAAGCTCATCCCTCATTTGTCCATAGTAGCAGCTCTTCTTCAAAGGCTTCTTGGACAGAAACATAAATGGTGCTGGGATATAGAAGAAAAGGCCTCCTGGGAAGTTTTAAAGCAACACTTAACAAACCAGGCAGTGTTAAACCTTTGACTCTCCCATCAGCCCTATCAGGATTTCAACAGATGTTTCACAATCTGGTTTGGATTTGTAATCTTGCAAAAATATGATGGCAATTGGCAACCAGTGGCATATGTGCTCAGGGCCCTCAGCAATACAGAAACCTTCTGAGAAAGAGCTACAGACTGAGGAGGAGCAACTTGGTATATTATTTGCTTATGGAAGATTTACTCAGGGCACCACCCATGATGATTGCCCAGAACCCTCTGCATCCAGGTGACTGCAGGCATTCAATGTAGGACTAGAGAGCACGGAGGCAAAGATGGCCTCCGTGCTTCTTCTACCCCACCAAGGACACAAAGGGCTGATTTCAGCCATCTGTCTTTCACTCTTGCTTGTAAGGGGCAGGGGCTGAGGCAACCCCAAGGTTTCCCATATCCTGGCAGAGCCTCACTTCTCCTGTCCCCACTCCCCAGAATGCCTCCCAGAGCCAGCTGTGAAGTTGCACTTGTGACTTTGGAGCCACAGTTGGTGAGGAAAGAGCCACTCCAGCTGTGAGGGCAGAGAACAGTGTCCTGCTGTCATTTCCAGGGCTGGAGCTGGGACTCAGATTTATCCTATGGTCATCTAGACTGTCTAGTAGCCATAGGAATGTGCCCTCAATGTTTTTATGAATGGACAGTGCCTATAGAAACAGGACACAAGCCCTACAGAGCTTCTTTCTGAAAACCATTGAATGAATAACTGCATTGAATGATGATTAAACTACAGAGATAAGATTTGGCTGTGACCTACACACTAGGTAAATTTTTTCAGTGTAGATGCACTACTGTAGCAGAAAAGTCTTTGAGGACAGAAATGCAAGCTTAGGTGGACTTTCCTCCTAATGTCCAATAAGAAATTGGGAAAATGAAATAGGAAACAGATACTGACCCTTCACTGTAGGTTCTGAAACAAGGAGTGCCACATGGCTGCCCTAAGATGAAAGACAGTTGTGGTCTGAATATCAGAAAGGACTGGAATTGTTGATATGAACTCATAGAGATAGATGGTTGAACCTTCAATGGGGAAAATGTCATGATACCTAGGAGCCCTGCTAAGGAAATGCTGCTGAAAATCCATGTGAGAAACAAAGGCACTGAGAAACAAAAAGCAAGCGTGGAAGGTGATATATTGGCCTAAAATTAACAATGGTATAGAAGCTGCAGCAAAAGGTTGGTTCACCTCTTTAAAATGCAAGTCATGTGAATAACCAGATCCATTGAATCCACATCCTGTTCTCCAAAGGACCTACCAGAAGGTCAGGACTGAGTTACTGGAATGGCAATGCCAGGATTACCTAATAGTTACCACCTTTTAACCTCTCTGTCCAGAACTACACACATTGCAAAGTATCATGAATAAATCAGTGGTTGCCAGCCCCAAAGAGGTAGGTGTGGTGTTTCAAATGCCAATACACCACATTTCTCTTGGGCTGCTTTCAGGCACTTTGCCAAAGACTAGCATTTTCAGCACACTACACACATTCAGTCAAATGGACCTGTAGAAAGTTCTGTCCAGACTGTCAAAAAATCTGATGAAGAGTTTGATAGTGGTGGTGATTTGTACAAATATTGATTGATTTGAAGGAGCACTCCATTGCAGAATGGTTGGTTGACTGCTTAGCCCTTAATGGGAAAGTACATTAGAGCTAATTTGCTCTAATTGTTGATTTACTACAATGTAACGCCAGCAACAGTCCCAGGAGGATGAAGGAAATTCAGAAACTGAAGGGGAAACAGCCTGTGCCCTTCCAGAACTTAAACTAGGAGACAAGATTTGTCTGAGGTCATATTTGGGACTGCACAGGTTTGGATGTGGAATGACCTTATCCAAACTCTTACCTAATACACATGGATGGCGGAAACGGTCACTATTGTGACCGGAGAGCCATACCAAGGATGGCTCAGTTTTCCTAACTGGAACTGATTCATCATCAAATCCCTTTGCTCAGGAGGAACCTGATCATCAATGCCAGGCCCACAAAATACTCATGATGATGTTTGAGAAATGTTTCGAAACTACTTCCAGAAAGTCTTAATATGGCAAAGGCATTGTTTATCCACAGATAGTACTTTTATACAGTAATTTCAACATGTGTGTATAGTAGTAATCATTTATGTATAATTTGCTATCATTTAGAGCTTAAGTGAGAAGATATGATAGAGCTTATACTGTACTGGTATTCCCCACGCATTAAAGAATTGGTAAATTGAGGGCTTTCCCTAAAGTCACATGGCCTGGGCCATTCCAGAGACCTGTAGATTGTGGTATGAAAGATCCTTAAAATAAAGTTATTTTTTAAAGTTGATCCTTATTCCATTAGTCTCATTTGGATGCAGAAATATTACAGGGTCCATCACCTGCTATTCTCTGGGTGGTCTTTTGGGGACAGGTCCAGCCTGCCACACTGTAGCTGGGAAAGGTCTCTTCCTGGTTTTGTTTTTGTTTGTTTTCTTTTTAAATAAGAGCATCAGTATCTCTGTTCCCTCACAGAATGTGCCAGCTCCCAGCTACTTCTCTCATCAAAGCTCTGGGTTAAGTGCTTTGAAGTTGTTTTCCTTCTTTCTGAATAAAGCGGAGCCAACAACTTTCAAGACATTAAGAGTAAGCTCACATTTTCCCTTTCTTGTCCTTACTCTCACTAAAACCCCCATAATCCTCAGAATCCTTTCAGCCAGGCTATAACTCCCTGATGCATTTCTCAGTTCACAGCAAAATACTCCTCCTGGTTTTTGCCTTATTCCCTCCTCTCTCTGCCACCCTGCTTCTCAATAGTGAGGGAGGATGTGGAGAGAGAAAAAAGAGGGGAACAAACAGTATTTGTGTGTTAAAGGGGGCATGCTTTGCCCAGGAATTTATAAAGGAACCTTTCATGCTTTTACAGCTCAGGGAAGGAGGAGGAGGAGGAGGAGGTCTTGTGTACTCCAATCCATTAATTATGATTGAAGTTCCACAGCCCCATGGATAGACCAAACTGGACAACAGCACAACAGAGCCACAAGGGTTCTGAGTTTGACAAGAGGCTTGGAATAAGACTTGTGCATGGTCCAATAAGATGGACCATGAGCACAAGAGTTTGGTTTTCACATGCTGTTTAATCTGAACCTTTTTAATTGGACCTGGAAATAGATTTGAAACGAGGGACATCATTTCAGGTTTTAGCAAGGCAAAGGGTAACGTCCTCAGCAAACAGGGCTGACCTACCCATGAAACAGGGTGAGGTGCCTACACCAGGCAGCAAAGTGGAAGGGCTCAGTGGGGAAGGTGTTCTGGAGAGTCCTGTGAGCTACTCTCCCACTCTGGCAATTGCTGCTGCATGAGAATGGCTCCTCGGGGCTCTTTGGAGGGGCCACAACCTCTCTTTCCCTTGTTCCCTGACTGTGGAACTCTCGTGAGAGCCGCATGCCCCCGCTGCAAGACCTGTATCAGTTCTCACAAGCCCTTGCAAGACCTGCAATGGCTTCTTCCAGCCACACGGCTCTCCATAGACTTGGCACAGCCATGGTCACAAAGGAAGAGGGGACTGGGCAAGGTTGGTGTCCTGCAGCCGTGGTGCATCACCTCTCACATCTGGGTGCTGAGAGACTTTGTGGTGGGACTGCCACGCTCACATGTGCACCTATTCAAGTTGGTTCCTGGGTACACTGGAAGGCATATCCCATCTTGTAGCCATTGTGTTGAAGCTCACAACGTTTGGGTCTCTGGTCTGTGCTGAGAGGAGAGACTGGGAATCACATGTCTATCACCCAAGTATGTTCTCTGATAGAAGAAACATTCAATTTTAAAATGCCAAAGAATCAGTGAATTTAAAGAGCTTTGTTTTGGTTAGGTTTTCAGCAGCTCATACGACAAATGGAAATTAGAGATAAATAATAAGTCATGGGAGACATGTCCCAGCCTTCCTGAAGTTACACAAGTGTTTGTCCGGATAGTACCTGGGCAGAGGAACAAATGGGAATACGGAGAGGCAGTTTGTGATGCAAGGGTGATATGACATGCTGCAATACCGCACCGTGGGGTCCCTTGTTTACTCCTAGTGGGATATTGTATTATTTGTCCTTTTGTCCCTCTGTCATTGCATTGAGTCCACTTTCCTTCTGTATATCCATATGGACTGATTGTCCTTACAGTTGGCTATCCTGCACTATCCGGTTGTTCCTAGGAGAAGCTTCGAATAATCTTTGCACCAGTTTGTCCTCAGCGCAAGCAAGTTTCCCTCTGGCCCGGTTCCCTGCCACGGGAAGGTCAGGCTTTGTATTTTATCTTCATATCGTTTCTTCTAATTTCTGAAACATCCACTTCCATTCATCCTCCTTCCACTGACTATGAACTGCCAGTCTTCTGCACTGATTCGTTTCTTGTTGATCAAGCTCAGTTCCTTTTGGCTCAAGGTAAAAACCTCTTTATTTACCTAATCGTTTTATCATTAAAACCTTTTATCTATTTTATATTGTATTTTATCTTACATGTTTATATTTACTGTTGCTATGCCTCTGGAATGACCAATTGTAATTGTTGTGGGTTTGCTGGGTGTTCTGGGATTGGTGGGTATATTGTGGACTTAATTTTTTTTTAATCTGATGTATTAGTTTTTTTATTTTATATGTTATTGTTTATTGGTATGCTGTAAACTAGGGGTCCTCAAACTTTTTCAACAGGAGACCAGTTGAAAGGTGCCAGTGGTGGGCACGGGCCGGTGAGGGGGCGGGGGGTGACATGGTGGGGCGAGGGGGGCGCGCACAGCAGGGCAGTGGCTTGCTCGCTCGGAGTTCGATTTCTCAGAGCGAGTCCAAAACAATCTCTGAGCGCGCAAGCTGCTGCCTTGCCGCACACACAGGCGTAGCAAGGCAGGCAACGGCGGGCACGGTGAGTGCAAAACCTCTAGGGCGGGCCGTGTAAATGGGCATGGTGGGCTGGATCCAGCCCGTGGGCCATCGCTTGAGGACCCATGCTGTAAACCATCCAGGGAGCCATTCAGGCTGATAGACGGTATACAAATGTTTACACAAACAAACATACAAATAAACATCAGTAAAGCTGGCAAAATATTCCCATGAAATTGTGGACTGGACATGAGCAAATCTGCCTGTATCTGTGCTGAGGTCAGAATGTGTGACACCCTTTGCACACTGCCATTGCTGCGTTAACTCGGCCGGGCGCATAAGTGACAGGTTGGATCAGTGCATCTCTCCACGCTTGTCCTTGAGTTGGACAACGGTCTATGAAAGCCTGGCTCTCTTTTTCCATGAGTCACATTCTCCGAGGATCTACTCTCGCAACTCCTGGAGGCTAGCAAATGGATGCTGAGCTTTGTGAAGTTGAAAGTTCCCTGTGCAGAGGTCCTCCTGCCCCGGTTTCTTTCCCACAGCCTCACAGTCATGCCTCTCAGTGCTTTTGGAGGCCGGCAGCGCTGGTAGCATTAAGCATCAGTGAATGGTGGCAAGGACAATGGACCTCCCGCAAGACACTCACACTCAGTGCATCACCAGTGAGCCCTTTTGGTCTGCCTGCAGGACAGGAACTGACTTGCTTTCACAGCTTTTCTGCTGGGGGTAGTCAGTCCCCTGTTTCTACTTGCAATTACATCACAGAGTTTTAGCTCTACACAGAGCATTTGCTTTTCTGTTACATAACCTCTAGGTGGCACTGTGTTATTGCAGTCTATCACAATTGCACAAGTCGGAAAAAAGTTTTGCTCTAGTTTTCCAAAGTATTTCATTTCCCTGCTTTGTCATACCCCTCCCAGAAAGTGCTGTTACGAAACAGAGGTGAAACTGCAGGGTCACAATGTCGTCTACAGGACCTATAAACAACTGCAAGTAGGAAATGACACATGCAAAAGAAATGCCTTATGCAGAAAATCATATCGGCTCTGTTTCGGGACTTAGGGTACTTCCACTAGTCATCTGCAAAAGGCCTGTATCTGAGTCTGGACTAGGATGATTATGGGCAAGAACTATGTTCAAACAATGACTCATTAAGACTATGTGGCATCACCCTGCCAAAGTAAATTCCCCATCCCGTCCCACATAACAACAATCCCAGTCACCGCATGGTCTGGGAACCTCCCGATAGAGCAAGGGTACAAGACCTTTTTGACACCAAGGAGTACACATGAACACAACAACACACTTGCCTACACACAGACAGGCCAGTGACCCAGATAAAGGCAGCTCTTTCCTCACTGCTCTGAACGAATTATGCATGTGAGGATGTTTTGGGGATGGGGTGGAAAGCCTTCTATCTGCACCTCTGCCCCAGAGATCTCACTGCAGGTCGCTCTTTGCTTGCTGGTGCCAGCACTGAGCAAGTGTATGGGAACACTGGGAGAGGGGGAAAATTCAGCAGTGGCTGAAGGTGACGTGAGGCCTTAGGAAGATACATGCAGCCCATGCGCTGAACACTTCTGTCCTGGAAAGTTTCCTTCGCCTGCAGCAGTAGCCTTCGGTGACATGAAGCAGGGGATAGAACGATGCGGTAAGTGGTGTTTGTCATTACAGCTGTGAGGGTGGGTGGGAAACTCTCCCAAGGATGCTGGTCTCCATGGTGAGCATGACAGGTATCCTGGCCCCAAGACATATGCTCCAGCTTTGAATTATTGTAGCAAAATTGAGTTGGGCAATTTAGCAGCTCACTTACTTTACTGTGTCAGTGTCTTATAATTACAGTTATTAAAACACACAAAAATGAATAAACAATTGGCCTCTTTCAGCTGAACATGTGCTCCTGATTTCTTAGAACTTATTTTCATGGCTGTCGTCCTCCACCTCCTCCTCTTCTTTTCTTTGGTCAGAAGACCTAAATCAATAAAGTCACTAAAATAAGCACATTAGAACACAGCAAGACAAGACTGACACTTCCTTGGAGATAATTAAGTAGCCTCCAGGATTATCCTGTAATTCAGACTGTTTCAGTATTTTATTCCTTTTTTGGGTTCCTCTTTATACAATGAGATGGGGGTGCTAGTTCGATGCTAAATCCAAATGTCAGTCTGGGTGCTTCAGTCGTTCTGCCTGTTGGCCTACTGTTATCACTGCTAACACCGAACTCCAGTGGTGGGTGCCACCATGATTGTAGCAAAATGGGGCCATGGACAAGCAAAGGAGGACTCTGTTCCACCCCCCCCCCCGGTCCCCCAAGCAGCTTAACAAAAGCAACATGGAGAATACCAGGAAATATAGAATGACAATGGAGAAGAAATAAACAGAGGTGGCTTAAGGAATGGAACTGCAGGGAATGGCTGACTGGGAACCTGAACAGAAAGACTCCTTTTAAAAGGGAAGAAACAATGCAACTTTTTTTTAAAGGTTCATCTTTTCTATTTAGTTTCTTACCCAGATTCAGGAGTGAGACTGCTTTAGTTGCTCTGGTGGACAATCCACATTAGGAAGAAGCATGCCTCCATTAGTTCTACTAGAATTCCCAGTGACTTTTAGTACCATTGACTATAGCACCCCTCTGGACTGCCTAGCTGGTGAGGGCTTGTGTGGGTACCATTTTGCAGTGGTTCTGATCTTTCCTAGGAGACAACTCTGGAGCCCTTCTATTCATCACCCTCACCATTGGCTTGTTCAGGGCTGCATGCTACACAAACGCTACATGAAAACATGGGGTGAGGAGATTTTCTCTCTCCATTCAATTCATCCATCTACATCTATCTACATCTCTCCATTCTATTGCAGTCCAGGGAGGCCAAGCAAGTTCTTGGAAGCCCAAATGGAAGGGGGTGCTTTTCCACAGCTGACACCAGCATACACCAGTTACACCGATTCTGGGAGAAGGCAAACCTGGGCATGGGCACTCACGCCTTAGTTAAATCAAGCCCTTCAGAAGATCCTTTTGCTCCTTTGTGCTAGGCTGGCTTCTGGTCCATTTCTGAATCCAATTCCATGTGGTGGTTATTGCTTTGAAGCCCCAAATGTCATAGAATGAGGATACCCCAAAGGGCCATTTCCTCCCATGCAATTCTATCCACTAAGGTCACTGGGGGATACCATGCTCCAAATCAGAACAGCATGTGCGCTGCTACTTGGGCATTGCCAAAAGAAAAAAAGTAGCACCAAAAGGGAGGATAAAATTGCAATTTGTATAAAAAATGGCAAGCGCTAATTTAAAAGTTTAGAAGCAAATTTAGTTACTTACAATTTAAATAGAAAAATAGCACCAAAATGGCTTTGGCATCATGCCCCACCCCCAGCCCAGCACAACTGTTTTATTTCCATAGGATAAACAAAATGCCCCAGTGCTGCCTAGCCAACCAGATTTGGCTGTATGGTAACATTACAATGATATTTCAGAGCAGAAAGTATTGCCATTACTCTGAATGGACTTGCAGATTTTTTCTTGACCTGTGGTTATTTTGCCCCTATTTATAGTAATCTCCCAAATTCTGAGAAGTTTCATACAGTTTAGCATAACACACAAGGTTTGGCTTAGAGCCTGATTTGGTGACACTGTAGTTTGCTGACAAATGAACACTTTCTTAGTAAACATTTACAATAGTATTCTACAATACTTTCTATAACAACAGAGAATATTATAGAAATTAATACACATTGTATTAATATATATTATCTGTTGTTAAAAGCTGTCTTGGATACTCACCTTTACATGGTGAGGGGGGTTTTGAGGGAAGCCAAGAGCAATGCCACCTGGAAGTCAGATTTTCTCACTGGACAGGTCTCCTAGTAAGGTCACCCAAAGCAGAATGGTCAGAGCTGAAACACCAGACTAAGATGCATCTCCCTCTTCAGAGTAGTGGTTACATCACAGAAGAGATGGATATTTCCAGTGATGATGGCATAAACTCCTGAAGGGCAGCTATTGAGCAGCAGCAATAATTGAAGGTGACGCTGGTGGAGGATCTTTCATAGACAGTGGCAGTGACTCTCAAGCTCACTGTGGTTGGTACTACACAGAAGGCAATGACAAATTAGTTCTGAATATTCTTATCTGTAAAGCTTATAATGAAACAATCTAAAATGAAACAAGAGATAGTATCAGAAGATGAGACTCCCAGATCTTCAGCTTCTAGGGAATAGAAAAGGACAAATTCAAATGGAGCTGTTGCTGAGGATGCAGCTAGACCAAAGTTGAAAGGAAGTCTAGTACCCAACCTGCACAAAAGCAAAAGAAAAGTCTGATGCCTCACAACACATAAAATTGGAATATGGAATGTCAAAAATATGAATCAAGGCAAACTGGAAACTATTAATATTATTTATTTATTTTATTCTTTGGTCAGGGCGACTTCATTTATACTGAATGTATACATTTATACATTTAAATTATATTGTTTTATAGGATGTTATTTATTTATGTTTGTGAGCCGCCCCGAGGCTTTGGCGAATGGGGCGGCATAGAAGTTCCTTAAATAAATAAAATAAATAAATAAAGCAAGAAATGGAATGGTTCAGGATCACAGTACTTGGTGTGAGCAAACTAAAGGGGATAGGAATGGGAGATTTTCGGTCAGGCAAACAAAAAAATGTTTTAGTCAGAAAACAGCAAACTCAGAAAATATGAATTGGCTCTAACACTGAGGCAAGAAGTACTACAAGCAGTCAGGGGCTATAACATGAAGTCTGACCAAATCATTTCAATCAGAATTCTTGGAAAACCTATCAACATAACCATGATTCAAGTCTATGCTCCAACAACAGATGCTGAAGAAGAAGAAATCAAGAACTTTTATGCAAGGATCCAAGGGAAAGTTAATAACACACTGAAACAAGATAGACTGATCATCATAGGAGGCAGGAAGGTGAAAGAGGAAACAAAGTAGAGTCCAATGTTGTGGGAGAATTTGGCCCAGGGGTCAGAAATGAGTCAGGGGTATGAATTATTTGAAGCCAACCATTTGTTTATTGAAAATACATACTAGAGGCTAGGGATGTGTGAGGAATCCATTGGCTTCCCTGGGCTTGGCTCCATGGACTCCAGTCCACTGCCCAGCAGTGTGAGGTCCTGGTGAGCACACGCAGTGTGTGCTAGGTGCTCACTAGAAATCAAACCTCATGTGCTGGGCAAGCAGGGAATAAGGCTGGCTGCCAGGAATGACAGCTCGTGTTCTCACTCTCAATGCCCCTCTTCTGCATCCTGCAGCCATTCCGGATAGAGAAGGTTGCTGATTGTACAACCAGGGATCCACAACCATTCATGGACTGCCTCTTGGTTCAGCTTGCTTTGCAGGACTGGGCCAAGCATTAAAGGAACTCTGTAGATGCTAGAAGAACAGATTCCTAAAGAGTTCATCCCAAACCTACTTCAGGCAATGGATCGGACAATGGACACGGCCAGATGGCCAATACAGAAATCAAATAGACTATGTACAGTGGTACCTCTGCTCACGAATGCCTCAGTTCACAACTAAATCGAGTCATGAACAGAAATTTCAGAAAAAATTTGCATCAGGTGATGATCGCGATCGCACCTGTCTTCCCTGCATGGGCACAGTTGCAGTTGTGCTCGGGTGGGGGAAGATGGCCGTGATAGGGCTGGGGGGAAGAGATGGCTGCGATTGTGCTCGTCTTCCCTGCTATGGCCATGATTGTGGTTGCACTTGTGCAGGGAAGACGGGCACGATCACAGTCGTGCTTGGGGATGGCGGGGAGATGGCCACAATCTTTGTTGTTCTTTGTCACTTTACTTCAAATTTTTGTGATTAAAAAAAATGGTAACAGAATGAATTAGCCTCATTTACACGGAACCTTATGGGGAAATTTGACTTGGCTCACGACCAATTTGAGTCACGACGAGAGTCCTGGAACAGGTTAAGTTCGTGAGCCAAGGTACCACTATAGTTAGAAGTAAGTGGTGGAAAAGCTGTATTCTTGCTTCCAGAAAAAGATCAGGAACAGACTGTGGTAGTAACCATGAAGTATTAATATTAAAATCAGAGTATGCTGAAAAAGAACACAGCTGAAAAGGATCAAAGCTGATAAAAACATAGTGCCAAAATACAATTTAACATTCCTGAGGAATTTAAAGACCACATAAATGGATTTTTTTACTGAACTCAATTGACCATGAGTCAGAAGAATTGTGAACTGAAACCCGAGACAATATTAATGAATAATACAAAATACATTTTCTGTAGCAAAAAGAAAAAACCCACCTAGATGGATGACAGCAGAAACAGTCACAATTGCTGGACAGGCGAAGAACAAAAATAAAAAGTGACAGAAATAGAGTCAGCATCCTGAATGCAACTTTTCAGCCCCTAACTCTAGAGGCACAAAGAACTATTACAAAGGCCAGTGCAAAGAAATAGAAGAGAACAATAAAACGGGAAAAGCAAGAGACTTTTCTAGAAGATCCATGAAATGAAGGGGAAATCCAATCCTAGCTAAGCAATGCTGGAAAAACCAACAGGGGAACATACTATTTGACCTGGATAAAATAAAGAGACAGTGGGAAGAATATGCAGAACTACAGAGAAGAAATAAAAAGGTGACAGACTTCTTTGAAGGGGAACCCTATAAGGCAGAACCTGCAATATTAGACAGTGAAATGAGAGCTGCTTTAAGAACTCCTGGAAAGAGCACAGCAGCCAGGTAAGACAGGGCATCAGTGGAACATTCCCAAGCTGCATGGCTCACTCAGTCCAAGGGTCATTGCACTCATTTCCCATTCGAGTGAAGTCAAGGTAGTCCAACAAAGAATTTTACCTTATATGGAAGAAGAAATGTCTGATGTTCAAGCTGGATTCTGAAAAAGAAGAGGTGCTTGAAATCATATTGAAAATATACTTTGGCTACTGAAGAGCATCAAAGAATTTCAGAGGAAGATAGAGTAGGTTAAAGACTTTGTATGTACAGTATCATAAGAAACGATGGATGGTGTGAAAGAAATGGGTGTGCTTCAGCACACTTAGCATTTAATCATCCTGATGTGTCACTTGCATCAAGGACCAACAAGTATTGCTAGGACAGAATATGGAGAAACAAAATGATTTCCTTTACCAAAGGCAACAGACAAGGGTGTATTTTGTTTTTCTGTGTATTCCTATATGATAAGGAAAGCTGGGTTAGGATCAGAGGAAGGAGTGAAAATAGGTGGAAGACACATCAATAATTTAAGAGATGCAGATGATACCATATCACTGGCAGAAAGCAGGAATGAATTGAAACAGCTCCTTATGAAAGTGGAATAAGTCAAAAGCAGAACTGCAGTTGAGCATTGAGAAAAATAATCATTACAGAAGAATTACAAAACTTTACTGTTAGCACTGAAGAAATGGAAATTGTTAAAGATTCAAGATCAAGGCCAAGATGATTCACATTATTGCATTCCCCATCACTGTGCATGTGAGTGAAAGCTGGACAGTGAAGAAGGCAGACGGGAAGCCAATTGATGGATTTGAAACAATGCTGGATGCAGGACTTGGTAAATGCGCTGGACGAAAACAAAAAACAACAAGTGGTCCTGGATAAAATCAAACCAAGAATAATCCCTGGAAGCAAAAATGACACAACTGGGGCAGTCATAGTTTGGCCACATCACGAGAAGGCACTGGGGAAGACGATTGTGCTAGGGACAGTTGAAGGCAGAAGACGACGACAACTAACTATGGGATCAGTTCCAAAAAGGAAGCACGGCCTTGAGTTTATAAGAGCTGAGCAGGGCTACCAAGGACAGGACCTTTCGAGGGGCACTTATGCATATTCGTAGGCTTGCCATGAGTCAGGAATGACTTGATGGCAGATAAAACCAAATTTCTAAAAGAGCAAGCTATTACTTCAGACTGGATGCTATGCTGTAATTAACCTTGCAGTTCTAATGTTACCATGTACTTAGCAAGAGCAAATATGTTACAAAGAAAGCAAATTATTTGTGCCCCACTAGAGTGGTTTTAATAATGTAGAGCTTGAAGACAGATACCATCTGTTTATTCATCTAGCTTGTCTCACTTGCTAGAAAATTACAACTGTGTATACATTCCCAAAATTCAGAGGCTAAATAAAAGGATGTTTGACAGGCTACCTCTGGGAAATAACTGTAGTACAAAGAACCAGGAACATTTACAATCTGCTTAGAGAAAGCTTTCATATTCTAAATGCATACAAGCCCAGTGAGAACATATTAAAGCGATACCCCCAAGATGCTTTTCTAAAGAAAATCGTAACTTTGGATCAATGAGCTTGAGCTAATGCCATTTTCCAGCTCAACAAGAACCAAAGGTTGTATTACACCCAGTTTGAATGTGGCATGCGAAATCTCATCCCTCTTTCCTAGATATTCTGCATCATTTCCTCTTCTGAAGACATAGTGTGTTTAAGCAGTGTGTTGCCCTCCTTTGCTGATATACCCAAAGACATTTCTTCAAGCAAGACTCCTGTTTCACCTTCATAAAGAAGTGGCGACCCCCATTGTGCCACTTCTTATCTCATCACTTTGTTCATTGGATTCATCCCCTTGGGGCTCTAGCATTACTGGCCTTTATATTAAGAAAGGGTTAAAGTTGCCATATCACTCAATAACCTCTTGCTACATTACCTATTTCTAAACACAAATGGAGTTTGGCCATCACAGTGCCAGCTGTCCACCTGTTTATCCTGAAACCATACTTCCAATGTTTGTTGCTGCTGTGTATATGCATCCAGATTAGAATCCTGAGCAAATTATTCCATCTGTAATTTAGCATTGCTATAGAAACACCTGGCTCATGATCTGTGGTGCAACTCCAAAGTCCAGGACCAGGCAGCCATGAGTGGTCCAAATGACAACCCAGGAAACAACACGTGCTGAAGACTTCAGTGGAGGGCAGGCAACAGACACAAACTCCATTTTATTCTTGCGGTCACAATTGATATTACAATTCAAAACGGAAACTGCATATGCTCAGAGTCTTTTTTTCCTTTTAGATCATGCTTGACTGATGTTTCCCATATCAGGAATGTAGAAGCAATTGTAAACATGGAAAAGTTAGTTGTGTGCTCTTCGCAACTGAAGTAATGCACATGGTCCTCCAAACCTGTGGCATAAGTCCATTATGTCCAGGGCCTAAAATTTCCTACTTGCACCACTGCTCCTCATAGCAAACTTCTAATGCACTGCTACTAAGTGGACTATTCTGTGAGCAGGGTGGGGAAGTCCACTAACAAATGCTTCCTTTGTCCTCCTCCATGTACGCGCTGTGTGAGTAACCAGGAGGAGCCTGGAGCTACCATGCTCTAAATATAGTGGCTCTACGGAACTCACACTCTCTCTTCAATGTCTGTGTCCAATCTTTAGATTCCTTCTCCTGCAATGGAACTGCTCTGCGTTTTATCATTGGCTCAAATAACTCTACAGCTCTGATTCCGCTTACTTCCAGTTCTGTGCGTCCATTAACAATCAGCCGTTTCTTTCCTCCATTTCTTGAGCAGTTTCAAGTTGCTGTTAAATAAAGATACCCCCATGCCAGTTGATGGCTTACGGATGCAGGAAATTCCCGCACAACTATCCTGGATGAAATATTCCAGTGGCTAAGCCCTGGGGTGCTGAAGAGGATGCCTCTGCCCATGTTAGTGCCCCTCAGCACCGCATCCCATACGCTGAGGTTGTCCTGGGGCTCTGATTTCAGTGCTGGGGAGGAGCCAGCCTGCCACACTGTTTTGGTGGTAGCCGCTTCTTTGCCAAACTCTCTGCTCCAAAACGCCTGCCAGGTAGTCTTTCTCATACTTCCTAAAGGGCTAGTTAAATTATTTTATGTCATAAAATAAATGGAATTTTAATCCCCTCATGATCTTGACTATGTCTAAGGGTTTTATTTCCTTTAGGCAGCAGTACACTCTTCGCTGATTTCATTGCTGTTTGTCATTTGTAAACCCACTCAGAGGCTTCTGCGATGCCAGATGTTGTGGTAAAAAAAGCTCACAGGGATAAACTATCAGCACAAACATGCCTAGGGACAGGCAAAGCTACGTTCCATCTGCAGGGAGATATGGAGAAGGAATAAGAGTTAATTTAGAATAAACTATTCCGTGATTATTATTATTTATTTATCAGGGTTTTTACTTATCTGTTTCTGACTCACAAGGGTGAGAATCCAGGCTAGCCTGGGATCATACCCTGCAGCCATCCCACCCTCATCAAGGAGCTGCGAAGTCTCCGTAGATGACAGGTTTGGTTCTGGGCTGACCAGCACTTCAGGCATCAGGCCAGTACCATCACCCTGCTTAGGCAGGCAGCAGCAAGGTAGATACTTCCTGTATCTTAGAAGCTATTCTTAGGGCTATCACCTACCTGCAAAGCTAACTTCCCTCCCTCCCTCCCTCCCTCCCTCCCTGTGTGTGTGTGTGTGTGTGTGTGTGTGCGCGCGCGCGCACGTAAAAGCTTATTTCAACCTGTTGCATTGTTTCTGCAGTCCACCCTTCTCATGATATTTACATAAGTAGTCCAGCATTAGAAGGAGTTCACTATTTAATTGTGTGTTCCATCCTAAAGTGTTATAAAACTTAGGAAGGCATATACTTACTAAAGCATGAATTCAATCAGTACTAATATGTTGCCACATCAGAAACAAGAACTTCATAACAAAACAATTTAGTAGCAATAGCGATAATAGTAATACAGTTGTACACAGAAGCCTTGCTCAAGCAGAAAGTAGGTCAGGGCATGGGTGTACCTGGCAACAACAGTCGAAATTACTTTGCAGGTAAAAGAAATAAGAGCACAAACAATTCTTAGTTGCTTACTATTGTGTTGTTGCATTGATTCCTCCTCAGAAGCCAATGAGTTTTAACTTTCTTTGGATAGACAGTGGTTGGGTTCAGACAAAACAATAACTCACACTCAGGGGCTGAGGATGGGTTGCTGTTGAATCACAGGTTGTTGATAAAATGTGAATTATCTTATTGTTTGAACCCAGCTGTACTAACAAAGCATGATAAACAACCCATAGCTCTTTTGGTGGGTTGCTCAAGGTTAATGAGCTATGGTTTCTTAGTGCAGCTGGGATCGGGCAACATGATAAGTCACCTTTCAGCAACTCATGGTTCAGCAGCAACTTAAATTAGAGTACTGCGATGACTTTTTGTGGGGCTACCCTTGAAGTCTGTTCAGAAGCTGCAGCTTGTGCAAAATACAGCAGGTGGGTTAATATATCAAATTAATATATATCAAATCTATTCCAGCCTGCCTGCACAGGCTACCTGTATGCTTCTAAGCCCAATTCAAGGTGCTGGTTCTAATCAATGAAGCCCTGTGAGGTTTGGGACTGCAATACCTAACAGAATGCCTTTGCGAATCTCAATCCACCTAGATAATATGGTCTACATCTCCAGCTGCCATCCTCAAGGGAAAACTGGGGAAAGGCAACAAGGAAAGGGCCTTCTCAGTTGTGTCCCCACAATTCTTGAATTATCTCTCCACTGGGGCCAGCCAGACAGCAGCATTGTCAGCTTTTCCACATCAGGTTGAGACTGCCATCTACTCCCAGAAATTTGATAACATACGATGGGACATATCAGTTATTTAACAGGACTAGATTTATTGCAATTATTTTAGTTGTTTAAATTGTTTTAAATTCTGTATACTAGATTTTTACTGTGTATTTAATTGCAGTTGTATGTTTATTGCCATTCATTTTTACAATTGTACCTAAGTTTATGAATTCTTGTGAACTGTCCTAATTGGATCACACAGAAATGAAATTAATAACAATAACAAAAATGACCCACATTGGTCCTTGAGTATTGCTTATTATGTTGCATGACCCCAGTCATTCCTTCCGACCACTAGAGTTCTATTAGCATAGAACTCTTTTCTTTCTCATCTGATAACGTGTTACAGAAGAGCAGAAATACTTGTGCAGGCAAAGTACAAACTACACCAAGTAAGAACCCTTAGTACTTTGCTGTCTAAGTATTTATTCTCATATTTCTATTCCACGTACCTACTGAAACTTGGAAGCTCAAGTATTTAGCCTGGAGAAAAACCGTTCTACCTGTCAACAGGAATAATTGGACTTTCCTTCTTTCTTACAGCGTCAGAGAGATGTGTATGGCCACCTCTTTCTCTTTCCAGTTTATACTGAATAGCTTGATTTTAATTTCCTGTAGACTGATAGCATATTGGTCTGGCACCAGAGCAGGCACTTATATACCTTCAGAAGAGGTGATACACATTTTATGGCATTTGCTTATTTCTTTGTCTAGAAGCAAATATAGAATTCATGCCTATAATTTAATAAAATGCAGTGCACCTTAATATTGGAAAAGATGGCAGATACAGACACCTGCGTGCCTCCTAGTCTGCTTTGGTTTTGTTGTTTAGTTGCAAAGTCATGCCCAACCCTTCACGACCCCATGGACAACATTCCTCCAGGCTCTCCTGTCCTCCACCATCCCTTGGAATGCACCCAAGCTCACACCCAGTGCCACAGTGACTCCATCTAGCCACCTCATCCTCTGCCATCCCCTTCTCCTCTAGCTGGCAATCGTTCCCAGCATTGGGTCTTCTCCTATTAATTGTTCCTTCTCATTAGGTGGCCAAAGCATTTGAGTTTCATCTTAAGTATCTGGCCTCCTAAAGAGCAGTCAGGATTGATTTCCTTTAAGATTGACTGGTTTGATCTCTTTGACTAGTCTGTTATCCAGGTGCTAAGTGTGAACCGGCAGCTTACTCTGGGCAAAATCATCCAATCTGTGTCCATGCTGCTCTCTTTCCTTACAGTTTTTTTGGAACTGAACTAGGACTGAACTGCCTTTCACATGGAGTGCAGGAGTGGGCAAGTACTACTTCAGATGTTCTGGTCTACAATTCACATCATCCATAGCCAGCACAGCCAATGCAGAGAGATGATGGGAGCTGTAGACCAACTCAACCGACAGGAAGCAAGTTGCTCACTTCTGAAATAGAGGGTGCCTTCAAACAGAGGACTGCCCGCTCTAAAACAGCCACATAGGCTGAATGACTGCTCAAGGGCTGTCTTCTGTTCTGAAGGCATCCTCTGTCTGAAGGGCTGTCCAACACGCAAGGCCAGTAAAAAGAGAGAGAACCATGTGAAGGAAGAGCCAGGCGTGGAAGCCACCCGTCGATGGCACCTGGACAGCAGTTTGAGCCAGGCATGCTGGCTGCACCATCCTCCACACTATTTGAATCATACTTATTTCCAAATATGCACATATAAATTAGCACATACAGTTTTGCACAAGTTGGTGTCTTTTTATCTTCTTTTTTGTGATGCGTGTCTTTGGCAATTCATAAGCAGTCACCTTCTCTGACATCCAGAATGTGGACTGAAGAAAACTTGCTAAAGCAAAGGGGGACAAGGCTGGTCAATGGCTGTCTGGGAGACAGCCTAGAAACCTTGAGTGTCCTTCTGGCTTACATTTTATGCTGCAAGAAGGGGAGGCTGTGTCAACAATTCTACTCACGCAGAAGTTCACATAAGCATTGTCTGCTCACTCATGGAGTGGAGCATCGTCATGACTTACTCATACGTGTAAACCAGCCATTACAGATTAATTATGCCTGTGAGTCACATGCATACTCTCTGCAAGTAGAACTTTCCACACAACACCCTCCAAGGCAAGCAACATGCTTTTCAGTGGAGAAAGATCACATATTTCTCTGAGATGTCGAGTGATGAACTGCGAATCAGCACATGTATTCATGACAGTTCTCACTGTCCTGATTGATGATTAGATTTACCATTCAGTGATTAGATTTATTTGAATCCATTTGTTCTTGGTAAGGTTCTCAGCACACCTAGTGCTTTCTCATGCATTGCTTAACCTATGAGGCTCACTTTGTAAGCCTTTAAAAATTATTCCTCCCTCTCAATATTAAGGGTAGATTTATGTACTCACTCTGTGCATCTGATCTGAGGCTCTCATTCACAATTAATGACTTTGCAAGCTGGAATTATAGGCATTTCAGAACCTTTGTACAGAATAGCTGACTCTGTACAGTATTTGTGGGCAAACAGTGATCTGGTTTGGGGAATATATGGCTGATTCATTCCTCATATGGAGTAGAGGCTTACACGAAATGACTTTTTCTTTTATATGATTCTAAGGGATAAATGATTGAAGTTTCCTCTTTTTTTCCTCTTTAAAAGCAGGCATGGCAATCTGCAGTTTGGATTCAGGCTGCAGCATGGGGTGGGGAGCTGACCCTTTTCCCTGCAACGATTCCTCATATTCAGTGTCCACCCACTGCTATTTATGGGCCGGAAGTCTTTCCCTGCACAGCCACGGTTGTTCATCTACAGGGAGCACTGCTGGAGATTGCATGTCTTTGAGATATTGGGCTTGGATTTGTTTAAACCACCCTCTGCCACACACCTTAGCTGCATTTTAAGGAATAAAATAATTTGCAGAGATCCAATCACAGAATTCCTGTAGGGACACCAGGTTAGCTTCAATAGATGTTGCATAAGTTCTTGCTAACTGGTTTCATTGGGTGTGTACTCACCATGGCACAGATTTATTAGTTTTATCCTTCAGAGCATCATGGTGAACCCAAGGCGGGCTCAGCACTGTAAACTGAATCACTCGCAAGCTCCCTCATCTGTGTTAGAGTCCCACCAACTCCCTGGTTTACTAGAAAAGAGGATTCTAGACAACTTCCAACTCCATTACTTGATCTGAAAGGATAGTTTCGTAGGTAATGGTCCACCCAAGGGTGGGGTGCTTTCATGGTCCAGGCAAATAATGCAACCTTACTATTCACATTAAAACTCAAGTAAGAGCTGCAACAATTCATAGAGCTGTCACTCAATATCACATCAAGCAATTCTCTTAATTCCAAGCAGCCAATGGATTGAAGAAAATGTTTTTTCTATATGACTCATCCTGGTAAATAGATTATTTCTTCATTAGCATTTTATTAAGAGAAATTCATCTTTATGGTATCAGCAGTGTAGGCTACTTATTGCCTACTTACAAGTAGACTTGGTCTGTATAGAATTTTGGCTTTTGTCTCTCAAGCTAAGACTAAAAATATATAATATGTTCCACTCTCTCCTGTTAAAATCAGTGGGGCCTAATGGTACTTACTTTTGGCAGAAACAAAAAAGGAAGCAGAAAAAAAATGCAAAACAGAAAGAAGAAACTAGGCATAATAGTGTAATACAAAATGTGGGAAGAGCTTTGATTAACACATGAAAATAAAGTTTTCCAAAAGGAATGAACTTTTGGAATGACTGTTCCTGCTACTTTCAGCTGATGGATATTTTTACTGTTTTATTTTATTGCTGTTTTGTTGTTAGTCACTTAAATGACTCTACTGGAACAGAAAGGAGACATAGCTATACTTTATAATAATAAAAATTTAGGGTGCAGTCCAATCCAATGTGGTTGGATGAATATGTGCAGTTCACATAACACAACAGAACAATATCCAGCTACAAGTTCAAAGCCAGCTTTGGGAATTTGGTAGTGTCAAAGCTGATGGAAGCTGTAATCCAAACAGGTTGAGGAAGGCAGGGCCACCTTGTTAAAAGTTAGTCTTTTGCCTTTGCGCCGGCGTTAGCAGCCTGGGCCTCTGCCTCTCCTCAGCAAAAGGATGCAGTCTAATTAATCACTGGAGACCACAGAAGATGCAAGAGTCTTTCTGAAGAAGACATCCAAGGTGGAAAATAACCAATTTGGGCATAAGGAAATGCCATTAAGGGAGGCATTTGAAACTTCCATATGAAAAATATCTACAGATTATTTATTTATTTACATGTATTTATAGGCCACCTAGAACTGCCAAGGCCTTCCCAGGAGGCTTACAATGCCTAAAACATAGTATCAGAGTAAAAACACATTAAAAGCAATTAAAACATAACAAATTAAACATATATAAAAGCAATTTAAAAGGGCCACAGAATGCAGGCTAAATGTTTAAAAAATTCCTAAAAAGCTATGCCTTCACCTGGCACCAAAAGGAAAATAAAGATGTCACCAGGCGAATTTCCCTGGGAGGGAGTTCCAAAGACAGGGAGCAACAGTGGAAAAGGCCCTTGCCTAGTTGCCACCCCTCTCATCTCCCTGAGGGGTGGGTCTCATAGAGAATATAGGACCTTGATTGGGGGTGTCAGAATCCCAGAATCTCAATTTGAGAAGAGGGAATAAAACTCGGGTTCGCGGGAAAGATCAAGCGTCCAGACCATCTGAGGCCTTATTGTTTTACCCAGGTTCCCTGTGGGTCCATACTCACGATAATGCATTACCGGGCAGGCAGAGTGAACTCTGCTGCAAAGCTTCAATACCATTACAGGGCATTTATAGGTACACAGGTACAGGGCAATTGATGACAGAATGCAGAGATTACAATAAGATTCTGAGGTCATCACATACAGAACAGATAAAGAAATGTCAGTCAATCACACAGTAACAATGAGATTACAATATTTCTAATTGCCTGTATTGACACTTTAGTCCAGTAGCTTGAACCCATCTCCAGGTCTGCTTAGACATGCAAATTCAAGCTACTGAAACTATGCATGAACTCAAGACTCTTATCTACTCCAGACATTCTGAATTGGCCAGGGCGCATGGAGCCTCTGGGCTATCAAAAGATACTTCCTTGTAAACTGAATTCCAACAATGACTATTTACAATGTATATTTGGACTAAATGGCCTGTGTACTGCAGCTTACAGCTAAAGGTGAAAGAAAGGAGCGGGGAATGCCATTTTAAACAGTGACAGCTTGGTTTTGAGAAGGAAGACAGGATTTGATCCCACAATGCAAAGGCACACAGAAGTAATGCTTTTCAGACAGGATTTATCCAAATTTTCCCAACAGGGGGCATATAAGTTGCAAGGCTGTTGGAGTGTTTATCAATCAGTTTTGGCTTTCTCCTTTTGATACAACACACACACACACACACACACACAGAGGATATGCTACCTTGAGAAACTAAAAGAATGCTGAGCTTTCAAATGGTGGGATGAGTTTCACTTAGTGGGAGAAAGCAGTTGCTGGAAGAACCAAAACAACATGTCAGTCCAGTTTTGGTGGCGATTTTGGAACAGAAAATCTTGTTGCTGTTAGTCGTGAAGTCATCTCTGACCCATCGCGACCCCATGGACAACATTCCTCCAGGCCTTCCTGTCCTCCACCATCCCCCGGAGTCCACTCAAGCTCACACCAACTGCTTCAGTGACACCATCTAGCCACCTCAGTCTCTGCCGTCCCCTCCTTCTTTTACCGTCTATTGTTCCCAGCATTAGGCTCTTCTCCAGGAAGTCCTTCCTTCTCATTAGGTGGCCAAAGTATTTGAGCTTCATCTTCAGTATCTGGCCGTCTAAAGAGCAGTCAGGGTTGATCTCCTCTAGGACTGACTGATTGATCGCCTTGCGGTCCAAGGGACTCGCAGGAGTCTCCTCCAGCACCACAATTCAAAGGCCTCAGTTCTTCGGCACTCAGCCTTCCTTATGGTCCAGCTTTCAGAGCCATACATTGCAACTGGGAAAACCATAGCCTTGACTATACGCACTTTTGTCGGCAGGGAGATGTCTCTGCTTTTTCATATGTTATCTAGATTTGCCATAGCTTTCCTCCCAAGGAGCAAGCGTCTTAATTTCTTGGCTGCAGTCACCATCTGCGGTGATCTTGGAGCCCAGGAAAATAAAATCTGTCACTACCTCCATTTCTTCCCCATCTATTTGCCAGGAAGTGAGAGGACCAGATGCCATGATCTTAGTTTTCTTAATGTTGAGTTTCAGGCCAACTTTTGCCCTCTCCTCCTTCACCCGCATCAAGAGGCTCTTTAATTCCTCTTCACTTTCTACCATGAGAGTGATATCATCTGCATATCTGAAGCTGTTGATATTTCTCCCAGCAATCTTAATTCCAACTGGTGATTCATCTAGCCCCACCTTTCTCATGATGTGCTCTGCATATAAGTTAAATAGGCAGGGTGACAGTATACAGCCTTGCCGAACTCCTTTCTCAATTTTGAACCAATCAGTGGTTCCATGCCCAGTTCTCACTGTTGCTTCTTGACCCACATATAGGTTTCTCAAGGGGCAAATAATATGGTCTGGTTCTCCCATCTCTTTAAGAACTTGCCACAATTTGTTGTAATCCACACAATCAAAGGCTTTAGCATAGTCAATGAAGCAGATGTTTTTCTGGAACTCTCTAGCTTTCTGCATGATCCAGCGTACATTGGCAATTTGATCTCTAGTTCCTCTGCCTCTTCGAAATCCTGTCTGTACTTCTGGTAGTTCTCGGTCCACATACTGCTGGAGCCTAGCTTGTAGGATTTTGAGCATAACTTTGCTAGCATGTGAAACGAGTGCAATGGTGTGGTAGTTTGAACATTCTTTGGCATTGTCCTTCTTTGGGATTGGAATGTAAACTGACCTTTTCCAATCCTGTGGCCTA
>NW_025335761.1:44408816-44662052 GCF_004798865.1 Varanus komodoensis | reverse complement strand
TGAGCATAACTTTGCTAGCATGTGAAACGAGTGCAATGGTGTGGTAGTTTGAACATTCTTTGGCATTGTCCTTCTTTGGGATTGGAATGTAAACTGACCTTTTCCAATCCTGTGGCCACTGTTGAGTTTTCCAAGTTTGCTGGTATATTGAGTGTAGCACTTTTACTGCATCGTCTTTTAAGATTTTGAATAGCTCAGCTGGAATACTGTCACCTCCACTAGCTTTGTTGTTGCTCAGACTTCCTAAGGCCCATTTGACTTCACATTCCAGGATGTCTGGCTCGAGGTCAGTTACCACGCCATCAGGGACGTTAAGCTCTTCCTTGTATAGTTCTTGTATACTTCTTCTGTGTAAAGGAAGTCTTGCGGTTCTGTGAAAGTGGATTTGTTCAGCATCACTGTTTGCTTTTGCATGCTCAGCCAGGCACCAGCCAAAAAAAGGATGGCTTTGACATTTTTTGCCCCCGTGACTAGTTTTTCTTAAATATGTTTCTTGCAAGCCCATGGTTGCAGTAGAGCATTTAGGGAAAGACTTTGTGAGGAGGTCCAGGGACCATTCTGCAGAGTGTCCCGAGTGCAGTAGGGAAGGCAGAGGCAAGCTGGGAAATAAAGGCCTTTTTTTCTCCAAATATGCATAGCATTGTGTTCTGAGTGTATGAGAGAGAGAGAGAGAGAGAGAGAATTAAGTCCACAACATACAGATACCACTGCCTGGCTGGCAATGATCACAACTGTGTCAAAGTGTGTGTGTGTGTGTGTGTGTGTGTGTGCGTGTTTCGGGAGGTTTCTCACACATTTCTCTTCTCACACTGAAATGCTACCACACTCACAGCTTTTCAATACTCAGATTTAAGGGATCAACTAAGCATATTTACCCAGCATGGATTAAACAAGTCTGAGTGTAATCATTTTATCCTTATCTACCATGTTACAGGATTGTAAATAAACCCCGGGATGCTAATTTCCATGTATATTAACACACTAGTACACAGAAAAAGGACCTAAACCTCCATAACTATGTCAACAAATTAATTTAAGTAAGTAGAAACATGGGCCTAAAGTAAATCTATTACATTTAATTTAAACTGGGAAGCTTCATATGGAAGGGAAGAGCTGGATCAGATTAGGGATTCTGGGGGCATTTCCATAGCGGGAGGCATTTCCTCTGGGCCATAGCCAGCAGCTCTAATATCATTGGAGCAGTGTAGACATACTGAGTTCCAATCTGAGCTTTTAAGGAGCAAATCTATCCTAACTGGGGCCCAAAGTTCAGCACCAGGAACAGCTCTTTAAAAGATAGAAATAGTCACAATATTTGCAATCACGTTTTAAAAATGCATTTTTAAAAAAAACTTTCACACTTTACTCAATGGAGTAAAAGTGCACATTTTAAAAAAAATGCATACAGAAATGTGTGCTTTTCACATTCAAACAAACCAAGAATGAAACTGTAAATGGAAAAGAGTATGAGCCAAAGCAAACGTCAAAATGACTTGCAGAGAATTTGGTTGAACACAAAGATCACCGGTTCTTCCTGCTTTAGTGCTGGGTAGACTTGCAGAGGCTTATCCTGCTTCCTCTGAGTTGGCCTTAAATGCTAAACATCACATTTGCCCCCTTCCCCAGCTCTGTCTGTGACCCACCCGCCTTCGGTCCCTTCTTCCTCTGGACCTTTCCTCAATTAAAACTGGCTCTTCTACTGAAAACGTTTCAAGGCCCTAGTGTAGGCGGTGGAAGGAGAAACCCACTTCTCTGGAGCACACTCTTGTGATGCTCTGCATGCAGAGGTGCTGCGCCTATGTTGCACATGGATCATGGCCATGATCTGCACGTGCCACGGCCCAGTGCCAGGGCAATGACTCCACTGGTTTCTCTGGCTTGGAAATCTGCACAAATGGGCAAGCTGTGAGAATGGGAGTGGCCACGGGCAGGCCGCACGGACCAGCGTGCTGCAGCATGAACCGGCTGAGATGTTCAGTGGAGGCGGAGAGGCTGAATGAATGGATCTGAATCACCAGGCTGACACGCAGATCTCAATCAGTGGCTGTAACTAGAATAATTACTGCCTAAAGCGAATACCCACAGTTGGCAATCTGGCCACATGGTCAAGGTTGCAAAGAGTACAAGGATCTTGCTTCCTGCTTTCCAAAAAAGCATTCGTTCAAGAGCAGATTAAAATAAAAAAAATCTTGTTTTGAATGGCATGTTACTGTAGAGAGGTGTTTCAGGTGTTCAGTCTGGGGAAAACTGCAATTACCAAAGGAAATCTTTGGCATAAGTGCATATGTGAGACTGCTGTAAGCCTACGGAGTACATGACAAAGTCTCATATATGATCTGGGAAGCTGATTCTGCAATATATATATATAAGCTCAGTGTAAAAGAGGTAGCTGTGCTTCCACCCACAGTGCAAAGAATTCTAAGTCAGTTAATGCACCAGGTGGGGCATGGTTGGGTGGGGTGAGGGGGTGGCATAGATATGAAGTGTGCTTCCATTTGGACCACAGAAAGAGAGATGATACACACATATCTAATACACTAAATGTTTCTTTGTATCCATTTACAAAATAAAGAATGGGGCTTTGCAGAATTGTGAGCAGAATATATCATAACATCATTGATAGTGTATTTACTTAATGTCAGTCAGCCTTCATTTTTGAAAAAAATAACAAAACTAAGTAAATTCCATGTATGATTGGGAGAGCAGAGATCATGAGTCAAGAGGAGGGGCAAGGTTTCAGGACCGAAAGTAGATCATAGGATTCCAGAAGATGAAGCCTTATCTAGAATTTATAATAACTATGGTTTACATGAATGTGCTTGGATGAGCCTTGGTCTCCTGCCCTTTCTCTTCCAGTTTTATCAAGCTGCAGTTTAACATTATGTCGAAAACAAAGTAAACTATGGTTAGTTGTAACTATGTTGCAGAACAAAACCAAAGTCAAAGCATGGTTTAGGAAACTGTCTTGTTCCAATTAAACATAGATAAGTGAGCAGACAGCAGGAGCCATGCAGGGTGGGGGTGTAGTGCCCTCCAGACTGGACCAGACTGGGCCAATGATAGCCTAGGTCACTCCAATGGAAGCCAAGAGCCTGCTATCACTGAGACAGTGGTCTTGGTCCAGGGGAAGAACAGCTCCCAATTAAAGCAGCAGTTCTGAGGAATGTGTGGTTAGAAGAGTAGCAAGTCTCTTAATGTACCTCCTCATGAAGGGATACGGGGTGGTGCTAAGTACCAAAAAGTTCCTGGCCTCAGATCCAAAGGCCAACAAAATTGCACAAATTTGCATATGCAAATATGCATAGGCTCTAAAGTGTGTGTGTGCTTGTGTGCCCAGAACTTTGTCTTTGAAGAACACCCCTTCTTGTAAAAGAAGGCTCTATCGAAAGGAAAGAGGGCATTTGATTTCAAAATAAAATTCAACAGGGGTCATCAGGGCCTGGTATTTTATTTTATTTCAGAGGGCATCCATGTTGAGCAAGGTAGTGGAGCAGATGGCCAGCCAGAGATTCAGGGCTCCACATGAAAGATCCAGAGCTCCAGCCCTCCTGGGCTGCTCCCTCACTCCTTCTGCAGGCGTATTACACATTTTTCAGCTCACGGGCTGAGTTCCATTTCAGAGATGCTCTTGGGAGGTGCCTTCAAACGAGTCAGGGTCAAAGACAAAGGACCTTGGGAGAGGTACTTCCATCTTTCAGAATGGGGGGAAACTGTGCAAAAGCTGGGAAGGCACCAATCAATTGGTACAGGGGAAAGTGGCTGTGGCCTAGGGAGGGGTGTGGCTATTGGGGAAATGATGGAATACCAGATCAGGGCTTTAGGATAACTGGATGTGACATACAGTTCTGTACCCCTGGTCTAATGCACCTGGGAGTTGGGGGTGGATGCCAGGAGCTAAGGAAATTTTCAGGATCCGGGATGTGATCAGAGTAAAGGAGGTGCTTCTATGGTGCTTCCTCTCCCCTATCATCTGTGGGTATTTTACTTTTTATTTATGTATATTTCTATAATACTAAGTTTTTTAAATATCTAAGAAATTTACATATTCATATTAAAATCACATTCAATATATAATTTTAAAAATGAGTCCTATTACACTAATAATGATATAAAACAGTTCTGGAGTTGTTCAATGGAGTGGGACACAATTTATTTACAAGCAGGGCTGAACAGATGTGTTTTCAGGAGACTATTGAAAGACGCCACCTCCCAAACTGTACAAGGGAGTTTCCTCCAGAGGGCAGGATATCTGTTGGCTGAGGAAAATTCATGAGAAGCTTCTTCCTGAGATTATCCAGAGAAAGAACCTGCAGCCAGTTTTAGAGTTCATGGTGTTCCAGGAAACTTCCTCTGATCCAGAGGTCTTCAAGTCCAGGTCTTCGAGTCTTGAGCGTCTACAGCATTTCTGTGCAAGTTATGACTGTAATCTTGTACCTAGTCCAGTACTACTGCTGCTCCATCCCTCTGGATCAAGCGAACTGTTTGCATTGGTGGCCTGCTGCAAAAGTATACACACATGGCTGGCGAAGAATAACAAGTGGAATCTGTGCTTTTCAGCAGAGCTTGTTTCTGTTTGTCAGCTGGAAAGGATAAAATATGGCTATTGTTTCCATTCGCTGCATAATAGGGTCTGAGTGCTTGTTATGTAAATTAGATTTCTGCTAAAGTTCAGTTTTAAAGAAAGACTACGTGCCTATTTAATTGAGCTGACTACTGTAAATGCCTCTCTAAATTTCCATTCTGGTCAGTGAGAGGGGTCATTTCAGTGTGGAAGAAGCAAAATTAGGAGAGTAGGAGTGGAATCACTGCAGTGCGGTACCCTGCATTCTCAACTCAGACACTCCCCCCAGAAGGATACCATGTTCAGTGGTACTGAAAGCCACTGAAAGATCCAGGAATTTGAACAGGGTTGCAGCCGCTCTGACTGTATCTCAACATAGATCATCATACAGGGCAAACAAAGCAATTTCTGTGCCAAAACCCAGCCTGAACCCTGACCGAAATGGATCTAGAGTGCCTGGAGATGGTTGGCCACCACCGAATCAGGGAGCTTATTCAGAAAAGGAGCATTTGTCACCATCCTGAAATATTAGGGTCTTCTGGATCCAGAAGGCATTTCTTCAGGAGTGGCCTCACCACTACCTCTCTGAAGCCCAATTCCAAATTTCTGATGCTCCAAAATATAAATTTTTAAAATAGGAAGTAATGTTCCTTTGGCATCATTGGAAAGGCAGTCACTGGCAAGATCATGAAAACAAACAGCAGGAAGGTTTGCTGCTCCTGCCAAGTAGCTCCATAGGTGGCACCGACAAGGAAGTTGTCTTTCCAGATCTGGAGAACACAACTCACTGTGGACAAAGAACAATGCGGTGACGGGGCTCACATGACAAGGCAGCCCTTCACTGGTAACTAAACACAGTGGGTTGTTTTGTCATGCGAACCCCATCCACTTCCTGCAGGGGGGCTTATTCCTAGGGTGCCGGCGGCAGCGGTGGCCTCTGCCTCCTCCTTCCATTGCATTTATATATCCCATCTCTTGTAAGGAGTCCGTAGCAGCTTACATAGCTCCATGACTTTGCCATGTCATCCAACTGTGAGATACCAGGTTTAGACATGCCAACCCACTATGGTCGGTTACCTACACTGAGTTAGCATATTGTGCAAACCAAGTCCTTGTCAGCACTCAGTACAGCCAGAGTCAATATTTTATTTATTATGAATTGTTCTGTATGTGTTTTTACTCTTGTGATTTTGTATTTTATTATTATCATTTGTGTTTGTATTTGCACATTGCTTTGAATATATAATATAATACAATGTAGTGTAGAATACAGCCAGTGAAATGCAATGGTTAGAATGTTGGCCTGGGACTTGGAGAGTTGGAGGACCTGGGTTCAAGTCTCTACTCAGCTATGAAATGCCCTAAAGTTGCAAACCTACAACCTCCTGCAATTGTCTGGGAGGTGACTGGATTATTCAAGATTAGTTCTGAGATCTAAGGTTGTATCTGGGCCTTAGAGATGGAAAAAGGAGGATGGGGAGGGAAAGAGGCCAGAGCGAAGAACTTAGGCCGAGTCCTATCAACACCCCAGCCTCCTTCCCTCCCTCTCTCCTGTTCTGTATTCAGACAGGTGCTCGGATGCAGCTAGAGTTGTGATGAAGCTCCGTAGAATCTATCCCTCTCATGCACATGGACTTCCTCTAGCGCTTGGCTCTTTGGCCACAACAAAGCACACCAGGAGCCAAGGCCAAGGAATCTGATGATTTCCCTCCCCAAAAAGGACTCTGCACACATTCCTAGAGATGGCATGCCTACTTTTGATTCTGGGCTTCTCTGTCAAATGTTGGAAAAGTGTGACAGAGGAACTGAGTCACCCTGAAAGCACTGCAAATTTTCTTTGAGAACTTGGGCCATGTTGGCTGGTAGTCTCACTCTCAGCAGGCCAGTGTATGCATTCCAGTCACAATTTGGACTTGTATGAGCAGTTCATGGAGCTGAACCTGTTTGGGGGTTGAGAACCATGGAAAGCTCCTTCAAAGGTCAAGGTCAAGCTACGCTCAACAGTGGCTACATCCCTCACACTGAGACATTGGAGCCAGCAACCTCCACTGAACATCAGCTGCAATCCTCAAAGAGCATATTGTGCAGAAATTACCAGAGGAGGCTTTTGAACTCAAAGATGCTTCCTTAAACACAAAGCCCACGTGCAAGCTCACGAAATGCGTGCCATTAAGGTCTGGTAGACGCTTTGTCAATTTGATTGGCTGTGTAATAGTTGTTGCAGACATGTGTCAGTCTGTCTGTTCATTAAGAGCCTGCTTTCTGCTTCCAGGGATCAGACCAGAAACACAGGCCTGTGGATTTCAGCCGGAATATGGGAAGAAGGCACTATCACAGGGCTCTGGGCTTGCCATGGCAAATTGCTTGCACCCTTTTGTTCCGCCCAGCAAGGCAGGCTTCTTTCGCTCAGCTAATGAGGAACCCTGCTGGCAGACTGAATTGGGGACACAGACTTCTTTCGGGACAGTTTTCTTCTCGGTTCGTTTTGCAGTTCCCTTAGGAACCTTTGAGCCAATTATGGGAAATGGAAGAGCAGTGCGGGGAGGGGGAGGAAGGGCAGGAAAGGAAGGGTAGGTAGAAAGGAATGGGGATGGGAAGGGCGTAACACAGAGGGTGCCATATCCGGTTTGCAGCTGCTGCCGTGTCTCTGTTGTTCCAAGCCCAGGAGACGTTTCAAGAGGAACAGCCATGCCGTGTGCGGCCGGCCTCCCTTTGTCTTTCGGGACAGATCTGATTAATCTTCATACAGGGATAGCTCTAGATCACTGTCCAGGTCTCTGGTTCCACCTACCGAGTGACTATTTTCAGAAACAATAAATGGGTCTGTGTATTAGGTAGGTATGCCAAGAATATGCATTCCTTTGGTTTAAAAAAGAAAGAGGGAGAAAGCAGGGGGCAACATGCGGTGTTAGTAACAATGCTGTGGCTATCGTGAGGTCTACAAAAGTAATTGCATGCCCTTAAAATACACTGCTTCTGCATCTTCTGCATCTTCAATCCAAGAGTGTGAATTTGAATCTTGGTGAAACTTGCCCCTACCATCCCCATCCTAAATAAAAACTTTTCCTCTCTCCTGACACCTAAAATGATACGCCTGTTCGAAGGTTCTTGGAGTTAGTGTTCTTGTTTTTGTTTTTATTGGTACATTTTTCTGCCATTACATGGATTCTGTCCTCTGAGTGTTGGGATAGCGTGTGCCTCACACCTCTCCCTCCCTCTCCTCTGCCCCCGGGAGTGCATGCTTTCTCTCTGGAAAATTCCAGCTTGCAGACAAATATCGCACTTTGTAGTCAACCCTATGGTTAAAGAGGAGAAAGCTATCAAAGGCTACTAACTATACTACTTACTGTATGTCTATACATTACATCCTCTTTCAGAAGCTGCAAGTCCATGTACACAGGGTGTTGTTGTTTGTGCTGTTGTTTTCATCTCTATACCTCCCAGTAGGCAAAGCTGTTTGGGTGGTTCACAACACTTCATAAACAGTAATAATCTTGAATACAATAAAAATAAAATAAAACACAGAGTAAAATTCCAGTGCACAAAATTTAAAACAGTTCAAACAACTAAAACAATATCACTAAAGACTAGAGCTAAGAGAGCTAACATGTCCCTTCAAATGCCATTAAATGCCTGGGAGTAGAGACAGATTTAACTGGTGCTGCATAGATGCCATGTTTATGCTGAGCTAGCCCCAGTGGGGAAAACATTCTACAAAGGGGGCAACCACTAGGAAGGGTCTCTTCCTTGTTGTCTCCCTCTAGCCTCCCCTGGAGGTGAGAGTTGGAAAAAGGCTCAGATGTAGACTGTAGGGTCTGGATTGAGGCCAGCAGAGGCTTTCCATTAGGCTGCTGGAAATCATGGTGGGAAGATGCTGTTGCACCCATGCTGTTCATGACTTCCTGTGAGCAGCTGGGTGTCTGTGCATGTGCAGACAGGCCCTGGTCTGATCCAGCAGGACTTCTCCTCTGTTGCTATGTTCTTACCATGCAGATTTATTTAAATATAAAAATTGAGTGACTGATTGTATCAGCAATAACTATTCCAACAAAAAGCTTGACATAGTCTTATGTCATGAGAGCAAACAAAATGTAACTATCTGGCACAGTTATATTGATCTATAGGAAATGAGAATGAGCAATAGCCCTCACTTTAGGGCTGGCTTTTATTTCTAGGTAACACACCTCCCTTATTTGAGAACATCGCACAACAGAAACCAGAACGGATAAGTAATGCATGCCATTTGTTTTAAAGGCTTTCCATTCACATTGTAGTATCATTTTCCCTTCAGCTGTGGAGAAGAAGTGCTCCATGGAGTACGGATCCTCCATTGCACCTTCTAAGGCCACAAAATAAGGATGTCACCACTTTGAACATTGCCTAGTTCACATGACTCCTATATCGCCATGGAACAATAAATTATTTCTATTTTTCTGCCTATCTAATCTATTTTAATCAATTATTTCCCATATAGCTATGCTGCTTAGTTTTCTTTTTTTGTCTTTTTGTGTTTGCTCCTGCTTTTGACAGTTTGTGTCTGCTGCTGCTTGTTGATGAGTTTTAATGATTAATGTTTGTTTTTGTAACTTGCTTTGAACAGTAAAATGTTCTTAAATAAAAGTTAAATAAATATGCTTTCGAGCCTGCTCTTCCTCCAAGCAGACCAGGGAGGTGTCACCAACAATCCTGTGAAGGGGTGTGGGCAGGACAACAAGACAGGATGGGCAGAAGACTATCCAGGAAGCTTTATGGCTGAGAAGGATTTGAACTTGGGTCTTGCTGGTTCAAGTTCAAACATAGTGACACATCAGAAAGGAAAAAATGGACAGTTCTTGCCTGATAGTTTGGTTGAATGAATGAGAACAGAATTAATCCTTGGGTTGCTTTCACCCAGGTGCATCATTGCAGATTTGGGTGTGTGTGGGAAAGAGAAGCTTCAGCAGCTGGTTGAGAGCTAGCGTTCCATGGCATGCTTTAAAATAAACATGTGCCGTTGTGATGTTTTTTTGTTTTTATGCCTCATAATAACCATGGCATCAAAAGCAAGCCATTGTCTCTTCTTATCCTTCCCTTCCTCTACCACTCCTTACCACATCATCTGCCGCTTCATCTAGAGACAGCATCTTCTCTCTGCAAGACTGCCTGAAGCTGGTAATGGGCTGGATGAGACAAAACAAACAGAAGTTAAATGCAGACAAAAGAGAGGTGCTTGCTGTTAAGGGTCCTAATCCAGGATTAGTGGTGGGTCAAATGATTCTAGATGGGGTCACACTCCTCCTGAAAAAATATGTTTGCAATTTGGGGGTGCTGCTTGATGTGGTCATCCTTCAGAAGTCAGCTCAGGTAGAAGCTGTGGTCAAAAATGTCTGCTTCCAGCATTGGCTGATTTACCAACTGCATCCCCCTAGAGGAGAATGGCCTGAAAACAGTAGTGCACACACTGGTAACTTCTAGGATTAATTTCTGCAATGAGTTCTACATAGTGCTACCCTACGGTGTGCCTACTGTGGAAAATGCAGCTAGTACAGAATATGGCAGCCAGGCTGGTCTTTGGAACATCATGGAGAGACCACATGGAATGATTCTGTGAAACAAACTTACAAAACTGAGACTGCCCTATTTGGGGGCAATGTGAAAATGATTTGAACTAATGTGCATGCCCTTTTGGGTGTGAATGTACTAAAAAAATTACTTGGAATTATTTGGTAAAGAATTAATTGGTTTGCCATCTGTGGAATTAAAATTCTGCCGATTATTTAAGACTTGCATGTATGCATATATATCATGGATGCAAATGTATGCATTTTTCTGCCTGTCAGCCAGGTCTCCATATCATTTCTGGTACAACCCTGTGCATGGTTAGGCTGAAAAAAGCCCCACAGCTGCACGCATGCCTGGCTGGGGTCAATTGTAGGATTTTTTTCTGTCTGGCCATGCATAGGATTGCATCTTTGGCACTTAGCAATGCCCCTCCTGAGGGCTGACCAGAAGCTGCCTGAAACAGAAGCTGCAGAAGGGATAAGGTGAGGAAGTAATTTTCCAGCTCTCTGTAAATTATCCCCCTTGCTTTGGAACATTTTTCTCTGACAAAGCAGTCACTAATTTACATATTAAAATATGTCACATGGGAGATTTTAACATTAATGCACAGGCTGACTAATAAAACACACACTATCTGTACTAACACAACTCAGCTGCAATATGGGTGGGATAGTCTCTCTTTTTCTTTTTCCAGAGCATACAGAAGCCCCAGGCCATAAGCACTAATGAATGACCGAATATCCAAAAGTAGGTCATCGCTGTTAATATCCAGGGATGCTTTGTGAGAGTGATTTTATTCTCTTTCCTCCCCTTGCCCCGAAATGCACACACTTTTTGTTCTGGCTCCGACCCCCACCCCGACACACACACAGCTTGTGTAAGTATTGTACATCCGGCTTCACTCCACTGACTTTCAAAGAGTCTCTACCCTTTCGCCCTGATGCATCTCAGATGAGAATGCGCTGTACATTTTGGGCGAGAGCTGTTCATAATAGCACAGAAGTGAACTGCAGGGTACCAACAGCCGCTTTGCTGCACCTTTGCCTTCAGAGCAGCTCATCTCCTGCCATGCTGCATCAGCTCCTCCTTTGAGAGACTGACGAGAGAGGCTCCCAGTGTTGCCTGAGACCTATCAAGGGATTTGGGCACAGCAGGAGCTCTGTGCACAGTGTTTGATGTGTGCAGGGAAAGGCTACGGAGAGCCTCCCTCAGGCCAGGGCTGCCAGAGAGCTGGATAAATTAAGAGCAGCGCTTCCAAGCCTTTTCAACCCTGGTGCCCTAGTTAGAGCCAAGTGCAAGCCAGGCACGCTCGCTCCTGCTTGCAGCCTGCAAAGTCAGTTAGGAAGGGATGACAGAAAGAGGGATCTTTACCATCCCTCTTGTCAAATTGAGATTTTGAGAATAAGGGAGATACCACACCGGAAAAGTGCTGGGTTGTGGTTGTTGTGAAAAGATGTTGCGTGTGCTGACTGCTGTTGACTTGACAAGGTCACAGATCACAGAAACATAGAAACAAAGCGAGTCAGAAGGGGCCTTCCAAGCCATCTAGTCTGACCCCTGGTTCCAGCCGGCTCACCTCATGACATGCCCACCACATGCATGTCTAGCCTATCCTTGAACACCCTCACTGATGGGGCCTCAACCACCTCCTGTGGAAGCCCATTCCATAGCCTCGGGGTCCTAACTGTCAGGAAGTACTTCCTGGCAGCTAAATTGAACCTTGGTTCCCTGAGCTTTGCTCCGTTGGAGAGCGTCCTACCCTCCTCTGCAGGGGAGAACAGGTCTCTACACACCTCCGTGTGACATCTCCGTGTGATACCTATATGTCGCCAACAGATCCCTTCTGAGTCTCCTCTTCTCCGGGCTGAAAAGACCCCGTTCCCTCAGTCTTGCCTCATACGGCTTCTACGCTGCACTGATTCCAACCTGGCTATATCCTTCGTGTAATGTGGAGACCAGAACTGAACACAATACTCCAGTTGCGAGTGCACCAATCACATAGAGTGGTAGTAATACCTCTCTCAATCTAGAAGCCACGCCTCTGCCTATGCAACCAAGGGTGGCATTCGCCCTCTTTACCTCTGTGTCACACTACTGATCAGTTTTTTTAAGACTCAGCAATGTGCCTGGCCATGAAATTCTGGGGCCGTGAAATGCCCACTGTTGTTTTTAAAGGCAAATTACTTATTTATTTATTTTATTTATTAAAACATTTTTATGCCGCCCCATTCGCCGAAGCCTTGGGGCGGCTTACTTATCTGTACACTTTCAAAATAAGGGCTATCAGGCCACCACACTTGGAAGGCATGATTCATGGCATGATTAACAGCAAGTTTGGTATCAAGCATGAAGGGATGACAACCATACCTCACTACCCTGCCCAGCTAGCTGTTGAGGAAAAACTGCTCACCCAAACACATAGGGAAGCTGGGGGGCTCTTTCACAGGGGGCAATCCTCTGTTTGAAGCAGTGCCAGAAAGCTGGGAAGGGTGCCAAGCAACCATCCTGAACATGCGAATAACCCAACATCACCCAAGGAAGACGCAGATGTGACTTCTCCTACCTGGGTCTACCTGTCAAATCAGCTGTTGCCAAAATTAATCCATACTTCAGAAGGAAGGAAGGTAGGGCCAGTGAAGGGAATGGAGAAGAGGGAGCCTGGTTGCCTATCAGCAATAAAGGCAAAACATGTCACCAAAAAGGAGGACAACAGAGGGTGCCAGTTTGCATACATCTGCATGTATTACTTTAATCACAGAAGCAATGTTATGCATAGAGCTAAAAGAGTAATAATAATCTTCCCTGTATTTATTTATTTGGTGCATGCCCGACTTCCTACCAAGAAAGCTGCCAGTCAAGGGATCTTCCTCATAGTGTGGAAGACTCTGACCAGGGGATGGAAGAGCCCAGATCAGTCTGCTGCTCAAGTGGTAACTGCTGATGGCAACTACATGGGCATTTGGTTCTTGGGCTTTACACTGGACTTGGACTGGAAAGGACAGTGCTCCAAAGAAAGGGCTGCCTTTTCCAAAGTGCACCATAGGGGCATCGTGGGAACTGGCTAATATGATGGCTCCTGTACAGCTTCCAGGAATGAAGCTGTGAAATTCATCTTCATAATCAAAGCTTTGCAAATCTTGTAACTGGAAAGACAATGGCAGGGCATGCAAATCTGCATTAATAAGTTATTATCTCTGACTGGTGTCATTGCTTATTCCCACAACTTCTCACTGCTGATGACCACTATCCTTTAACACTGCAAACAAGCTGTGAAAATGAAAGCTGACGGGTCAGGGAAGAGGGGAGAGGAGGAGAGAGACCTCAATTACAGGCTGCACGCATGGCACAGAAAGTGTGGATTACGGTGAACAGCTGGTGCAGATTCAGTAATCAAGTGCTCAGAGAAAAGCCTACCCACCCCCCACCGCCCTCATCCCACAGGATACCAGAGCTGCCAGATTTGCAATTGAAATCTGCCCACGCAGAATGACAAAGTCCCCTTGACTCGCATTCAAATGCTCCTGGCTCATTAGAAATCGGTGCGGGCTTTGGATGCATATTGTGTCCCTTCACTCTGCATTGCCCCCTACAAAGAACACCAAGCTCTCTGCTTGGCAGGCCATAGTACTGTGGGAAGGGTGGGGCTGGGGCGTGGGGGACGCAACCTCACAGAAGGAAACAACCCCTTTTGCTGCCTGAGGCAAAGGACAAGATGGCGGCCCGTGCAGAAGCTGCCTGCACCCGCAGTGGGCATGCGCAGCGTCCGCTACTGCACCTGAAGGCAGCAGGCAAGTCGTGCAGGCGTGGGGCAGGCTGTGTGACATTCATGGTTCTCCTCTCCAGCACCTGGCTGGTGTCCCTGCCCCCTACCACCCACCATCTGGGGTCACCACCATTCTGTGTCTAATGTTAGGGTCAGCCCCGAGTGAAAAACAGGCTTATAAATGTTTGGTTTTTTGTTTATTTATTTATAAAATTTGTATGCCGTCCGTTACTTGTGTCTCTGGACAGCTTACAACATACAAGAAAATAAAATAGATGAATTGACAATCCACTCTAGCTGCAAGTTAATGAAATACAAACCCAGTTCCCTTAAAACCTATTAAACATATAGATTTATATGCCACTGTGCACATTTAAGAATATCTCTAAGTGGTTTGCTGATCCAGTTATGAACATTGGTTCTGTTCCAAGCAGCCAGTTTTGACATTCAATATCTGCCAAACAGGTAAAGTACATCAGCCTTCATGTCTGTCAAGCTAGCTAGTTGGTGGGCAGCTCTTAAACTGGATTTAGATAGCACAGAAGTTCCATCAACCTTGTTCACTTCATGCCTCAGAATCTTCTTATGTAGTACAGAATTTAGTGAGTATTGATTTAGTGTGGCAACTATCTTTCACTTATTTAAAAGCTGCAGACGTTTGCACTTTGGATAAAAAATAATCAAGGAAAACATAATTGTCCTATGTTTGCTGACAGTAGATTAAAATGCAATACAGCAGCAAAAGCGCAAGAAACTCCAGGGTAAACTCTGCATGGGGCCTAAGTGAACGTGTGCATCCATTTACAAGAATGTGCATGAAAAGGAAATTCTTATTCAGAGATTTAAGTACTGTAGATTGCAGGAATGGAGCTAAGTGCTTCATTATAGCAACTCACCTTAACTAAATTTTAATTTAGTTAGTGCAGCACAGGACCACAAGGATGGTGGCCGGATTGCAGGGGAAGCCATATGAGGGAACTGGGTCTCTTCGGCCTGGAGAAGAGGAGACTCTGAGGGGATCTGTTGGCAACATATAGGTACATGGGGGGGGGGGGGTCACACAGAGGTGGGTACAGACCTGTTCTCCCCTGTGGAGAATGGCAGGAGCCAAGCTTAGGGAACCAAGGTTCAATTTGGATGCCAAGAAGTACTTCCTGACAGTTATGACCTCTAGGGTATGGAATGGGCTTCCACGGGAAGTGGTTGAAGCCCCATCGGTGAGGGTGTTTAAGGATATGCTAGACATGCACATGGTAGGCATGTCTTGAGCAGAGCTGGCTGGATCTGAGGGTCAGACTAGATGACCCAGGAGGTCCCTTTGGATTTGCACAGTTTCTATGTTTCTGTGTTTAATAAGGCATCTTCAAAAGGACACAACAGGGGCAATTATTTCTGAGGGACAATAATAAGAAATGGGCTGTTCCTCATCAGTAGAGGTAGTTGGGGCATATAGAGCTGAAGACAAGCAGCAGTGAGGAGAGGGAGAGACCAAGGAAGGGGGTGTCTAAAGGTTGCCAAGGAAGGGGGTGTCCAAGTATCTTGTGTGGTTTTCACTTATGTAGACAGGAGAGCTGATCCTAGGGGAGGTGTGTTGGCATATCACAGCAAGAACATCTAATGGAAGCTGAAAGTCTAACTTCTCAGGGCACAAGACACCCTCCCCCAGCCTAGCTGCCTCCATCTGGCAGGGGATTGTGGGAGCCAGAGCACAGCACATCTGGCAGCAGCTTTCATGCACTAGAGTCCATTTCTTCAGAACATCATCCTAAACAGACATATTCACATGGCCTGGAGGGGATGGTGAAATTGTAAACAGTCAGGTTAGAGGGAAACGAAATCTCTAAAGTAAAGACTGTTCGAGCTGAAATGTATGTAAAATTCTTGGACTGACCATCCACAAAGCAGTGCTGACAGCCATGCAAACACAGTATTACTGTTCCTGGCTTAGGGTTTCCATTTCTGCCTCTCCTTCCTTCCTGTTGGAGATGAGGGACCATCACTCCTTCGTAGGAGCATTTGCTGCAGAATGGCCCACATTCTACCTCTGGCATCTGCAGGTAGGAAGATGCTGAAATCCTGGGAACCCACTGCTGCCAGGCAGCATGCGCAAGAGACTGCATCCATACAGCTCAGCTGCCTATTGGGCCAGAGGACAGAACCTGCCCCCTAGGAAACTTCATAGGATGATGCAGTGGGAAATGGGTCTTTCTTGCAACCAGTCCTTAGAGCTGCTTGGGATTAGAGGCATTAACCAAATGCCCATGGAAATTCATCAAAATGGTGTTTGAGCTGCTGATCATTTTGAGAGTCCCAGTTGTGAGAACTAAACAAGGAGCAATGCTCAGGGATCAGAATGAACATTCCAAGAAAGCCACAAGCCATTAAGATGACCATGGGAAGAGTGTGCTGTCTGTCTGTCAGACACATGGCTGTCTGTCCTCTGAATATTTTACATAGTAATTCACTTGCTGTCATCCTAATGTTGAGGCATCACCTATTTATTTATTTATTTATTTATTTATTTATTTAATGAAGCATGTTTGTAAGGGTACAGGAGGCACACAAAGTATGAAAGTGTGGTAGTAATCCAGAAAATGGATTAAATTGTGGCAGGGAAGATTTCGCTTTTCCATTTCTGTTGTAACTAGGAAGGAAAGAAATGACTGCTGTGAATTGTTACATAAAGACATGCTGTAGCAGGCTCATTTTTAGCACTTGTGGGGGTGTGAGGAATTGCTTTCAGCTGAGAATATTCTGCATGAACTGAAAGAAAAGGACAATGTTCTAAGGTAAACCAGCACAAGATTGAAACCAAGGTCAGCACAAGATTGAAATGGAGGCAAGTCTTAATTCAGAGAGAGAAAACAAGTCCCCTGTGTTGGTCTCTGCAGTGTTACAGTAAAGCGACTGTTCAGCTACACAGTGCAAATTGAACCAGGGAAAATGTTTCTCTTCAAGGCCAAATACAGGTATTTGTCTTTGGAATGTGAATGATTTCCCCCTGCCAACATTCATTCCCAGTTTCCACCAGTCTGATTGGGAAAACTGCAGGGAACACATGAGGAAATTCAAGTGTGAATCTCAGAGCATTTTTATGCCTGGGATGGATTAATTTTAACCTAGTCTTAGGGCAGCCACATGCTCCTTTATCTGAAAGCCTGTCCTGACGAAGTCCAGCTTCATAATCAAGAGCTATAAGGAGGAGGAGCTGCAAGGGCCTTGAAGTTGCCTGTCAAAGTTAGCTTCTGACTGTGCAGGCACTCAGACCACCTTCTTGTCCACTATTGTGCCAAGTGCTCCTTCTTAGTTGCAGTACTTATTTGCTTACATAACATATATGCAAATTTTATGCCACCATGTGTCCACCTTTGTTCTATTCTTCAGTAAAGCTTTTGTCATGAGCATGACTCCTTCTCCTTTTCCAGCAGATCAAGGCTTCTAAAATGCAGTACTTTATTGAGCTAGATCGGCCAGTCAGGACTGGCTGGACAATCCAAGTTGTTAATAAATGGCATAGTGATCTCTCTGATTGGTGGAACTGAGTCCCTGCCCATGACAGGACTAGATTTCAAACTGAATCCCCCTCCACTTTTCCCCTCCAAAGGGACCTGGCTCCACCCTCAGGGAGGTTCATTGCACTTGTGGGTCAGATAGTGGGAATGCCAGACATTACTGAATTGGTCCAATAATTTGGTTTGGCAATGAACCAGTGAACTCACACCTCTCTCTCTGACCCTCCTTGGTCTATAGTGTCTCTCCTCAAACCAGAGGTGGTCTGATTCTTACCTGTCACTTAGCTTATCTCACTCATTAACCTGGACATTTCAGTAATGCATTCCAGCCCCCTTCCTCTTCTAGCTCCCCTTCAAAGTTTGAATTTTCTAGCTTGGAATACTGTGTTTTGGGAGAAGTGGGCCCAATTCCACATGGATTACCCTAGGTGATATGGAAACTGTCCCACCCCTGAGGTGAATGGATCAGGGCCTTCTTTTGCTATGCAGCTGTGGTAGGTCAGGAGAAGTGAGCTGGAGGATTAGTGTGACTGCAGCTTTGCCATGTGATGCACGTGGAAAAATATTTGGTTGCAGTAATAAGCAATTTCAGCCAGGAACACTGGAGCTGGTCCCTGAACAGAAGGACAGAGTAAGAATATACCATACAGAGTTGAAGTGACAGCATGGGTCTTTAGGGAAAAGTACACACTCTGATCTGATTATCCCTGGCTTAACAGATTGAAGGTGCAATTCTGTGAATGTTCAGACAGAAAAAAGGTCTACAAATACCAGCATCAGGGCATGCTGGGAGATGTAGGCCTTTTTTCCTGTTTAAACATGCATAGAATTGTGCCTGAAATTACATTAGACTGAATCTGCGAAGCCTCAAAAGAACTGAGGAAGTACAAGCAGAATAACTTGAGAAAAAGGAGAGCATAAGCTACAGAAAAGGGAAAGTTGGACAGATGCAGGGTGGCCACTTGCCCTGTTTTACACAGGACAGTTTTCTATTTGAAGGACAGTCCTCTGCTGGAAGGCATTCCCTGTTTGAAGGGTCATCCAGTCCAAGTTACGGTGCTTTCTCTCTGTACCAGGGCAAGGTATGTGACACCAAGCAGGGCTCTCAACCTGGACTGCAGATTGAGCAGGCAAAGAGATTGTGGCTTTCTCTGCTTTGGTGGGACATATCATATTTCTATTTAAATTGTTGCAAATATTTATGCGAACCTATACATTACACTACTGCTGTGAGAGCCCTTTTTATCTGACATTTGTCTCCACCATAATACACAGCGGTCCTTAGACTAGGATTGGCAACTTCTAGTTTAGGAAGATCAGCTTTATGGGGAGCCAACTATTCCACAACAATAAAAACCCAAATATACTTGTTGTTGTTAGTCGTGAAGTCATGTCCAACCCATCACGACCCCTTGGACAACATTCCTCCAGGCCTTCCTGTCCTCCACCATCCCCCAGAGTCCACTTAATCTCATACCAACTGCTTCAGTGACTCCATCTGGCCACCTCATTCTCTGCCATCCCCTTCTTCTTTTGCCATCTATTGTTCCCAGCATTAGGCTCTTCTCCTGTATTCAATATCTATTCTAGGACCTTGGCCACGCATGAAAATGTATGTTACAGTATGGGAAAATGTATGTTCTTTTATACTGCTAAAAGAAAATAAATTCCAATCAGTATGGAAAAATGTTCTTGAATTATATGCAGAATAAATGGATCCACTGTAAAAATAGTGTAGACCAGCAAAGATATGTTACTCCTATTTTATTTTATTTTCTATGTAACTATTTATTCAGTTTTTGTTTAGTGACTGTCCTTATTTACACAAAATGTTTACTTTGTAAATAAAAGATAATGTGAAGGAGGGGAAGCCAAAAAGGAAGTAATAGTGAAGAAAAGGTTTTGCATTGCACTGTACATTTAAACAAAATAAGTATATTGAGAAAAAGGAAAAGGGGGAGAATTCTACTCTTAATCCAAGATGCCCAGGAAACATGCACATGGCTGTTTCTTCCTTTTCCTCACAACAACCCTTTGAGGTGGGCTAAACTGTCTGAAGGTGACTGACCCAGGGTCACCCAGGGGGATTGGTGGCCAAATGCGGATGTAAATCTAGATCTCCCTGACTCCTCCAATCTAATCCAGGGATGGAGAACATCTGATGTTGTAGGACACCATCTCTCATCACCTTGATATGTTGGCTGGGGCTGCTGGGAGTTTCACCCCAACACTGCCAGGCCCCTTATGCCCCCCCCCCAGGAGTACTCCACACTGAACGGAGCCTGGAGGAATTTGGCAATTCATGGCTAGGACAGAACTTGGCCAAGGGCAATATCTGGACTTTCATGGTTTACTACAGCACCCAAAGCTGGTTCCTGACAGAACACATTTTCACTGGTCAAATCAGTGAAAGACCAGCTGATTTCTATTCTTACCGTAGGCATATTTTTCCAGAACCAAGGGCAAGAGGTATAATGGAAAGAGTACATTGGAGGGGTGCCTTTTTAATTCCTGTGTCTAACTATATACAGAAAAGAACATTATGCAGAAATTCAACATCTGCATCTTTTCCTGTTACCGGGTTGTACTGACAGGGAAAGCTTTTCCTACTGAATTTTTTGCACATTACAATATGTTGGTGGTTGGCTTTGAAGAAGCATGATTCTGCCAGGAAAAAAAGAAAGTTGGGAACTCAACAAGTTCGGCTTCATAGCATTGTAGTGACCTCTTCATTTTCACACATCCTACTCTGAGCTATTGCTTTTCTGTTCACCTTGTAACTGTCTGTATATCATCTACAGAGCTCCGTGTCAAGTCTAATTCTGTGTGATGTGATTCCATGCTCACCAGGCATCTGTCGATAGCCCCAGGAAATCCAGCAGTGTTCTAAACTGACAGCTAAATTGCCAAGTTCACATGAGTCATGGAAGCATTGTCATTATCTGATCTCTGTCTCCCCTCCCCGATTAGCTTACATTTTCTCGAAGACCGCATTAAAAAAATTAAATGTACAGTGTACGTTAATTCTGTACTCATTTCTTCTTTGGACCTCCTTCAGGTGAAACATGAAAAGGTATTTTCTGTCTTCTCTGAGAGGCAATGTTATTTATATGGAGCCTAAGTGACAGCTTTGGGCTTTTCCAGAAATAAACATTTTCATACAGTCAAAGTGCAGTTACTCATTTGCTGGGTGGGAAAAGAAGCCTTTCCTCAAAATTATGCTATAGCAATGAGATCACATTTTCCTACTATGCAGACTCAAATATTTTGTCTCTAAGAAAATGTAGGCCTGGCTAGTGTGTCCACAGAAGATTTCCAGAAACAATTTTTCAACAATTAAAAGTGAGTGGCTAACATCTTGTTGATCATGGTTGAGAAGACCTGATTTTCTAGTTATGTTTCAGTTAGGTGTAGAACTGAACCAAAACTCCCATGGTTGCCCTGTGGGAAGGACTTTGCCAGGAGAGAGACGAGGGAATGTGATCCTGTTGACCCTCCTTCATCTCTCAAAGTGTTTTGTTGCCATTGACTAGGACTGGCCCTCCCATGAGGTGCGGTGAATCCCCTGCTTCAGACAGTGCAAAGCAGGAAAAGCAGCCGACAAAGCGCAGTCCTGCCTGGAGGTCCTGCCGCCGCTTCTTCCAGCAGATGGTCCTGAGTGTCCTCCCAGCACTCTCCCATATTAGTGCTGGTGGGACCCTCCAGAGCTGGTTCTGCTGTCCTGCTGCGGGCTCCTTAGAGCAACAACCCGCCTCCTGGTTTGTTCTGAGGTGATCTGGGCAGGTGCATCAGCTGGAGAAAGCAGCTGGCATTGCTCTTCAGAGAGTTTGCCAGGACCAGATGCCCTGGTTCTGAGGGATCTTCTGCAGACCCAGGCATGGCCTGACGGGAGAGGTGTCCCAGTAGGTTGCCTGTTCCCAGCCTGGTCTGCAGATGGACAGCTGCTCCGAAAGAAAAGGGGTCTTGCTAAGGAAACTCTTCTATCTTTTCCACGCCAGAAAATAACACTCTTATTTCCAGTGTTGTTTGATGAAGTGTCTCCTTGCTACTGCACTGTCAATGGGCCCACTGGTACATCATAGTCAGTGTAGGAACAGTGGCAGCACTGTGTCCCTAGGTCATGGGTCCTCAAACTAAGGCCCACCATGCCCATTAATCGGCCTGCCCCACAGGTGCTGCACTCGCCGGGCGCACATGTGGGCGTGTGTGGTGCGCAGCTTGCTTGCAAGGAGGTCGTTTTGGACTAACCCCTCATGAGCAAGCCAGCACCTGTCAACTGGCCCCCTTTAGAAGGAGTTTGAGGACCCCTGTCCTAGGTCTACTGACCAAGCCCAGATTCAAAAGAGTGGCTCAGAAAGGCTGAGGAAGGAATTGTGGAACAAGGTGCCTTTGAACATACTCTTTGCACACCCCCAAATTTGTTTTCATTTTAAGAACTTGATTCACACAGAGCTTTATTCCTGTTTTCTTAATTTCAGAAGCCTAATTGTGGAGAACAGAGGGAAGGCTTTTGTTGCCATTATTGTTGAATTACCAGGACTTAGAAGCCCCTGCTGCTCTACCAGGAATCACCTGGAGAGCTACTGCTATATTGCAATCTACCTTTGGCTCAACCTTATTCTACCGCAGTGGTTCCCAAATTTCGGTCACAGAACCTTTCTGAAGACATGTTTTTTCCACAGAACCCTAAATCTATCCCTGATTTTTACTAAGCACTGTGAACCCACAACATTCTTCCTTTTTTCATCTGCTCCTATTGCCTGAGTGCTTTGCATAACATAGTAGATTTGGAAATATAAAGCAAACATTTTAAATATACTGAATGAATAAAGGAATTATATGGTAATATCCCAAATGAATACTTTCCATTATTCCCAACACTATACAATAGTCCTAGGAACCAAACTATGGGATGCATTTCCTTGTCTGCTGTTTGGATACCAACTGACAATCGAATAGTTAATCATGTTGCCTGTGCAGCTATACTCATTCTAGAGGTTCATTTTGTCTAGTCATTGAAACAAATTATGAAATCATTAAACCTCAACCCCTGGTTTCCTTGAATGTATTTCCTATTTCCTGCTTTCCCCATGGTAGGAAATATAATTAATTGGTGTCATCAAATACCAATTAATAATTTATAATTTTTATTTATGTCATATTTTATTGTATTTTATCTATGTGCGCCGTCCTGAGGCTTTTGCGACAAGACAGCGTATAAATACTTTAACTAAACTAAACTAAACTAGTTGGCCTTGTGGTGGCATTTTAAAATCCATTTTAAATTTGATTTTGGAGATTTTTTGTGGAACCTGCATGTTGCTTTTGTAGAACCTTATGGTTCTGAAGAACAGTTTGGGAACTGCTGTTTTACAGCATAAATTATAAAGTTTAATGGATGTCCCCATCCTGGTGATATACTAGATTGCAACTCTCATCATTCACTTAATAAAGGAATGATGGAAGTTGCCATTCAACACATCTAGAGGGCCTCAGAAATTCCTTCCATAATTATATTTTAGCATGATTATCTTCCCCAGGAAGTTTTGCCTTCTCTTGATGTGCCCAAAATAGAACAGTCTCAACTTTGTCATTTTTGCTTCTAGAGAAAGCTCGGGGCTGATTTGATCTAGAACCCACTTGTTCACTTTCTCAAGTCAGGGTATTTCCAAAGCTCTCTTCTAGCACCATAATTCTCCTTTGATCCTACTCTTTTGATGCTATTCCCATTTTCCAGACCCTCATTTCCAACCCCACATTTGCCTGATGCAAGTGTTGAAATTATAAATTTCAAACAATGCTAGAGAAAGTTGAAAGCAGCAGAAGAGGAAGACCAGATATAAGATGGATTGATTCCATAAAGTAAGTCAGAGCTTTGAATTTACAAGAACTGAGCAAGGTGGTCAATGACAGACATTTTGGAAGGCGCTCAATAGAGTCCCTTAAGTCAGAGAAAACTTGATGGCACTTAACAACAAATTTAGCTGATCACTTGATGAAGATCTGACAATAGGGCAGCTCTTGAGCAGAGCAAGCTACTATTGTTATGCAAATTGAGATTATGTTGAAGAACATTAGAGGCCTAAATCCTGCTGATAGCCCACTCACAGCTACGCTTCAGAGGATTTTCTGCCGCTGCAACACTATAGAAAAACACTTTAATTGGCTGTACCAGACATTCAGAGGAAGGGCCATCAAATATCTAATTTAAATTTAGGCCAGAAAAAGTGTATAGCTGACACACAACTTCACAACATGTTTGGAACCACAAAGAGGGTGGGAGAAATTCCAGCACTGAGCAACAACGCAACCAACAGGATAAGAAGGAATAGCTGTGAACCCATCTCCCTAACCTCAAGAGCACCATTTGCCCTTTCAACTTTGCCCCTCCTCTCTTCCTTTGCCTAAAGATGGCATTTCCCCTTTATGTTTAACTTCTCTATTTCCCACCTTGCATGTTCAATACTTCATTCTGTCTTACTACCAAAGGACTATCAATTTCTGTCCCTTCTTAAGACTACTAGGTGATTTTCCTTACACAAGTTTTCAAACATTTCATTATGTTTGCATTTTTAAAAGGATGGCCAGGAGTCCTACTTATCAAAGGACAGTCCTCTATCTTGAAAATTTGGCAGAGCACATTCCTCTATTGGAAAATGTCCTTAATTGAATAGGCTGTCCAGTATGAATCCAGTGTAAATATAAGGACCCAAGGAAGGGTGAACAATTTCTTTGAATCATAGAATAGTAGAATTTGAAGGGGCCAGAAGGCCTTCAGATCCAACCCTGGGCTATTGCAGGACACTAAGGTACACTATCCCATTCAGATGCTGCCCAGACACTTTTTGAATGCCCACAGTGAGGGGGAGCCAACAACTTCCCCAGGTAATAGTTTCCATTGTTTTACTGCTCTGAAAGTGAGGAAACTTTTCCTGGTGTCTAGTCTAAATCTGGTTTCTTTTAACATAAGCCTGTTATTCTGTGTCCCGCACTTTGGAATGAACATGAAGAGATCTTGTTCTTCCTTTTTGTGACAGCCTCTCAGGTACTTGTAGAACACAATCATATCACCCCTCAGTCTTCTCTTGCTGAGGCTGAACATGTCCAGTTCTCCCAATCTTTCCTCACTGGCCTTTGCCTCCAGTCCCTGAATCATCCTTGTTGCCCTCCTCTCTACTTTTTCTAGCTTTTCTGCATCATTTCAAAACTTAGGTGTCTAGTCCTGGACACAGCACTCCAGATGAGGTCTGACCAGTCCTTAGTACAGTAGAATTAGTACTTTGTGTGTTTTGGAAGAGTTGCTTCTGTTAAAGCAGCCCAAAATAGCATTTGCCCTTTTTGCAGTCACATCACATTGTTGGCTCCTATTTAGTTTGTGATCTACGTCAAGCCCAAGATCCTTCTCATTTTCAGTATGGTTGAACCAAGTGTTCCCATCGACAGTTGGCATCCAGGCAACAGACTGTGCAGGTGCACAGGTCACTTATGGTTAGTTGTCACTCATTTCTATTTAAGTAATAATTATTATTTCTAAACTCACACATAAACAGTTGGAGTCCTCTTTTTGAGTGATGCATTTCCTCTTTTTTGGCAATGCATATGTAGTTACCCTGGTTGCTAATCAACTAAATCAGATCAGTTGCCAGTTTGGAATAATTCCCTCTTTTTCAAGAGTTTGAACTCCTAAGGCATCCTCTAAGAGCAGAAATGTCCAGGAAGGAGCACTCTTTTCCAGTGAACATCGTTAAACTGGAGTTGTAGTGCAAGCAGGACTGCAGCATAAGTAACTACCCATTCAACATCTGCTCATATTGCTGAATGTTAAAATATGTTAGAGAGCACAATAACAGTTGGTTTGAAAGAATAGCTGGATCAAGCATTTGTTATTAGCAAGTGAACAGCCTGTCATGTGTGGACACCACACCATTATCCTGCAGGTGGTCTGTAATTCATAGATTATATTCAGCTAAAATCAGTTAGCTATGCAAAATTTTAACCATGGGTTGCTCCAAAGAAATGTAGTATGAAATGATAAATTGACATCCTTTGGTGGTACCCGCAAGCTACACAGTCTGCAATTACATGAAGACTGCATAAGAAGAGACTGCACTATTGTCAACATTTCAATTCTCTCCTCTTGCTTTCCCCAACCTACCCAGCTCAGCCTAGAAAATTACACCCATCTACATGTTATTCCATTGCTTTTTCTTTACTTAGAAAATTAATATGGCAATATAGAATAGAATCTTCCCCCCAAACAGCACAGCTGTTACATTTAATGGAGGATCAGCTTATCAGTAATTCTCCTTTGGGGAAATCTTGTAAAGAAAGGGCTATCCCAACAGGCAAAGTCATCTCCCCAGCAGCTTCAGATCCATAACACTTGTGATTCACGTGATTTGGATGGCTACTTTCACATCACCAAAAATAAGTACTGTAAATGCATCATCCAAAGAGAGGACAGTGATTTGCATAAGATCTGTGTATTTTAATGTATAACTGTGTATCCAAATTTAGAAACCATTATGTAATTTAAATAGAAATTCAATGTCCACCTGCATCATGTCTTATTTTATTTTAATTAACTTCATTGACTCTATTTTTATTATTTTATTGGTTTAATTGGTTTTATTACTAATTATGGACTTTGTATTCTTGTAGTGTATTGCATGTGTTGTAAGCCATCTAGAGAGTCATGTGGCTAATGGGGCAGCATATACATTGAATAGATAGATAGACTATATATCTCACCACAGTAGAGAAAACTATGACCTGTGTGCCTGCTTCGTTTACCTGTCAAGTGGGTGGCTAATTATGAGAGCCCTGCCTAATGGTTCTTCATGTGAACTGGATGTAGATTAATCAGCCCTTCAAATACAGAACTGTCCTCTGTGAAATAATACACATTGCCTATAGTGTGTTGCAAGCTGCGTACATCCACCCTGAAGTACAACTTCATTCCATTACTTACAGTCGGTTATTTCTATGGCTGTGAGCAGCTTCGTATCCATTTAGGAGGCATGGATTCGTGCCTGCATGGACTGGGGAGCTACAGCTCAACTGCAACTTCCTGACACAGACAGATGGAATAGAGTAGAACAGAACAGAACAGAGACAGCGGTGGGTAGGGACAGCCTTGCCACAGACACATGTTGCAGCATTGTTTTGCAGGCAGTCAGAAAACGACCACACAGAATACAGCCTCGAGTTCTTCATTTCAGGATTCTTTGTCCCACGTGGATACTTTGTCTACGAGGACCTGTCCGCCATTACAGAGGGCTAGGCACGAGCGATGGGCATGTGCCCTCCACTGTTCCAAGGATCCCCAAACGAGGCAAGGAAGGATGGGTGATGCCAGGGCACAGGTTACCTAGCCCTGTGCAATGTGCCAATGGCCTCTGCAATGCAGCACTAAGTGGCATTTGCCACTCTGTCTCCCTCTCCCTCTGCCTACACCAGTGAACGTGTACAAGGCAGCGGGAAGCTTTCATAATGCAAACCCTGCAGTAGGCTGCGGGAGAGCCGGCTGATTAATAGTTTGGATTGTATAGAGAAGCATGCAGAAATATCCCTTCTACAACCTGCAATCTGTAGGATCAAAGCTCCAGCTACCCTCAGGTGGTTAAGACGCAGGTACATGATTACGCTTGCCCAGGGAAGCTGATGCTTTGCCTGGTCGAGTGGCTTTTGATTAGGGGAATGAGAACATCCTTGAGTCTGAAGCCGTCTGCCATTTTGTACCAAGAGAAATGCTATCATGTCAGCAGCTTTTACTACAGCAGAAAAATAGCATGTGGTTCGTTCTGACTGTATGGCAAGGGAATACAGCATTGACAGAGGCTGCAAGAGGTACACAAGGCCTCGTGTCATTCCCATAGACTTAGCCCATCTTCAGGAAGCATCTATTTTGTTTTTCAGAGCATGTCTACACCACTCCACATGTAGGCAGATTGTGGAACAGTGAACTGTAAAAAACAGAAGAAGGAATAAATGCAACGCATTAAAACGAAGATAGCATAACAAACAAATATAACATCATAACCCTGGCTGTCCAGTGAAGAAGATTCCTGGAACAGACATCTTCAGCAGGTGCCAAAAATGATGCAGTGATGGTGCCTGCCATATTTTTTGTGGCAGGTGGACCCACAGAAAGGGGTTACTGCACCAAAGGATCTCCTCCCAAGGAAGCCATAGGTCCATGCGGAACCTCCAGCAGAATTCCATTCCATATCTTAGTCATGCTTCTCAGAAGTCTTTAAGATACAGATGTCTATAAGTAAAATGTAATGGTTTATAAACAGCAAATAACTGTATGTATTATAAATAAATATCAGAGGACTGGGAGTCGTGGAAGGGAGTGGATTAACACCCCTAGAAAATTAATGCCACACTGCCTTCAAGAGACCAGGAAGTCCCTTCTTCTGCTTCCCACCTATGTATTTTGGGTAACACCTGATTATTTTGCTGAATACAAATATTTCTAGTTGTCTCCACAGCTTTACGCATTGAGAGCTGGTTCACATTGTATATACACTGCAGAGAAGGAGAGCTAGTTCACTCATACATGTACATTCCATGATCTCTCCACTTTTTTTGATTCTCAGGATATTCTTTGAAAAGCATTATGGCCAGAGCAGTGAGAAATATGACTATTTGACCTGTGGAGTTTGACCTGTGCTTGATGCACACAGGCACAGATATTCAAGTTACAAATCAGACTTTAGTTTCTGTTATTTCCAGCAATTAAATTATACTAACTCCTGCTGCCAAAGGCAGACACCTCTTTGCTTCCTTCCTCACATACCGTGTGCGTGTATGCACATGCGTGTGCCAGTTGGACCTGTACTGATGCCATTGCTCTTATTACCAAATTTAGCAAATGCTCTGACATACGTGATATCTAAGAAGAAAGCTCTGCAAGAATTGGAATTGCAACTCCGCAGTGCATCTTGCCTCCTCCCCTTTGAAATCTTCCACTGCCACCCCTGCACAGTCACACATATTTCTGGATACTTTTGCACCTGCTGCAGGTGGCATCTAGAATTTCCTTGCATCAGGTAAAGAACCAGCTAAAGAGCATATTCACAAAGCAAAGATAATCAGCTGTCCAAGAAGATGCCCAAAGGAGCCACAACCAAAACGGGAAGAAGAGGCAGCACCAGAAAAGAGGAGACAAAGAAGCACAGTCTTGCATTGTGTTAACTTTGTTACCTTCCAATCTTAGTATAAAATAGCAATATGCATGTACAGACCAGAGCAGTGTGGTTTGGATTTCAGGCTCTGAGATGGAAAGTGTCTGGGATCTCAGACCCTTTTTTCAAAGGGATGAAAAGCACATTTGCACCCCAGACTTCTGTGTATGTGTGTGTGTGTGTGTACTGAGAGAGATGGCTGACCAGTCCTCACAGATCCTTCTCAAGCAGGCTGATGAGGCAACCACATGGCAGATGAAAAGGCACACAATATAATAAGTTTCTGTAAACATGACTGGGGCCTGTTTTGCTCAAGAAAGAAATGTTGCCACTTGCTAAAAGCAAAAGGTTTTAATTTACTGAAAACAGCAGCTTTTGCAGACATGCTAGGAATAAAATACCAGGAAGTATTAGGATAAAGATAGATGTGAGCACAGAGAACTTTTAAGTGCATTTTTATTAAGTACATGGCACAAACAATTCCATTTTCCTTCTTAAGAAAAGTGCAGTGATATTGTTGAATATGGAAAGAACATCAACAAAAATACAATTACAACTCAGGATAAATTTTAAAGATTGACCAACTAGGCCAGGGGATGGCAACCTTTAACACTCAAAGAGCCATTTGGACCCGTTTCCCACACAAAAGAAAACATCAGGAGCCGCAAAACCCTTTTGACATCTAAAATGAAGATAACACTGCATATAACGTTTTTTTACTTGAATGCGATGTATATTTTCATTGTGATTTAGCTGCAGCTCTTGTTCAGTCACTAAAAACTTTTATTTTTAATCTTACATTATAAGCTAGTAGGAGTCCTTTCATATGTTTTGAATAGGAGAACAGCTTCCTGAAGAGTAAAAGTCAGTGCTAAAGGGCTGCATGCATTAAACAGCAAACCCCATAAGTTCATCAGCAGTAAATCTACCCAAGTATCATTAAACGTTTGGTTTTCTTCAGAAATTTCTTTTCTTCCATTTATCCAAGCGCTGTGCTGGCACGGGCCGCGGATCAGCGGCGGTCGTGACGTGAGCGATGGAGCCGCAGCAGAGGCAAGAGCCACATGTGGCTCCAGAGCCACGGGTTGCCGACCCCTGAACTAGGCCTAAAATATGGTGTTCAAGAATGTGGTGATGGAGGAGTTCCACTCACACCATACCGCCTTCCCTCCCTCTCTTCCCACCTGTGCCCCTGCACGCTCCCTAAATCTGCTTCCTAGCTCCCCACATCAGATCTGAGGTTGCAAGAGGGGCTGCAAAAGCAATCTGTTTTACCAAGTGTTTCCTCTCTGCAGGTGGATAAGACCAGTGCTTTTTTGTAAAAAAAAAAAAGGTGCTGGAACTCACGTCGCCACCAGCAGTAAGCACTCAGCCCGCGACAGGCGATTCAAAATCACTTTGTAAAATCCATTGGGAAAAAAGGTGCCAGAATGCCGTTCCGGTGAGTTCTATGACAAAAAAAGCCCTGGATAAGACACTGCGGCATTTCACCCAAAGAGATCAAATGCTATGGGACCTCTGGAATTTTGAAGTATACAGGTTCAAATTTGTTGTTTTCTCTGTAAAACACAATAGCAATAGATTCCTGAGGTGCTCAGAAATTAGTCTGATCCAAGAACTCATCCTGCTACAAGGCATTATGGAAATTAGTTTAGCTGTACTTACAACTGTAATAAACAACAACAGATACTGTTCAATACTAAAATTACAATTTCTATTAAAACCACACATTTTTGGAGGATGATTATTGACAGCAAGACAAAAATTTGCTCAAAGACTAGTGGAAATGGTGGCAATTTTGGATCATTTCTATTTAAAGAAGCTTCAGTGTAACATTCAATGAAGCTTTAAAAAATGATCATAGCAGTATTGTCAACAGAATAAAGGTTTAACTCATGGGTCCTCAAGCTACGGCCCAGGGCCGGATCTGGCCCGCCATGCCCATTTGGACCTGCTGTGTTTGCGTCCGCACCCACATGCGCCCGCATCGCTGCCAACCTCACCCTGCGTACAGGGAGGCAGCGGTTTGCTCACTCGGAGAAAACGATCTCCAAGCAAGCAAGCTGCTGCCTCATGTGCCTGCCTTGCCGCGCAGGCCCACCCCTGCCTTGCCTCACTGCACACGCACCCACCCGCGCCTCGCCTCCCTTCTCCGTGCGCCCTGCCTCAGCATGTGCGCCTGCACACACCACCCCCCACGCTGGCCCGCGCACACCGCCAGCACCACCTTTCTGGCCCGTGCCCAGCACCGGCACCTTTTAACTGGCCCCCTGGTTAAAAAGTTTGAGGGCCCCTGGTTTAACTGATTGGGATTTTAACTAATTGGAGATCCACAAACTGAAGCACGTACTGTTGGGGTTGCTAAGCCATTTCCTGTTGCTCCTTAGCTTTTTCGCATCCATGCACTACACTGTTAATGTTTTTCAAGGGGGAAATAGAGCCACTGGGCTGGATCGGTTATGGTAGCCAAACCAAGGCTACAATCTCATGCATGTGTAGACAGAAAAAAGTCCTATGATGTCCAGCATGTCATATTATGGTAATTCCTGGGAGTTTTCTTCTGTCTAAACTTGCATAGGATCATGCCCTTAATGACTAATTTATGACTAAGTCTGTACGGTCCAACCCACCGTTGCTAGCCGATCTTTTTCTTCAGTTACGTTATTGGCAGTCAGTCCCAAACTGTGTTCCACAGCTTACTAATGTGACTTGTGGAAAACAGTCGTGTGGGCTGCAAGTAATGCATTCATTAAAAAATTTAAAGATTCCAGGAAGTTTCTGGGCATGCCTGCTGTGAAGACGGATGAAGCTGATGTGTGTCTGTAAGCTCAAACTGATGCAATTGCAGCTAATGAAGGGGTGCACCAGAAGTTCCCGTTTGTGCCTCTGAGCAAGTCACTGCCATGGATGCACTTCCTTGCAGGAGTTTTGGATGTAAGTATGAAGTATGCTTCGGACTTTAATTTGGAAAAACAGTTCAGTACTTTGGAAGATATCACACTTAAGGCCATGTAGCCTTTAGAAGCAGTAAAAACCGTTGCCCCTGAAACCTGTTTGGGACCAGTTTTGCTTCTTTATGTCTTTTTACTGAATCTGCCACATTACCATGTTCAGCAGAAGTTGGAAGTCCTATCCAGTTGTTCTAAAATGGACTAAAAAAGTGTGAGGGAGGGAAGGTCACTGGCCCCACTTTTTCATTTGTAATTTCTGTCACTTTCTCTGCACCTGAAGGGTGACTTTTTCTGTCCATGGATACTCTCCACACCAATTTTCCATTATTTAAAATCACATGGAGAATCTCCACAGATGCAGACACCCTCAGTCACCGCCTGTGTGTGTGCAACACAACGGAAAGGAAGACAGAAAGAGTCTAGTGTGCTCCCCTCTCTAAATCCACTCCTGTTACTCTGTTTTAGAACACCAGAACAGGGCTTCATTAAATCTTGGTATTAATTTTCCTGCCTGGATGGCAGAACCAAAGGTATGGAAATGATAAGGAAAGGAAAGGCAGAGGGCAGTGTAGAAGTAGATATTCGAGCTTTTAGTATTTGCTAGTCCACTAGGCCTGGTGTGAAAGTAACCATCTGTATGTGCTAAGAATGACAATTAGTGCATTAATCATTCCTGAGAAGACTCAGAATGAAGGAAATCACACCTGTCTTTGATAATCCAGGATACATTCTGTGTCTGTTAAACCTCACATTTTGCTTTCACACAAGATGGAGTCTGCGCCTGCTGTAAATCATCATCAAAGCAGGCAGAGAAGCGCCTGTTAATTGGTTCAGCTCTGATTGTTGTCATTTGCATTCCATAGTAATCGGATAGCTTTCCATTTCCCTCTGTATAGCCAAGGCTTACTATGTAAGCAAAGGGCTTTTCTTTGTGCTTCCTGCTTTCAAGGGAAACGATGGCTGTTTCAACGCTCCAGCATCTGCTGATCTGCATGCTTTACTACACCCACTGACTCGAATGAACCTAAACACAGCGTGGAGTTGCTTTCAGGCAACAGCAGTGATGCGGGCTGGAGGGACAGCCTGGTTTCTCCTGCAGGAGGGCATCAGGAGCAATACATTTAGCGCAGGCGGGGACAGGAAACGTCTAGTTAAGCACAGGAAAACTGCAGCCAGATCAGCCTCCCATCCAGGTCTAAGGCAGTGCTGCAGATTGTCTCACTCTGTTATGTAACATGCAAAGCATTTGCCCTGGCAACCCAGAGAAACCTTCCCTTGCCTTCTTGGGCTGCTTTACAGTCATGGCCTAGGCCTACTTCACACTGTGTAAGTTTATTTATTTATTTATTTAAAACATTTCTATGCCGCCCCATTGCAATATAGCCTCGGGGCAGCTCACAAAACATCAATAAATAACAATACAATAAAACCGCAATACAATAAAACCCCAGTGCAATAAAACCTCAGTGTATTCTCGGCTAAAAATTAAAAAAACAAAAAACAAACCTAGTTAAATAAATAAATTAACAATTAAAATAAGTTTTAAATAAAAAGGTCTTAGCCTGGTGCCGAAAAACAAATAACGACGGCTCCAGGCGGACCTCTGGGGAGCGCATTCCATAAATGGGGCGCCACCGCAGAGAAAGCTATCCTCCGGGTACTCACCCTCCTGATGTCATTCACAGATGGTTCCCGGAGGAGGGCATCTGCTGCTGACCTCAAGGGGCGGGAGGGCATATAAGGAAGCAAGTATTCCTTTAGGTATCCAGGTCCACCACAGTTGCACCACATCAAGCAGTAGAGGGGAAACCTAGATAACTGAATGTTCCTCCACAGAGACAGGTTTCCCCATAGAAAACTGAGTGTTCCTCCACAACTAAAAGTGTTTACACAGGAAACTAGGTGTTGGGGAAATGGTACCAAGGAGAAAAGTGGCAGCCTAGTCTTCTCCCCGAGTTGTATGTGCAGAAAGTTAGGGGTTTGTTTCTTAGCTCGCTTGCTTTTGCTTAATGGAAGAACATTTGACAGTGCAAGCCCCTGACTGCAATCCAAAGTGGCACAACCACCAACAGTTTACCAATGGTGCAAAAGGTGTGCGAACCTCAAAAAGGCCAGTGAGATCTAGGTCAGTGAAATGAAAGGGAGCAGTGAGCATTTATAGGGCTCTTTTTCTGCAAGGTTCATATTATCCCCTTTGCTATGTGAATAAACACAGAACTGATTTTGAAACATGCATTTCTACAGAGCTGCAAGGGGTCATGTGCAGTAGTTGGATTTTAAAGCAAGCGCATCCTGGCATCGTCCATGTGAACTCCTGCATCTCCCATCATTCCAGGGTGCTAATATAGATTGTGCTTCATGCTATAAAGACAAATGTAAACTCATACTACTTCTCCCACAGTTGCAACATTGGTGTGCATTGCTTTGCAGTGCTTGATTGTGTTAGAAACACAGCAGATACCGTGTTGTAGTCAGTAAGGTATCTCCAGAGAGGAGCACGCGTGTGTGTGTGGGGGGGGGAATGGTAAAGTAGCACCTCACAAATAAGATAGCCAGTTATATGATGCCCCCCACAAAAAAAGAGTCCATGCACTGAAAAAGAGGGCAAAGGAGTGCACAGGATTTCACAAAAATTCATATGCTAATGTATATGCATTAGTTCATGGGTCCTCAAACTACGGCCTGTGGGCCGGATCCAGCCCGCCATGCCCATTTATCCGGCCTGCCTCAGAAGTTTTGGGCTTGCACTGCCCATGCGCGCACACGGCGAGGTGACGTCTTGCTCACATGGAGATCGTTTTGGACTTGCACGGAGAAAGCGATCTTTGCGCGTGTCCGCTCTCCCTCGCCAACACCCGCCCGTGCCCCCCTGCCTGCACTACCTTGCCAGCCCACGCTCTCCACCGGCACCTTTCAGCTGCCCCTCTGTTGAAGAAGTCTGAGGACCCCTGCATTAGATTGCTAGATAAAATGCAGCCTGGCAATTATCAGGAGAAAGTGAGCACCAGTTTTATGCAACACGACATGTAGAATGACTGGGTAGGCTGAGCTAGACTACTTGTTGACCAAGAAGGAAGGCTTGACCTACCGACTGCTTTGGGCAGGTTCACAACTAGAGGATGGTAACCAAGCTGATAGCCAAGGTAAAAAAGTTTCCTGAACTATGCCACAAAGGGGTGAAGACCGCTTTGTTTTTAAGGCAGCGGTGTCACTCTTCAGCTGAAGCCTGCTAATAAAAACCAGTCTGAGTCTACAATGTGTCTTTCCTTCCCTCTTGAAACACAAATTCGCATATGTCCTCTCAGGAGACAAATCATAGGGTGTAACCCATCAGATGTAAATTTAGGAATGTTATAGTTTAAACTGTGGGTGGGCATCCTTAATATCCCTGCTCTCTGTTCTGGTGGTTTCAGATGCTTCTTTAACTTTAAACCAGACCTAAACTGGTCAGCCCTTCAGATAGAGAACTGCTTCAAATCAAGGACTGTCCTCTGTAGGGATGTGTTGGAACTCTGGGGAATCTGCCGCTCTGACATGCATAGACTTCTTGTGCTTGGCCCTCTCTTAGAACAAGAGCCAAGAAAAAAGGAAGACCATGAACCCTTGCAGAATGAGTTCGTGCAACCAGCAACCTACTTCCTTATCTGATGCAGCAGCACAAAAAAGACAGCTGCACTTGCTAGAGAAAGATTGTGCATTCTCCTCTCTTAGTTTCTCAGCCTTAACAAAAAGCAGTTATATGGAAATAGATAATGCAGAAGCATGTATGATTAAAAGGTTAGTTTAGATAGTGACTCAGCTGCAAATTAGGGAGCTGTTGGTCAGAAGAAGAGTTGAGAATGAATTTTGACTTCCCTTTTCTGTATTGGCCATGTAGAGATAAGATTTCTAGACTAGTAAGAGGCTCCTAAGAGAATAGAAGGGGGTTAATGGTAAAATTATTAAGCAGCGATGAAATCCTATAAAAGCTTTGTGTTTGGTTATGTTAGGCACAGTTCCTTTTGTTGTGCTGCCTATATAGGTAAATTCTCTGGTTGCCTTGACTGGTCTAAATCTTAATAAAGTGTCGTTGGCTTATTTTTCCATTTGAGATGCATGCCTGTTTTTTCCTGGGACCCATGATGCTGAAGAGGGATGCCGCTTGCTCAGTGGTCGCATGAGGCTCGATTTCTGGCAAGTGCCCCTTGAATGCTGGGTGTGCTGGCCAGGTACTCAGATTCACAGCTGCAGGAAAGCAGTCTGGGGGGCCAAACCCAGGACATCCAACAGATGCACACCACCAAAATGGATCCCTCACACATCCTGAGCCCTCTGAAGACATTTCAACAATGGCTGTCCTCTGTAAAGGCCATAAACAAAGGGGCTACAATGCAAATCTTACTCAGAAAATGGGTAGAACTGATAGGACCTGATAATAAATCTATAAGAATAAGAAAGCTTGTCTTTCTGTCCACCTATCCATCAGCTTCATAGCACCAAGACAGTGAAACCTAGCCACCTGACCCTTGGCAGGCACCCTAATGGGGCACCTTAATTTTGTTTTTAAAAAAATGAATGCATTTTTATTAATTAAATTTGTCTGGTGGCTGAAGAAGCATCTTAATCACCAGGGCAAGTACTCTCTAACCTCCACATAGCTTGGCAAGCTATAATCTTTGAAGCAAGAGGAGCCAAGCTGGCAGAAGGATGTCGATATCTGCCTGCCCCTCCCCTCTGCTTTCCGGCAGCTCCTTCAGGGAAATGGTGTGGACAGATCTGGGCCTCAGGGCAGTATCTGGGGGCAGCAATGAGCAGGGCTTTGCTCAGGTAGGGTGTGCCCCTCTTTGGCAGCTGCTTTGCTGGATAAACCTAAGGACTATTGTGACTCTGGCAAACCCATAATAAGTGAATAACCAATGACTGCATCAGAGGTTCTAAATGTCTTTTTGCAAGATAGACCAATGAATTAAGAGCAATTCTACCACTCAGTCTCTGCTATCCGGATATCAGTTTCCTTTGCTCCCTGTGAATGCTCTAGTACCCAGGTGGGACAATGGAAAACGTCATCTTTTTCCTCTTTCAAATCACCCCCCAGTGAATGCAGGAAGCCGCCCAACGGAGTGTGTAAGTCAGGATGGCTTTTTCATCTGTGAGAGCCAATAGAGGTTTGACGCATTCTCCAATAGCTGGACCAGAACCAAGTTTTCCTACTTAGTTAGGAAATTGCTGGTAGGAAGTTCAGAAGCTTGATGTACTCCATGCTCCACCTCTAGTCCCAGACCCATGTAGCAGTGAGCGAATCTTTCCCCTTGCCATTTCTGAAAGTTTCCTTTCAGCCAAAAGTCTGCTGTCCCGATCTGAGGAGCTGTGTGTGCTTCTTACAGGGATAGTTTCCTTTGGGAAGCAGAATCCTTGTGCCCATAAGCGTCAACCACATTCAGCTGGCTCCTTTCCCCCACCTCATAGATGTAGTGGCAGCAAATGCCTTACTGGATGGTCCTCTGCTTCCTGTGCAGCTGTGAAACACACAAGTCCCTGTTGGAAAACCCACTGGAAAAAAGGTAGCAACAGCAGATGGTACCAGCTATCCTCCTGAATCTGCACTCAGCTAAGGAATTTAAAATAACTCACTCTTTTATCTGCAAGGTCACATGTGTGAGTAACAGCATACCTTAGTATCCCTTGGTTCCCTTTTTGAGTTCATACTAGTTGCAGTCTGTCTTATTAAAGATCAAGAGACTTGTTTAAATTTATAAATTCAGGAAGATAGATCAGACAAACTTTGTGTTTTTTCTTTGTGTTTGAGCATTCCCTATGTAAACTCTTTCTTTCTCTGATTTCTTATCGAAACAATGCGGACAAACAATGTTGCCGAGAAGTTATGCTGCAGCTGCTTTTAAGAGCATCCTTTTTAATGCACCCTTTTATTAAACAGGGAGAAATGTGGGGAATGAAAGGCCCTTTCCATTGTTCCATTCCGAGGGCTTAGAACCACCCAAATCTATCACTATGCTGTGTGTTCCTTAACTGAGCTATTCTTATTCTTAATTTGATTTTATGCTGGATTCAAACAGCTTTGATTTAATAAGTCGATCTGGCCTGATTCCCAGGGTTCAGTTGTTGCTAGCCTGTGCAGGACTGAATAAAATATACCTGCATCAATGGTGTTTTCATTATGCATCATTCTAATGCATCATCTAAGGGACAGTTCATTCTTGATAAATTGGCACCATATATCACCAGAGTGGCATCCTCCTTGTGATATATAAGCCAAACAGTATCAATGCAGAAGAAAGGAAGGGGGTTGAGAAACTGAAGTTAAAAAAATAAAATCAAACACAAAAATAAGTTTCCCGGTTGAAGTTAGGACTGCCAAATCCAGAAACAACCTGCAACTGCTACAAAAGAAGTCCATGGTAGAAGTGGGATGGCCTGTTTTTCTGTGCAGACTCTTAATAGGACAGTCTCCTAACATGCTTAAGTGATCCAGGAAAAAGTTTCCTTTAAACATCCTGTGAGCATGACAGGATGTTCACAGGCAGATAAGGGATGTGTAAGGACAAAACTATCGATGATAATAATTGCAGAGCTCCTGCTATGTGTATCTTATATAAACAGCTGCCGAAGGGCCTGATCAGCTTTATCCTTTTCTTTCCATGCCATGTTCCAATGCACAAACCAAGATATTGCCGATTGAGCCAGCCTAAGCAAGTGTTGGGAAAATTTGGATAAATCCTGTCAGAAAAACATTGCTTCTATGTGCTTTTGCATTGTGGAATCAGTCCTGTATTCCTTCTCAAACCAAGCTAAGTCACTGTTTAAAATGGCATTCCTCTCCCGCTCCTTTCTCTCACCTTTGGCTGTAAGCTACAGTAGACAGGCCATTTAGTCCAAATATACATTGTATACCTTCACAATTATTAAATAATCCTTGTTGGAATTCACAGTTTACCAGGAAATATCTTTTGCTAGCCCAGAGGGCTTCATGTGCCCTGGCCATTCAGATGCATTACTTAGGGGCTGAATCAAGATGAGCTTATGAGTTCATGAACAGTTTCTCAGTAGCTTGAATTTGCATGTCTAAGCAGACCTGGAGATGGGTTCAAGTTACTCAACTAAAGTGTCAATACACTGCAGTTAGAAATTTTGCAATCTCATTGTCACTGTATGATTGGCTGATCTTCCTTTATCTGTTCTGTATGTGATGACCTCAGAATCTTATTGTAATGTCTGCATTCTGTCATCAATTGCTCTGTACCTGTGTAGGTGACCGGAAGGTTATAAAACACCCTGTAGTTGTATTGAAACTTTGCAGCAAGTTTACCTCTGCCTGCCCGGTAATACATTATCGTGAGTCTACCATGGGAACCTGGGCCAAACAATAAAGCCACAGATGGTCTGGACACTTGATCTTTCCCACGGACCCGAGTTTTATTTCCTCCTCACGAATTTAAATTCCAGGATTTTCTGACACAAGAAACATTCATAAATGCAGCTTTCGTGTGCAGAGCAGATATCCTTGCTGAACTGGGTACCAGGTGCCCAGGCTGAAATTTACTTATCTATTTATTATATTTATATCCCAATTTTTCCTTTCAAGGAACTCCAGGAGGTAAGTCGCAGTCTTAGCATCACAGCAGCAACCCTGCGAGGTAGGTTGGGCTGGCAGTAGGAGACTGGCCCAAAGTCACCCAGTGAACTCTGGCCAGGGCGACTTCTTTTATATTGTTATTTATTTTATATTGTGAATTTTATATTGTTATTTTTGTATTTTATTGTATTTTATTTTGTGTTGTGAGCCGCCCCAAGGCTTCGGCAAGGGGCAGCATAGAAATATTTAATCGGAGCTCCCAGATCCCCAGTTCCACACTTTTAACCACTGGCTCGCCACAATGAATGGTGTTACAGTTCTGCATGGCCATGCATGCTTGATATGAGATGTCCAGTGTGGGTCAGGCAACACGGTTGTGGGCAGGGGCACATGGATAAGAATTACACGTGTCTGATTACCATCTCAGGCTATATACAAGATGCTATTTACAGCCTCGATCAGATCCTCTAGGCCCCTGAAAAGTCCACAGGAAGCCATGCTGAATGGGGCAGGGTATGTTGTGGAAGAGATCATGTGGAGGGACCTTCCCTGTGGAAAGCAGATCCTGGATCCAACCCTAACACTGCATCTGGAAGAGGGCTTGAAGTTACAAGATGGCAAAGCGACTGTGTTGTTTCTGCTTTCCACTTTACAGTAAGCAATACCTCTAGAAGAGAGTACTCTCATGCTGGAGGCAAGAACTGCTCCAAAGTATCACACATATTTTCTTAGCTAAATATATTGTATGTTTGCTCTTTCTGAGCTCCCATTTATTATTTTGTGGAAGTTGCTACAAAATATTAGTATATTAATGACAATGATTTAAAAATCAAAGCAAAGCAAAATCTTGTACGTTTGCCGTGTGTGTGTGTGTGTGTGTGTGTGTTCACTTGGCTGTCAATGCTTCCCCTCCTGACTTGTTTTTTATGTGTAACTGTGCTATGCCAGCATCTCTTAAGTATGCAATGGCACAATTAGGGCAAAGTGACACAAATGTTTTTAAAAGGCTGCTTTAGAACAGAGGCAATGAAAGGATGCCCTAAGGGATAACCAGCACATTGCAATGCAGGCAAATGGAGGAAGGAAGATGTAGTATTTGTGCAAGAAATGCTCAATCTTGAGAGAAGGCCTGGAGACAGTGCATTTATTGTGCATTATCTGTGCGGAGAAAGTCCCTTCAAAATGGGAGGAAATCAGGTGGTCATCCACATACACTGCTGTCATTGAAAATGCACCCAGAATTTGCCACAGTGCATCTGTGGGCCTCACAGCTCAGGTCAAGAGTTGTCCCGAATAGCTTCTCTCTCTCATCATCATGCCCATGGTTACCCAGGGCTGCCTGCTTTATTTCTCCTTTCTTTTTCAGTCTGTACCCAGTAAAGTGCTTTTCCCTTTCTGCAGCTGGCTTGCATGCCTGTGGGTCTGCTCTTTTGCATTTTAAATATTTGCTTGTGCTTAATTTAAGCCCCTGGGACTAACTTTGGAGCTCTGGCTTCCTGCACTACTGAATACAGTGATTTATTTCTGTCCCTACATCCACTGTATCTTCAGCAAATTGGCCAACTCCCCCATTACAGTACAGGAGGACCTTTAAAATAAACAAGTTCATATATAAACATAGCTTGGGGTTCTTTTTTGCAAGTAGGGTAAGGTATTAAATGGTTGGATTTTAAAAAAATATGTACTGTATCCATGGCAACCTTGAAGTTTTCTTCCCTGCTGCCTCAATTTGCCTGCAGGAGTGGCACTTGGAGTTACATTTTGAACAATGCTAATTAGCCGAAGCAGCCTCTGAAACAAGCTTTGTGGTGCAGCCATTGTCAAACCTGAGTAGCAACTGTCAGCTCAACAACGAGACAGACAAAGCCAACACTTGGCTTGATTATCCAGTTGGCATTTTACAGTGTTAACCGTAACAAGCAACACCCTTTTCTGAGAAGTAGGATGGCCACTTGTGAATTTCCAAAAAAAAAAGAAAGAAAGAAAACTCATTACCAATGTATGTTCTCTATTCATATTCATAATATTACTCATTCCCTTTTTTCTTTTATGGTGATATATACCTGGATTTGTTCATTCTAAAACAGCTGTCTATCTTCCACTGGTTTCTGAAGAAGGACATCTTAGTAAACTATCTTTCTTTCTTTTCATCAGGAGGTTTGGGCTGAGATGTCACCAGTACACTGACGACACTCAGCTCTACCTCTCTTTTCCGTCTGATCCAGGTGAGCCAGTGATAGTTCTGAACTGGCCAAAGTAATGCTCTTGATGAAGGCCAATAAATTGAAGCTTAATCGAGACAAGACGGAGGTGCTCTTGGTAGATGGCTTCCTTGTCCAGATGGCAGATGTCTGACCTGTCCTAAATGGGGTTGCACTCCACTAAAGATTCAGAGTTTCGGGACCCAGAGCTGTCCCTGGAACACCAGGTGGGTTCTGTAACCAGAAGCACCTTCCATCAACTTTCGTTGATTTACCAACTTTGTTCTTATCCGGACAGGCAGAATCTGGCAACAATAATCCATGCCCTGGTAACCTCTTGGCTTGACTATTGCTGCCCTTGAAAACACTCCAGAAGTTGCAACCGGTACAAAATAAAGCAACTTACAGGGACTGGCAGATGAGATCATATATCACCAGTCCTGTACAATCTTCATTGGTTACCAACTGCAGTCTGCGCCTGCTTCAAGGTGCTTCTGTTAACATATAAATCCTAAATGGCTTAGGAGCTGACTATCAGAAGGAACATCTCCATCCATATGTCCTATAAGATCATCTTCAGAGGTCCTTCTCTGGGAGCTGCCTTTAAAGGACATGAAGAGGACAGCTACTCAGGGAAAGGCCTTGTTTATGCATGTTGCTCCCCTGAGAAGTATGCCTGGCACCAACCCAGGACATGTTCCAGTGCCAGGCAAAAGCTTTTCTATTCACTCAGCATTTTAATGGTTAGATGGCACCTTATTAACATCTACAACAAGGTCTTCACTTTACTTCTTTGCTTTGGTTTTGTTTATATTTGTTTTTATGGAGATCTTGTATTAATTAACTTTTTTAATTATGTCACAAATAGTTTTGTTTGCTTTATCTGTTTTACTGATTCTTACTCTGTTTTACTATATTGCATTATGTTTGGGATTTTACTGAATGTAAACTGTTCAGAGAGCCAATATGGTTGAGTGAACAATATACAAAATTTTAAATAAATAAAATAGCAAACTGCATTCATCCATGCTTTGAATAAGAAGCAGTTACTCCAAGCTAAATAATTTCCTATTATTTGTCTGCCATTTTGGCTTGACATGGTGATACCTAAGCGGTCAAATGTCCCACCAATTTTCAAGAGCTTACAAAGAATCTCAGCCCACTGAAAAGAGAAGATTTCCACAGAGTGAACTTTAGGACAAGCAGCCCAGTTACACAATGGTAACATAATCATTCCCTTTCCCCTGTGTGATGTTAAAACTATGTCTCTGAATGTAATTCAACACTGTATAATTTATTTACATTACTGGCATTTACTGGTGCTCCAGAATGTTGTTCTCTACTGAAAGAGAGGAAAGCTTTATGAAGCAATAAGAAAATGAAATGATCTATGTGCTATCAGTACAGAAGATTACTAAATGTTTCATAACACAAAAATGTCATGTTGAAGAATGCTTGGGTAACATCCTTTGTACCGCAGCACTGCCTTCAGTGGAGTTTATGCATTTTAAACCTGCATTAAAACTTTTGTTGGATGTCCACGAGGAATTCTTGATGAGTTATATGACAAGGCTCTTTATGCATTCAGTGATCAAACCGCCTGCCATTTAGGATCAGAGTTAAGGCTATCTCCTGTTTGCTCAAGCATCATAGTGCCAAGAAACTGGAAGGTATGACTGATGTGCTCCATGACTGGTAACAATATTGTGTAACGTCACGAATTGTGCCTGCTTGCAATGCACTCTGTGCGCGCGTACTTTTCCTTTATCTTCCAGGATGAAATGCAGACGAGGAAGATGGAGTTCCTGGGACCAGCAAAGGTGGCACTCATTGTCCTGGTTCCATATTGTTTTTACAAAGCGGTGGAGACGTACTGTACTGGTAGAGGATCCTCCTTTAAGTTTTAAGTTGATGTACACCTGTACTTGTCTTTGAGAAGATGCGTGTTTCAAAATCTGCCAGCCAATCAACCGGGGGCATACTTTTATTCCATTAAAGGTACACTTCTTGCTTTGGGAGTGGTTGTTTGGAACACAGTATAGCAAGTGACTGGAGGGAAGGGAGTTGTAGAACTTTTTGCATCTAAACGTGCATAATGGTGGTTCCTAAGGGTGCGATCTCATGCATATTTAGTCAGGTGTAAGCACCACTGAATTTTTCTATGTGAGTTTAGGACTGCAGCTTAGGAATATGATGATCATGTGCTGATCATATCCCTGGGAGTTAGTCTGCTTCTCCACCTGAATTTGGGCATGTAAGAGAGTGGGACCTCCTTCTGAGTAAGCATACAGAGGGTTGCATATAAGATTTCTTTAATAAGGCAATGGTCCAGCTTGCCATGAAGCAGTAACAGTTATGCATTGACTGCCTAGTCCCTGTTTTATCTGCAAAGTTTTTTTTCATTCCCAAGGTGAAGGAACTCTGTCCCCTGTTCCTAATCTACACATGCTGGCCATTCACTTGTGGCCACAGCACATTTCCCAAAGTCAGTGGAGCCAAGTGCTTGCATGGTACTCAGAAAAGGTTAATTAGCACTCAGTAGTTGCTAGGCAACACTGTCTTACCATCAGGATGGCTGATCAGCCAGTGACAGTTTGTTCTAAAGATGTAGTGCTTGTAACTTGATATCCTGATTCCAAACACTGTGGTTGGCTTTCTATTCTGTCATACGGATTTCCCCCACATTTCTTCCTTTTATAAACTCTCCATAACAAAATGCGCCTATCTCAGCCCACACAGATACATGCCCGCATGTTGTATGCTTTAAAATCCTGGCTAGGGATTTTTAAAATATTTTGCTGTATATAAATGGTACAACTAAATAAATAAAGTATCATATTGTTGGGAGTGAGCAGGGAGGAGACCTCTAAGACCAGTTCCTACAATCAAATGTGTGTGTTGAAAATGGGTCTGAGTGGCCAAAGTGAGCAAAGTGCAAAAAGAAAAGAAAATACCCTGTGAAATGTTGCTTGTCTTAGGGCTTCGGTCAGAATTCCTCAGAAGTTTCACTTCAGCCAGGAGCTATCAACTTCCTTTCAGACATCACTTTAAGGAGAATTTGGTGATGATATAAAGTTGTTGCACAGAATCCTCTTCCCTGGGAAATGTTGCCGAGTCTTTGCCAATGACCACAATTCCTACAAATTCCAAACGAAACTGATCAAACTTGGGCAGAGTAAACAGTGATCAAGGTGTCTGCTTCTCACAGAACTACTTTGGGACTGATGTGACCTCCAGGTGTTGGGGGTCCCTTGGGCAGGACATTCACAATGGGCCCTCCTTCCATGAAGTGACTTTCTCACCACCATTTTCACCAGATGGTACTTCCTTTTTCTCACACTTGCTTGCTTGAGAGGTAGTGAATCAGTGAGCTTTGGCATCTGCTTCTTTTCCTTTTCACCAGGACTGTTTTGCAGACCGGAACAGGTGGGAGGAGAACAAGCAGGTAAAGAGGAAGGGCAAATCTAGGCAGCTTTTGCCAGAGGCCTCTGCCAGGTGCACACCCCCAGCATGGTCCCAGTCATGCTTACCTTTGCTATCAACACTGTTCGGCACAGGCCAAACTCTGAAGGATATCAGCTCAGCTCTCATCATCTGCCTGTCCATTTGGTTGTGTGACTATGCCCTGATCTTCACAACCTGCTCTGCACTTTAACTGTGCCATGAGAACCATTTTGGTATAGCGTGGTCAGAGCCTTGGACTGAGCCTTGGAAGTCCTGGGTTCTAATCCCTGCTTAGTCATGAAGCTCACTGGGCCAGTCCCTGACTCTCAGCCTAACCTACTTCACAGGGCTGTTGTGAGAATGAAATGGTGGAAAGGAGTAGGACTATTTAAGCTGCCTTGGGTTCCTTGCAGGAAAAGGTGGGTTATAAATTTAATAAACTGCATATTCTCTTTGGCCAGTGTTTAGGGGCATCCCATGTTGCCTTGATTCAATCCAATCCTTTCTTCTCTGTCAGCCTGCCCTCCTTCCTGTTTCTCCACAGTCCATTCACAACTATTAAAGTTTAACCTTAGCTTGGGCATAACAGGAAAATGCTAGTTGAGATCCCAATTGAGTTGGACCCCTCTCTCAGTGATGGGAAAAAGTACCAGCCCAGTCCACAGAATGAGGGAACCTACTAGCAAACAAAATAAAGAAAAAATATCCCACCTCCACAGGTTGTCATTTAAACCCTGGCTACTGAGTTCAGGGTTCACCTTTGGGGAATACAATTACATGCAATGGGCTGCAGTACTTCCCTTTCCTCACCATATTGGGTTCTGAAATAGCACAACAGAAGAAAAATGACATGCAGAAATGCACTGCCCTTTTGCAGCTGAACTGCCCCATTACTCACTTGGAAGTGACAAATTTTGACTCAGACAGTAGAGAATAATATTCAGAAGAAGAAGATACTTCTGGTACAAACTTGTATCAATTGCTCCAAGTCCTCAAGTTATGCAAAGGGATGTGCCAGTCTTCCTCCAACTGGAAACTTCCAGATGTTTCAGACCACAGCTTCCAGCATTCCAGACCATTGATTATGTTGGCTGGGAATGATGGGAGTTGCAGTCCAACCCAACTGGAAGGGGCCAGTTCAGGAAGGCTGGTATATGCCAGCACACATACCCCAGTCTCTTCTTTCAAGGCTGCTGCTGCAAGAGGGAAACTTCAGGGGGGATAAGGCAACACACAGGGGTTCTAAGATGTGCTCACCACCTTGGCATACCCCAGTTCCGTAAGAGTGTTGCAGACCTGATCAGATCAAAGGTCTGTCTTCCCACAGTGACTAGCCCAATACATCTAGGAGGCCAATACATCCCATCTCTCACAGAAGGGCATCCCTCCACAACTGGTATCCAGGCGTGCACTGCATCTGAATATACAGGTTCCACCTAGCTGTTGTAGCACCAGCCAACCCATGCCCAAGGAGACTGCTTTGGAAGAGTAGGCTGCTGGTTCTAATGTTAACAGGGTTCCTTTCAGTATGGATTTTTCTTGGAACTTTAAATGAGCTATCCATGGTGCACACTTATCCAGTTGTGGTATTAGGTTTGGCAGCACAGATAGCTCATTTAGGGTTCAGAGAAAAAACTGGGGCAGATAAGGAGTTTCACCTAGCCCTGCATCCCACCTTCAATGTCATTCTGGATATACCTTGGTCCTTGACTTTCCTCCCTTGTCCTGCCACTCTCCAGAGTACTTGCAGGTGTAAACTAGGTGGGAGGCACACAGTTGTTGGCAGAGCACCCACCCAGATTGCAGGAGCCTCTTTCATTCAGAGTCTGCTCTGGACAGGGGGAAAGTCGCACCTGCAGCTGCTGAACCAGGAAGTGAAGTAACTGGCCGTACATATATAATCCCTAGTCTCGTCCTTTGCTGGCCTAACATCTCCCTTCCTGTTGCTACTTACTAATGGGCACGTGGATAGATCTATCATCCTTTCATGTTTCCAGTTCTTTCATGTATCTTGGATATACCCACCATGCCGTCTTTTCCTAATTGTGTGTGTGTGTGTGTGTGTATTCATGGAGAACTTGTCTCTCAATCTAACTTGGTCAAGTAAATAAAGATGAAATAAAACTGGAGAGGGAAAATCCTTTGTCCCTAAATGAAATTAATCCTCCAAAGCAAAGGTATTTTGACATCTTCCCAGCCAATGTGACCAAACTAGAACTGCTGTATTATAGGAGCTCTGAGCTCTTGCTAATTCACTGAGGTAAAGCAGCAGATCATGTGATGTTATAAATCTCTAGAGAGAAGTTGATGTTGCACAATTCCCAATGCAGGTTCAGTAAGCATGGCAATTACAAGGACAGAGAGTCTTTGCAACCTGCTTTACTGTAATTTAGAGAGCCATCTGCAAACATGTATATAAATGTGGAATCCAAGAGCTCCGATGTGTTATCTGTATCCTTTTGGTCAGGTGCTCTTTGTATGGACAGGGGCAGGAAGTCAAGTGGTTGTTTGCCTAGTGAAAACTCCTCTATCCATTCTTATCAGCGTGTTGCTATGCAAATACCTCACTGAGCTTCTCTGTGGGTTTTTGCTTGGCTTACGGGAGGCAGTGCCCAGATATCTCGTGGCTTGAGTCCAGCTTTCAGCTGTCTTTTGTCAGCATCCAAAAAATGTTTATCATGTTTTCATAGGCGTGGAGGAGTTGCCTGGTCGTGCGGGAAGGAAACAGTCCAGAGGTTGAATTCCTGCTGATTTAATAGAAAACTGAAAAGAACTATTCACATTAATGGCCAACTTTCACTGATTTAGGGCACAATCCTACCATAATCCTATGCATAGCCCTACAACCAGTGGAGGCTGGTGGCTCCAGTGTAAGTGGGGCAGATAATCCACTCTGGATTTTAGTCTAAACTTTAAAGGAGCTATCCACAGTGCTGAACCACGAATGGCTCTTTTAGTGCAGGCTAAAACCCAGGGTAGATAAACCACCAAGTTGATATTGGAGCCTCCACTGCCCAGCGTTACCAGCAGGCCCCAGCTGCCTGTCAATATGTATACAATTAGATGATGACCTAGTTCATACAACAGGATGACCCAGCTAGCCAAAATGGGTCATCACATTGTCTGAATCCTGACTGCTTCTTATGACTTTTATCCCAACAAGCCATCCTAAGAACCCGGTGGCTCTACTAGGGTTGTTCAACCCATCCTGGGCTGATTATCCAAATCTGGGTGAATAATACCACAGTGGGTTGTTGGAAGTGGCTAGCAAGGCACTCAGCAAGAACAGCAGAAAAGCCATGCCTCTCTTAATGTTATTGTCCATAGTGCTACCAGGGACAACCTCTGCAAAGTGTCCAAGTGGCACATGGAGAAGCTGTCACTGCTTGGACATTATTTTAATTTTGTGCTTCAAATATGAGAGGCGGTGGTGTGGATTTATATATTTGTTTAAAGTTGGACTTGCGCAATTTCAGAAGTGTGCAGCTTCGTGGGTGTGAAAATGAAAACCGTCATCTGGGTGAAGTCCTGGGAGGAGCCTGCTGTTGAAGCATAGCAAATAGCAATCCTAGACATTGACTCAGAGAAGTTCCAAGTATGTTTTTCACTCCTCTTGTTGCTTTCCTGTGTCAGCTGTCAAAGGGCAAGCTGTCAAGTCAAAGCAAAACCATGTGCGTTCTTTTCTCATTAGCTCCACCTCTGAATGATTTGCAGTAAATCTGCAAGGATTTCTGACTCCAAAATCTTGCACAATAGCAACCAAATATTACTCCTACCCCACTTCTACTCCAAATTATTCTGCTGAAATGAAGATAAGTGAGGTTGGGATAACCAGGAGTGAATTTATGTGCAGAATGATCGAGAACTACATTCAGGCCTGGTGCTCAAAACTAATTCAGAATAATTTGATATTTAATATATGTAATTTGTTTCAGTAGGTAGTTCTTAAGAGTTCTGATGAAATCAAAGTAGATCCCACAAGCCTGAAGACTAGCTGCAACTTGTCTGTACTGTGCCATTCCCATCCACCATGACTGCACTGACTGGTAATCCGTGTGTGTCTGATGGAATTAAGGTTAAAGGGATAACATCATGAGGATAAACACGGAATCTGCGGGAGAGTCCCTTCTCCGGGAACCCTCCATGAAAGAAATTAGGAGAGTAAATACCCGGAGGAGGGCTTTCTCTGCGGTGGCGCCCAACCTATGGAATTCACTCCCCAAAGAGGTCCGCCTGGCACCGTCGTTACTGGTTTTTCGGCGCCAGGTAAAGACCTTTTTATTTAAACATCATTTCAATTGTTAAAACATATGAACTGGCCTGGGCAACTTCTTCTTGCTTCTCTTTCTCCTCCTATATTTTTATTTTATACTGATAATTTTAATTTTGTATTTGTAAATCAATGTATTTTTTGTATTGTTATATTTAATGGTAATTTATTATGTACTATTGTATTTCAATGTATTTTATCATGTTGTAAGCCGCCCCGAGGTTTCGGCAAGGGGCGGCATAGAAATGTTATAATAATAATAATAATAATAATAATAATAATAATAATAATAATAATAATAATAATAGGATGGGGAATAGTTGTGTGCAGGATCCAGGACACAAACATGAACAGCTCGTTCACATTTTATGCTGGCTATATCCTTGTCTCAGGTAACAGTGTTGAGCCTATTCAGACTCTTCCTTTCGTAGGACAAAGGGTCCCCAGCATATCACAGCCCACCCCACTATTCAGGGTCTGGAAGGACTGCTGAGGAATCGAAGGGGCCTATGGGTTGGATCCAGATTTAGTCATGCTTAGAGCAGATGCACTGAAATCAGTGGGACTTATGTTTGTTATAATCCAAATATCGTTGATTTCAGTGCATCTGCACTAAGTATAACTAAATCTGACCTACTCTACTTGAAGGGAAGTGGTGTGACCTCAATATAAAACATCCAGGAGGAGTTACTTATGTTACATTTGGAATTTTCACACTTTTTAGAAACTTTCCACCAAGTTTCACATGACCTTTCCCAACACATCTTCCTGCTTAGAGCTTTTTGAAACACTTGACTTAAATATTCTGAAATCCAATTCACTTTGACTTAGATGCAGCCAGTCCTTGATGTACATTGTTGATGTCTGAAGGGGAGGCCTTTGGGAACAAGTGCAAGCACCCATCAAAATTCCAAGTGCAAAAATCATCAAGCTTTAACTGCTCATGTTTAGAAATGGCCCTTTCTTGGGAGTGGAGTGAACCAAGACGCCATACTTCATTACAGAATTCTTTCTTGTGTTCCTTATAAAGTAACACAACAAATCATATGGTCCAAGCAAACTGAAGCTTTCAAGTGATTGGTGCGAAGGAGTGGCTGCTGTTAACATATGAAAGAAAGCAAAAACTAGAAACCTTTTTTATTATCTAGGCTGGGAGAGAGTGCCATAGGAACCAAAGAAGCAGAAAACATAAAAGCTGATTTAAGCCTAAGATAGGAAAATATTTTCAAGGTGACTAAGCTGAGTAAAATCAAGGGATTCCTTTCTTTATCATATTGTTATGATGCAAGATGCATTGAATCTCCCCACACATTGAATATACTTCCCTTGTTATGACTTAAATACAAATCCAACTGGACCACTGCAGCTCTGATGATTGTGTTGCACCATCAGGAGTGGATGCCTGTGCAACAGGGATTTTTAGCAGCTCTACTCGTAAAGGTAACCCCAGAAACAAGTGTTCTGCTGACCTGCCCCGATCTAGAAACCAATGTTTGTGTTCATTTCAGTTATTTTTAGGATACTGCCCAACATTTTTTACCTCTATGAGCAAAAGCGCACTCTGTTCATGGAAGTGCTCTTTTCTTTTGATCAAACAGAAGAGCATCGTGCAAGATTAGAAGCACCAGATCCAAGTGGTTTTCATGTTTGAACAAGCTCTTCTCAACACTTTTAAAAGACTCACTAAAATCTATATACTATAGTCTAAATCATGGGTCCTCAAACTAAGGCCCACGGGCCAGATCCAGCCCACCATGTCCATTTAACTGGCCTGCCCCACAGGTTTTGCACTCGCCGGGCGTGCGCACAGGCACGCGCGGGCGCGCATCTTACTCGCGAGGAGGACATTTTGGACTTGCTTGGAGAAAACGATCTCCTCACGTGCAAGCCGGTGCCTTGCCCCCCCCCCCGTCTTGCCTCGCGTGCATGCGCATATGCGTGCACCCTGCCCCCACACCGGCCCGCGTCTCCCCATTGGCACCGCCATGGTAGCTCGCGCCCACCACTGGCACCTGTCATCTGGCCCCTTGTTTAAAAAGTTTGAGGACCCCTGATCTAAATGTTCCTTATTGTTCATGTCTTTCGTATGCAATCTTTGATATATTTTGACGCTGCCTTATGAAAAGTCTCACACTAGTGCAGATGTTCATACCACAGCACTGAGAGGTTCTTCTTTCACTTTCAGTTCTCTGGATTCATGCGTCTGTCAACACCAGACATACTCAACTGTGATACTGATCCACCACAGTGATGTTAAGTTTTCTAGCATTATCTGGTAACATTTAATGCAGACCTATTGCTAAAGCTAAATAGTTCTTACCCTGTTAACCTGGCTGGATGAGTGCCTACCTCAAAACCATCACATGAAAACTTGACACAAATGTAATAAATACTGCTACATCAAACTGGTCTTTTTGTTTTTTATCTTTATTTATTATTATTACATCTACATTCAGCCTTTTTTCCTCTAAGAAACCCAAGATGTTCCTCCTCCTCTCCATATTATCCTCACAACAATCCTGTAAGGTAAGTTTGGGCTGATAGTCATTGATGGGCCCAAGACTAAGCAGGGACCAGAAGCCCCAGTCCTGAGCCCCAGTCCAACGCTCAAAGCATTACACCATACTAGCCATCTTTTACTTGATGGCTATTGCTTGGTACATTTTCCCCAGAATTTTATCTGATTTCCAACTTCTACATACTCTGGTGCTTAAACAGGGCACAGGATTGCCAGATTTTTTCTAATTCAAATCTTATTGCATTAGCCAAAAAGCATCAGTAACATTTACTTGAAACTTGCAGTAGAGTTGCAGCAGTTCCGAGGCTTGTGTGTTTCCACCCTGCACCTCATCCAGGGACAACTGCATTCTTGCCACCTCTTACCGTCAATAGGAATGTTATTAGAAGGGGTTTGGAATGGAATGTTCTGAATGCTTTCATTGCCAAGTGTGTTTCAGTAAGGAAAGAGATTTGCAATGTAATTCTCTCCACATCATCAGTAATGTGGAGAAAACTCTCTGAAGAACAAAAGCAGACCAAAAATACAGCCATGCAGAAACTAGCTATGGTGCATGTTGTATCCAAGAACCTGCTCTGCAGGTTGCTATGCCACTGCTACCTGCCTGGAAATGTCAGCGGACAATGTGATGCAATAATTGAGTACAAGAGGCTAATCTAGAGATGACTTTCAGTAGCGTAGTAGTTTATGGCTAATCATCTTTAAAAGATGCACAGCTAACGCAGTGTAGGAATGAGACACAAAGAAATACCCATTACAGGCTTTTGCAAAACTGGAACTAAGAGAATGATCCTTCATCCAAATCCATTGAATAGCTTTATGGCACAACTCTATGGCCTCCTGGCATTGTTTGAGGGTTCACCAGATTATTTGAAACTGGGATTATTTGAAGACTGAGCACTTGCTCCACACCCCTCCCAACTGGAAACCTCTCTGAGGACGCAACTGGTCCTTGAAGAGGAGGAATGGGGTGTGGTGAGGATGGGGAGGTCGGGCCTGGCAACTAATGGCATCTCCTAATGGCACCCCAGCCTCCTCCTCTCTCCCTCTTGTACGTCATCCAGATGACTGAAAACAGCTGTCTAGACAAAATGCTTAGTACAAGGTTCTGCAGTGCCAGCAATGGCCACCGCCACGGTTTGCTCTGGACCTCCACTGCACATAAGCATCTGAGATGGAAGTTTTCCATGCATCTGCAGTGCAGGGCATTGGATTGTGCTCTCCAGGAATCTCCTGTACCTGGAAATAGCAATACTGGCTCACTTGAAGATAGTTTCAAAATGTGCATTGGCAAAATATCTATACTAGGCCAATTTAAAGGACACAAGAAACGTGCAAAATTCAAAATGTCCAGATCTTTTTTTCAGGCAAAGTACAACCCAAGCAAGTTGGAGTGAAATAGGGTGAAAAAGGCTGACTTGATATTGATACCCTGATGCTTGCCCTGTTTCTTAGGTCACCCAGTGAAGCACTCGTGGCAGTTCTGTATGGGTCCATTGGAGCACACACAGAGGGCCACTTTCTGTGTACTAACTCCCCCGCCCACTGATTGACAATGTTGTTTTTGACACCTGCCAAAGGTATTTTAATTTCAACAACCCTTCACTGACAAACCAGGTATGGTTTTATTGACTTAACCATTTTAATTCTGTATTTTTATTTTTCCCTCCGTGAGTCACAACTTGGGGGTGCTATAAGGAGCAATATTTAAATATATTAAAATGAAATGAGGAAGCAGGTGCTGTGGAGATTTCAGTTTCCCTATATTTCTTCCTAGGACTGGTGGGAAGAAAGCAAACCATGGTTGATTCCTCCCCCCCCCCCTTTTTTTTTGCTGCAAGTGTAAAGAATATCAAAAGAGTTTGGTGTACTTCACAAATGCTCATCTCCAACACACTGGTTCCTTTTGCCTCAATCTTCCTTTTAGTCCTTGCTCCAGGGATAGGTGGTGTCCAGGGTTCTACACAGCTGCTTGGAGCCACAGCCAACTGCATTGGATAGCTCCCAGCTGAGAATTTGACAGCACGGTCTTTGGGAAAAGTTGTGCTTTCCAGCCTCTTTACTGCGTCTCAAATTCAGCAGCAGTGTTTTATCAAACCTTTCTTTCATATAGGTGTAACCTGGATAATGTACATATTGTGTATCGGACAGAACACAGCATATTCTTCTCCAATGAAAGATCTTTTCTCAGAACCATGACCTTCAAAAGAGCATTTGGTGGCAGTGTGAGGAGGTTCTCTTGGTGGCTGCTCCCATCTTATGAAAACTCCATATAAAGACAGGCTAGACTGGCTGTGCTATCCTTCTTCCAGAAGGCAAAAACATTTCAAGCTGTCTCTTGGTATGTAAGCTCATCTGTTGGATAGGGTGCTTTTTTGGGTAATCTTTTGTGTGCTTTATCTGTGTTTTCTTGCTTTTAACCAAGTTTTCTATCTGTTTTAAAGATTTGACTGTTAAGCCACCTCATGAACAATTTGTGGAAACGCAGGGCACACTTTGAATAAATAAAATCCATGTAAAGAACAGATTTGCATTACTGAATGCAATTGCCTGTGACCCAGAAGAACTGCAAAATGAACCAAGAGGCATTATTAGGAAAGAATGCAAAAAGGCTATTCCTGTAGCAAAAAAGGAAAAAAAAGAAAAAAGGGGGGGGGAGCAGCCTGGATGATGGAAGAAACAAAATTGCTAAGGTCAGGTGAGAAGCAAACGGTGGCAGAAATCAGAATTCCAAATGCAATTTTTCAGTGACTATCTTGACTATCATGTAGTGACAAAAAGAACTGTAACAATGGCCAGTGCAAAGAAATAGAAAAGAACAATGCAAGAGGAAACACAAGAGACCTCTTCTAGAAGATCAAAGAAATCAAGGGGAAATTTAAACCTAGATTAGGAATGCTGAAAGACGAAAAGGGAAGCATGATGTCTGATCAGGAAAAAACAAACAGAACATGGAAAGAATATATGGAAAACTATACAGAAGAGATAAAAAGATGACTAGTTCCTCCAAAGAGGGGTCCTATGATGAACCGACAGTATTAGAAAGTAAAGGGAAAGCTGCATAGAAAGAATGTGGAAAGAATGAAGCACCCAGAGTAGATAGAGCACCAACAGAACTATTCCAAGCTGGAGAGATTGAATAGGTCCAAATATACCAGCCTCTATGGAAAACAAAACAGTGGCCCACAGGCAAGAAATTTTCAATAAACATTTCAGTACCCAGAAAGAAGATGCAAGAGTGCAGCAACCATTGAGCTAATTTCTCATGCAAGTCAAGTGATGCTCAAGGTATTGCAGCAAAGAATTTTAATGTATATGCAGCAAGAAATGCCTGAATGTCAAGCTGGAATCTGAAAAGAGGCACTAGAGATCATATTGCAAATATATGTTGGCTGCTAGAGTGTACCAAAATAATTCAGATCAGTCTATGTACAGCAAAGCCTTTGACTGTGTGTGCGTGCGTGCACATGTGCACACGCCTCAACACTGGAGTGCCTCCACATTTTGATTGTCCTGTATCATGGACAAGAAGCTACTCTTAGGACAGAATATGGAGAAACACAATGGTTTTCTACAGGTAAAGGCATCAGACGAAGGTGTATTTTATTTAAAGGTGTTCACTCTGTGCACAGAACATATCGAAAGGAAAGCAGGAGTAGGATCAGAGGAAGGAGTGGACATTGGCAGGTGATACCGTATTTCTGGCGGAAAGTAGCAATGCATCTGAATGACACTAGATGTAAACGAAAGAAGAAAGTACAAAAGTAGGACTTGCAGGTAAACATTAAGGAAACAATAATTTTAACTACGGAAGTACACCGCTCTTAAATCAACAATGAAGAAATTGCAACTGTGAAAGAGTTTGCATACTTTTGCTCAATCATCAATTAAAAGGGAACCCGCAGCCAAGAAACTAGAAGATGACAGACTTGGAAGGGCTATTATGAAGGAACTAGAAGAGATCATTGATTGCAAGATAGTTTCACTGGAAACCAAAGTTAAGGTCATCTGCACTACTATATTCCTGATCACTATGCATGTGTGTGAACACTGGAAAATGAAGAAAGCTAACAAGAAAATCCATACATTTGAATACTCTGGGCCAATAGAAAGACAAAGAAATGTGTCTTAAATTAAGCCAGAACTATTCCTGGAAGAAAAGCTGATGCAACTGAAGCTCTTATACTTTGGGCATAATGCTAGGGAAAGTCAAAGGCAGAAGATGACCAACTTTGAGATGAATCAGTTCTATAAAGGAAGCTATAACCTTGAGTTTCCAAAAGCTGAGCAAGACTTATCAAGGACAGAATAGTTTGAAGGGCATATAAAGTTGGAGACAAGTTGATGGCACATAACAATATAAGGTACTGGAATTGCTTGAATTTTCCCCATGTTTCAAATAACGTGAGTTTTCTGTTAAAGTGGTCAAATAGAACATATAGTGCTCAGGCCTTCAATTCAACAACTTTGAACTCCATGTGCCTCTCTGTGATTAGGAGCAGAAAATAAGACAAACAAAATGAAGAGACATAGCTCACAATAACAAACAAAACGTATCCATGCCAGTTCATAAGAAAATATCTAAATAAGAACCCTAGGATCTACTAAAATGTCAAAAATAGTGAGATTTCAAAACAAAGATGTTTGCTCTCACCATACTGTGGATTCTGTAATATGCCATGTGGATTCAAATTCTTTTTGTCCAAGTTACTTTGCTGCATATCATAGATTACTCTCTCGCACTCTCTAGGCAAGTGGAGAGAAAGAGTGAACCATATTATGTACTGAAGTCTCCAGCTGCTTAAAGGTCCTCCATTTGTACCTGTTTCTTGAGCTCATTTCTGAAACATTTTCCCACTGTGTTCCATGCACCTCCTTCCCCACAAGATGAGTGCTTAGTAAAACTGTTTTCTTTAGAAAAAACCCACAAAGTGGGGAAGGTGGTTCTATCCATAAATTGCCAATCCTAGCATCACAACTAACCCAGAAGAAATTGTGCAATTTCCCCACTGACTTGACCAGACATAATCAAGCCAGTTTGTGAGCAACCGAATTAAGATTGTCATGAATATGAAAGGCAAGCACAAGTTCATTTATTTATAGCAAAGGTCTTGGGTTACAAGAGGTCAGTTCTTGCCATCTTGAAGAAACGTTAAACGGGTTAAGTTATTGCATACATGTGCATTATAATTTAGCAGCAAGTCATTTGACAGAACACATTTCCCCTTCCTACCAACTTTTGTAATTTTTTTGGTTTAGTCACTCGAATTGTATATGGATAGCTCTTTTTGGCTTTTACAAAGCATGTAACACCACCTTTAAGTTAATGGTCTTTTATTGGAAAAAAAAGACTAGCATTTACAACTTGGAATGGACATAACTGTAATATCTTGAACAGCGATGTTGATAGTTGTGCTGAAGTCCACATGTTACTCTGCTAGCTCCAAGTCTCAGTACAGAAGGTTTTAAAAATGCGGGTGGGGGGGGGAGAGGAGAGCACATCCAAAGGTGCTCACACCCCTTCGAAAGTTTCTTTTTAAAAGTTTTGTGAACGGTAACAGCCCAACACCCGTCTCACAATAGTGCAATGCAGACAATATTAAAACCAATGTAACACAAACACGCCATCCACGGCCTCTGTCATTTGTGGTGGGGGGGAGGGTTAGAACACTGCTACTACACACAGGAGAACTTTCTCCACCTTTGGGGTTTTCCCCACTCTAAACTTTTTGCATCCCTCAACCTTTTTGCTGCATACCATCCTGAGGTATAAACCAATTTGAAAGTAAAACCAGCTATGACAATTTAATAATTACAAATTCAGCCAGAATCCACTTTGGGACAAAAGAGTGGATTGGTGTTCTTTTTTTTAAGATGTATTTTTTCTCTCTTTTTTTAAAACTGTTTTAATACAAATGTCTGACTGTGCTCAATTGTCAAGCTGCATGCATGAAAAACTGGCCAGCCCAAACAGTGTAATCGTCATCAGCAAATGGAACTTTGTGGAGTTCACTAAGTGCCTTCTTTTTTTTTCTTTTAAAGGTAGTAGAATTATTTATATTTGGTAAAAGAAACTGATGTTTAACTTGATCTTTTGGGAACAGGACCACCAACCATGACATGCAGTTTGTGGACAGAAAGTATTTTGACATTCAGTTTTGCTATACAGAAACAGAATGAATAAATGAACTTTTTTTTTTTGCAAGAGGTAAGTAAAAGATTCAATTTGATTCTTCTAGAGGAAAAAAGGTGAAAGGAGGTCTCTTCATTTTGCAGTCATCATCTGTACGAATTCTGAAAGAGACAAAGGAAGAGAAACACCATTTTTTCCAAACAGGTTTAGATGCAGAAACAAAACACAGCTATTCTAAAACATGCAAGAAAAGTGCAGAAACTGCCACTTCTAGTACAACAATTTAGGTTTGAAACCTCTTCAAAAGGCTAGCCAACCACACTTTACCTTCATAGTTGACTTGCCCATCTCCATCAATATCTGCTTCTCTGATCATTTCATCTACTTCTTCATCTGTTAGCTTTTCTCCTAGGTTTGTCATAACATGACGTAGCTCTGCCGCACTGATGTAACCATTGCCATCCTGGGAAGACAGCAAATGTCAGAGAATTGAGGTTACAAGAGTAATTCAAAAAGTCCCAGCAGAGGTTGCTGGTAAGGGAGGCCTGCTACAAATCAACATTCAAATTCTCAACCCAACTTATTTTTCTACAGAACAGGGGTAGGCAACTTGAAGTGGGGAAAGTTTTCCATTCCATGGGCCAAATTCCGGCCCAAGGTCTGGGGGCTCATGTTCTATCTGTTGGTAGGATCAAAGACAAAGTGGACAGAGCAAAAATCTGATTATTACTAATTTTAAGCCTACTCAAAAGGAAGCAGGACCAGCATGCCTAACCGTAAGTACAGACTTTATTTAGTAACATGCTTGTTGGAACGGAGGATGATAGAGCAAATGTTTTGCTCCTTAATTTTGCAGAACGGCTACTCCCAAGCAATAAGTCTGTCCAATGACCCTAGTAAACTGAAGTCTTCTTGGGCACTGGGATGCTTCCCCCTCTAGGGAAAAAAAAAACGAAACAGAAATACAGAAGCAATTTGGAACACGATCCTGAAAGAGCAATTTGGAACATGATCCAATCAGACACTTCAACATGCCCACTAAGACCAACTTTTTTCCTTTTGAGCATCAGCCACAACCACACAGCATCACTAACCATTCCTGAAATCTCCCCACTCCTCAAACCCACAAGCGATCCAGAAGGGGTCTGGTATGTAAGATGGGAGGCTGCAGTTGAAAAGCATTATGCAAAAATCCAGCTGGGGGCAGGGCACGAATCATGTGGCACTTTGGATTCTGCTCACAGTGTGTTTAGGAGGCAAAGTTATTTAAGCCAGTACTGCGTAACAGGGATCCCATGGTACACCGACAGTATCAAGGAAGCAGCCACAAAAGCTTGCATTGACTATAGTGCTAAACAATCAGTGTAAGGCCGTGTATTAAGCCTGGTTCCGATATTAGACCCTTGTTTGAAAGCAGCTCATAAGATGCCTGGGTTCAGACTCTTAGATGAAAACAGGAGACTTTCACCAAAGCCAGAAAGGGGAAGAGAAAGGGACTGTATCTCAATTGCAGAGTATGCAGAAAACCCTAGAAATCTATCACAGCAGAGAATGTGGATACAAATACTGCAGCCCCCAGACTGCAGTAGGCCCAGAAGAGAAAAACACTCCTGGCATGAGCTATATGGTTCCTGCCATAGGAACACCATTACTAAAGCACCCCAGAATGCTCTGGGAATGGTGCTTCTAAGGCAAAGACTTCAGGGACTGTTTCCACAGACTTTGTTTTGTTTATTCTGAAAACGTTCCAGGTAGCAGAGCATAAGATGTTGGGATCTATCAGCCAAAGAGGGTTTAATAAGTGGAGAAGGGCTAGGTGGTAGGATTTCTGGATGGCTGGGCAGTTTGAAAACTGAGGTTTCTAGAAGAAGTGCTGGATTTATCTGACGAACAAACAAGCCACCCAGCTTCTAAAAAGCTCTGAGGAGGGAGTTGGATTTGAGTGACTGGTGTGCATGTACTCAAGTACGCACACAAATGTACAGTACCTTCTACCCCAGCAAACACCCTGGAACTGAAAAGGTTGTGCACCCTGGGAGCAGGCAACAATGAGTTACACGGACTGATGGTCTGACCTGGAATAAGGCAGTGACTCACTATGTTGCTAAATGAACCAACTCTGGTTTATGTGGACCAAAATTCTGTAGCCTGAACTGGCCATCATGTAAAGATGCCTCTCTCATCAGAAGTCATAGTTTTTCTGCTTGGGTTGCAGCAAAATATATTTCAGAATCTCAGTTGCAGAAAAGAGTCTGTGTCTTCTTTCATTGCATAAGGATACCACAAAAGTGTTTTTGACCTTTCATGAAGCTAGCATGAACAAGGAAAGATAACTCTTGATTGAAGCAGAGGCAGTTTGGATGGAGAAATGCCTAGGCTATAAGGTGTTCAGACTTGAATAAGGGAAATTGTGGTCTTAGTGCTTTGTTCATCCACAGTCTTCAAAGAACATCTAAAGAGAAGCTACTATCTCAAGATCTAACATCAAATGAAATGGAATACTTACCAGCACATCCAGTTTTGTTAAAGTCTTGTTGATTTCTACCTAAACCAGAGGCATTTCAAACATAGAGAGTTCACACACTGTGGCAGCTCTTCCTGGAACATTTAACCCAGGAATTGTGGGGAAAAGCAGAATGCATGAGCTACATGGCTTTTAATCAGTATCCAGAAATGCCCCCATTCTTGGGTTGTTTTCTGACATCCAAACCTGGAAACTCTGGGCTAAACAACCTAGACTTAACCTAGTAGTTGTACATTGTTTGTTGTCAAATCCATGAACAACCCAGAGTTTTTGAGTTTTTGTAACAGAACGGCCCAAAACAAGGAGTTTCTGAGTTGCTGATTAAAAATGAAGCTGAGTGCATGACAAACACACTCTGTACATTACCACCATTCATGGGTTAAGCAACCCAAGATTTGTTGCCAAGATGGTTGAACCAACTCATGGGACAGCAATGAGATGGAGAGTATGTCACAGAGCACATTCCCGAGGAACCTCAGGCAACCTTTTTTAAAGATGTACATCCAGAAAATGGCAACCAGTAAAGAGGTCAACTACAGGTTAATAGTTGCTGTAGCATTTGGCAGTGAACAAAACACTTTTTAAAAATTTTAACTGAAGTTTATCTCTCCCAACAAACTCATTAGATAAGGTAAAGAGATCTGATCATAACTATCAGCATTCATCAACACTCAGCCATGCTGTTGAAAATAAAATTTATCTCCTTCTTTGTTGCAATGTCCAAATCAACCTGAGGGACAGTTCAAACACTCAGCTGATTCCTCCAAAAACTACCTTGTCAAAGACTCTGAACGCTTCACGAATTTCTTCCTCACTGTCTGTGTCCTTCATTTTTCTGGCCATCATAGTCAAGAATTCCGGGAAGTCAATAGTGCCATTGCCTTTAAAAAGAGGAGGAATAAAAATGATACCCAAATATCCAAATACTTATTAAAAGGGAAAACCTCCCACTCTTTTCCATTTATGACAGAGCATGTGGTCAGAGTTTAACTATCTCAGTTATGGATCAAGCAGTTCCTGTTACCCACTTCATCTTTCTTTTAAATGTAATAGAAAACTTGAATAAGAGCAGACTAATGCCAAAATTTTAAAGAACAGGATTCTTGTCTAAATTGCTTTTTCTCCTGCTAGTAGTCCATGCTGTTATAATCCTGAAGAGACGGTTACAAGGCTCCCTGCGTGGAACTTCTTGTGAAAACAACTTGGAAACTGCAGCTGGTGCAGAATGACGCTGCCTGAATGCTAGCAGGGCAGCCAGAGGCGAACACATTACTGCTTAGCTTCAGAATCTCTGCACTGGCTGCCAGTAAAGCTATCAGGTCCAGTTCAAGTTTTAGTACTAGTGTACTAAGCCCTAAATAGCCAAGACAACTTCTCCAGTACTGAGAGAACTGGGATATAAAGTTGTCAGGGTGGATCTGCCCTTGAATGATGTGGCTTCTTGGCTTACCACATAACAGAATTGTCTTGGTGGTAGCTATACCCTGCCTTTCTAGTAGAGATTCAGTTTTCCTCATTACTGTTGTCATTTGGTCACCAAGAATTGTTTCTCTGTACCCTTTTGAAGAGTATTTATTAGTTTTTGAGATGGATTTTTTGTATTTTAATAAATATTTGTAATTATTGTGTTATGTTCTCAATTGCATATTTACACTGCACTGTTTTACATGGGTGGTTACTTACCCTACTGGGTTCCTTATGAAGAAGAGTGGGATATTAATAAATTATTATGATTCAGCTTTAAATCACAAAAAATAAGAACACAGAGGTAAACCTGCTGTGAGGGCTTTTTTTCTAAACACAGGCTGCATTCAAGAACTGAGTGCCCTTTTTCCTGACAGAAAAGTGGGGTATAAATCAAATAAATATTACTGTGAAGTCTAAGAGTTTCAAGCTTGCTTAACACCAATAAATACAACTCTAGGATTCTACCCGTTTCCCCACTAGGGGCAGTCCTTTACCTTCATCAGATCCAAAATTCAGATTCAGAAAGTAGGGTTTCCTAGTCCAATACATAATTATTCAAAACCCTTTCCTACCAGATATTATTAAATTATAAGGCAGTCTCCCCCAGCCTGGTGTTCCCCAGATATTTTGAACTGGAATGCCAGCTTCCTGCTTTGGTCACCTGCTGTAGCTGGCAGCCATTTCTAGAATATTCCCCCAGGCACCAGTCTACTTTTCAATGTAACTCTTGATGGGCAACACATCTGTTGTAAATTTCCCAGAAATAGGTAGGTAGTGGGTCCTACCAGTGGGTCCCATGGTTTTGACTGCCAGCATTGCAAATTGAGAAAGAAGCACTGATGCAGTCTCCAAAGAAAAATTATATTCCTTTTAATAGCATTGGCACCAACAGTCTTTTCTTTAAAAACTTCTGGATTTTCTCTTTTCAAGACTCATGGTTAGCCAAAAGTTAAGTAATTTCTTGATACCAATCACAGATTCAAAATGACAGGATACAAACTCCTACAGCCCCAAGAAAGAATAATCAAATTCTCACAGGGCAGAAACCTGTTTCAAAGAGCTGAACCAACCTGATACAGCCCTCTGATGACTGTTTGGGACTCTGTTTACCAAAAGCTCATGAAGCATTAATTTGTTTCAGAAAGGGACCCGTCTGCAATTTCTCTTCCTCATCACTTCAGGCATCATTTTTGGAAGACTCCAAGCCATGCTACATGTCACCTCAGATGCACAGGTCTGACCCGGAAAGCAAGGGCTTTCTCCCTGGCACACAAATTGTCACCCAGTAGCCTCTCTGAATACCAGTTGCTGGAACAAGAGCGCTTGGATTCTGTTTGCACTCATGTTCTACTTGTGCACTTCCCACAAAAACTGGGGTGGCCACTGTGGGAAACACAACCCTGGAATAGCTAGGACTTAGTCCTAATACAGCATGGTTCTTATGCCAGCTTGGGAGTGGGCACTTTAACCCTTTGCCCTACAACTCCATTTTGCATTGTAAGAAGAAGAGGTTTCAATTACAAAGGATTCTAGATTGCAGTCACTGGTGTGTATCAATCTCGATCACAAAGGCAGCAGGAAAGCAAAGGCTTCAAGCTCCCACAGTCCTCACAGTAGGATTCTAAGAGGGGCCTCCATTCTGGCAACCTGAAGCAGGAGAAAAGTCCTGCATTCATGTCCAAATCTCCATGACTACAGTAAAATGTCTACCTGGGACACAAATCCTCAGGTACAAGGGCCAAATACAGCCTTCCTAGGGTCCCAATCCAACCCTGCTAAGTTCTACAGCTGGTCACATCTCCTTCTTTCCACCACCAATAGTTTGGTGGTGTCCTGGCTTTGGTGAGGTTTTTCCCCTCAAAGATTGAAATGCCTCTCTTATGGTTTAGTTCTTGGCAGTAAGTGCTTCACGCTAAAATACATGGATACGTTTTGCCTTTCAGTCCCACCTGTTTGCCTTTGACCCTCTCCACCGTTGGAATACCATCTCTACCTCTTCTCCAAGAACTTCTGGGTTTGAAAAAGTTTTACTGCTCCCGAGCCAGATGGAGTTACATTCCCCCTGAAATCTCACACTCACAATTTAGCTATATTCCTAGATGCCTAGGTTTCTGCAGTGGCCAGGAGTTTGTCTGAATAGGTGATGCTAGTGTATCAACTGTGCCACTTGCTGAAAATGTTTGAACTCCCCATGGCCATGAATGCCTTAGTTCCACCCACTCTGAACTAAACTGATGTTCTCTACATAAAGATGTTGAAAAATTGGTCAGGAATTATGACTGATTTCAAATGCCATGGCCAGACTCTTGACTGGGGCTGAACACAAGCAGCACACAACTTTCTTGTTAGAACAGCTGGATTACCTACTGGCTCAAAGGGTCAGCTATGAGCTACAGAATCCTATAAAGTTTGGGATCAGGTTACCTAAAAGACCAGCTTTTCCCAATTAAGCTTGTCTGCATTTTATGGTCCCCATGGAAACCCTTCCTTCAGTACTGCCTCCATCTGAAACACATTTGGCAGGGACACAAGAGAGGGCCTTCTTGGTGGTTATTCCCAGAATTTGGAACTCCCTTCCAAGGAAAGTGCAGCTGGACCCCTTTCTGTTGTCCTTCCACCAGCAGGTAAAGATGTTTCCTATTCAACCAGGTCTTTGCCATGTAAGCTGGTCTGATGAGCTGAGTGCAGTTTTATTTTTATTGCTACTGGTGTTTGTTTATATTTATTTGTATTTAAGAAATGATTAATTTTATGTTTTAACTAAGTTCTTATTTTAAATTGTGGTTTTTATTATTGTTACATGTCCTGAGTACCAATTTCCTGGGTGCAAAGTTGGGGTATAAATCAAATCAAAATCATTTAGTTGGTCATACGGTTCCCCTTCCACAAGATTATACAGCTGCTGCTGAAGCCCTAAACTTGTGGAGTTTACTAGGATGGAGAAGACTGGTCTACAGGATTATAGGACAGGGTTAAAAAGTCGCCTGCCATTGCAAAGAGCTGAAATACTACCTTTGTTAAAAGAGAGTGAGAGTTTCAGTAAATGATAGTGTCTCTGTGATGGCTATGATATGCTCACTTCTGCTAAAACCTTAAAAGCACAGCTGGACTAAGTAGTGAGTTAATGTTTGATAGGATTTCTGTGATGGCGAAAACAATTTTATGGCCCCTGGGGAAGGTCTCAGGGATGACACCATTCTTCAGACCTCCCTCCAAGGCTGTAGACACAGCTACAAATCAGCAGGGGAATCTGAAATACAATCCTTCCCACTGTGGAAAATACGGTGCCGGCTGCTTTACAAGATTATAAAAATGGCCTTGGAGGACCTCAGAAAAATCTGAGTCTTGTGGTAGGTGGAAGGGGGACGAAAGGGTAGCCAGATTATATCTTCATGGAGAAATCAGATTATTAAAAACTCTCTGGCCACTCCAGCCTCAGCCATCTACCTCCACTAGATGTGCTCCAAGAGAAAAATGGAGGCTGGAAGGGTGAAAATTAGCTGTCACTCTTCTTGTCCTGCTGGCAAGCCAGGGATAGAGGCTTCTGGCCAACCAAAGCACTGTGTGTAGGACTTCAGCCTTAGGCATTCACAGAACTTGATTTCAGAGGTTATGTTCACACATAAAGGAAAATGGCCCATCTGTTTAAATGCTTACCATCAGCGTCTACCTCATTGATCATGTCTTGCAGCTCTGCTTCTGTTGGGTTTTGACCCAGCGACCTCATGACAGTCCCAAGTTCTTTTGTCGTGATGGTGCCATCACCATCTTTGTCAAATAGAGAGAAGGCCTCCTTGAACTCTGAGGAGAGATGGAGCAGTAGGGGAAAAGAAAGACATATCCCTATTTAGCACCATGACTGACATCCAGTATTGACCAAGCAACGTTAAGTCCAGATGATGATTTCACAAAGGAGAAATTAAGACAATGTTCTACATGTCACCAACAAGCAAACCTGATAAAGAATACACAGATCTACATTACTTGTATATCAGGGCTGTATAAAACTCCCAATCATAAATTGAGAAAGAAGGATCCAAGGTGAAATCTAAAATGTAGTGGACACAGTGTTGGTCATGGACCACCAAAACTATGATGTAGATCCTTCAACTCAGCCATGAAGCTCACCTGAACCAGTCTCCCTCTCTCAGCCTAACCTACAACACAGAGTACTAGGAAGGTAACCTTGTCCTGGAAAGGGTAGAAATTGCAATGCAAGAAAGAAAACCAGGCCCTTGAGGCAGAGGAGTAAAATTAATTAGCCACCACAATTCAAGTCTTCCAAGTTAAACTCTCCTTTTTCCCCTAGCCCATGTCCAATGAATATAAACTTCCAGTGGTTGGAAGCTGCCTTTCCATGAGACCACTACCTATCTTATCATTCAGTAACAACTTTCAGCAAGCACAGCAACACAGGATAGTACACATTACATCAAACTTCACAATTCTCATACCCTGAAGTGCATCTTGTGGAGAAACAGTGATCAAGAACATGTCCAAATAAATATTTGGACCCAAAAATATGTCTCTCATATTTAAAACCTTTCTGTGTGGTTTAAAATTGCTCATGATTAATAAAGAGTTATCTTCATGCAGAAGCCTGGATTCACAAAAACAAAGACTGTTTTTTCTTTAAGAGTCACAAAGTAGATTATTAGGCAAACTGTTTGCTCTCAAACATACTTTGTCAAGGCTTTTCACAAGTTATATAAAGTTAGTGCAGAAGTTTAGATCATTATGCTATGCTAGTCACAAAGTCCCATGCGACCCATCGCGACCCCACAGACAACATTCCTCCACCATTCCCTGGAGTCCACTAAAGTTCACGCCGACTGCTTCAGTGACTCCATCTAGCCACCTCATTCTCTGCTGTCTCCTTCTTCTTTTGCCATCCATTGTTCCCAGCATTAGGCTCTTCTCCAGGGAATCCTTCCTTCTCATTAGGTGGCCAAAGTATTTGAGTTTCATCTTCAGAATCTGGCCTTCTAAAGAGCAGTCAGGGTTGATCTCCTCTAATACTGACTGGTTTGATCGCCTTGCAGTCCAAGGGAATCGCAGGAGTCTCCTCCAGCACCACAATTCAAAGGCTTCAATTCTTCAGCAGTCAGTCTTCCTTATGGTCTAACTTTCACAGCCATACATTGCAACTGGGAAAACCATAGCCTTGACTATACGCACTTTTGTTGGCAGGGTGATGTCTCTGCTTTTTAGTATGCTGTCTAGATTTGCCATAGCTTTCCTCCCAAGGAGCAAGCGTCTTTTAATTTCTTGGCTGCAGTCACCATCTGCGGTGATCTTGGAGCCCAGGAAAATAAAATCTGTCACTACCTCCATTTCTTCCCCATCTATTTGCCAGGAAGTGAGAGGACCGGATGCCATGATCTTAGTTTTCTTAATGTTGAGTTTCAAGCCAACTTTTGCCCTCTCCTCTTCCACCCACATCAAGAGGCTCTTTAATTCCTCTTCACTTTCTGCCATTAGAGTAGTATCATCTGCATATCTGAGGTTGTTGATCTTTCTTCCAGCAATCTTAACTGCAACTTGTGATTCATCTACCCCTGCCTTTCGCATGATATGCTCTGCATATAAGTTAAATAGGCAGGGGAACAGTATGCAGCCTTGTCATACTCCTTTCTCAATTTTGAACCAATCAGAAATTTGATGCCCAGTTCTCACTGTTGCTTCTTGACCTGCATACAGGTTTCTCAAGAGACAAATAAGATGGTCTGGTACTCCCATCTCTTTAAGAACTTGCCAAAATTTGTTGTGGTCCACACAATCAAAGGCTTTAGCATAGTCAATGAAGCAGAAGTAAATGTTTTTCTGGAATTCCCTAGCTTTCTCCATGATCCAGCGTATGTTGGCAATTTGATCTCTAGTACCTCTCCCTCTTCGAAATCCTGCCTGTACTTCTGGTAGTTCTCAGTTCACATAGTGCTGGAGCCTAGCTTGTAGGATTTTGAGCATAACTTTGCTGGCATGTGAAATGAGTGTGATGGTGTGGTAGTTTGGACATTCTTTGGCACTGCCCTTCTTTGGGATGGGAATGTAAACTGACCTTTTCCAATCCTGTGGCCAATGCCAAGTTTTCCAAATTTGCTGGCATATTGAGTGTAGCACTTTACCTGCTTCGTCTTTTAGGATTTTGAATGGATCAGCTGGAATACTGTCTCCTCCACTAGCTTTGTTGTTGCTCAGACTTCCTAAGGCCCATTTGACTTCACATTCCAGGATGTCTGGCTTGAGGTCAGCAACCACCCCATCGTGGTTATCAGGAACGTTAAGGTCTTTCCTGTATAGTTCTTCTGTGTAATCTTGCCTCCTCTTCTTATTCTCTTCTGCCTCTGTTAGGTCCCTGCCATTTTGGTCCTTTATCATGCCCATCTTTGCATGAAACATCCCCTTCATATCTCCAACTTTCTTGAAGAGATCTCTGGTCTTCCCTATTCTATTGTTTGCTTCTGTTTCTTTACACTGTTCATTTAAGAAGGCATTCTTATCTCTTCTAGCTATTCTCTGCAATTCTACATTCAATTGGGTCTATCTTTCCCTTTCTCCCTTGCCTTTCGCTTCCCTTCTTTCCTCAGCTATTTGTAAAGCTTCCTCAGACAGCCATTTTGCTTTCTTGCCTTTCTTTTTCTTTGGGATGGTTTTAGTTGCTACCTCTTGTACAATGTTGCGAACCGCCGTCCATAGTTCTTCAGGCACTCTATCAGATCTAATTCCTAAAATCTATTTGTCACCTCTACTGTATATTCATCAGCAATATGATTTAGGTCATATCTTAGTGGCCTAGTGCTTTTCCCTACTTTCTTCAATTTAAGCCTAAATTTTGCAACAAAAAGCTCATGATCTGAGCCACAGTCAGCTCCTGGTCTTGTTTTTACTGACTGTATAGAGCTTATCCATCTTTGGCTGCAGAGCACATAGTCAATCTGATTTCTGTGTTGACCATCTGGTGAGGTCCATGTCTACTGGGTTGTTGGAAAAGAGTGTTTACTATGACCAATGTGTTCTCTTTGACAAAAATCTGCCAGCCTTTGCCCTGCTTCATTTTGTACTCCAAGGCTAAACTTGCCTGTTATTCCGGTTATCTTTTGGCTACCTACTTTAATATTCCAATCCCCCATGATGATAAGGGCATCATTTTTTGGTGATAATTCTAGAAGATGTTGTAGGCCTTCATAGAACGAATCTACATCAGCCTCTTCAGCATCAGAGGTTGGGGCATAGACTTGGACTACTATGACGTTGAGTGGTTTGCCTTGATTTCAAACTGAGATCATTCTGTCATTTTGGAAATTGTATCCCAGTACTGCTTTTCCTACTTTTTTATTGACTATGAAGGCTACTCCATTTCTTCTTAGGGATTCTTGCCCGCAGTAGTATACTTGATGGTCATCTGAATTAAATTCACCTATTCCTGTCCATTTTAGTTCACTGATTCCTAAGATGTCGATGTTCAATCTTGTCATCTCTTGTTTGACCACGTCCAGCTTGCCTTGATTCATAGATCTTACATTCCAGGTTCCTATGGAGTATAGATCTTTGCAGCATCGGACTCTCCTTTCACCACCAGATACATTGGCAACTGAGTGTCCTTTTGGCTTTGACCCAGTTGCTTCATTCTTTTTGGTGCTACTAGTACTAGTTCTCTGCTCTTCCCCAGTAGCACACTGGACACCTTCCGACCTGAGGGGCTCATCTTCCAGCATCGTATCTCTCTGCCTGTTGATACTGTCCATGGGGTTTTCATGGCAAGGATACTGGAGTGAGTTACCATTTCCCTCTCCAGTGGATCACCTTTTGTCAGAGCTCTCTGCTATGACCTGACCATCTTGGGTGCCCCTGCACAGCATAGCTCATAACTTCATTGTGCTACACAAGCCCCTTCGCCACAGCAGGGCAGTTACCCATGAAGGGGCTTAGATCATTACTATGTATTAAATACATAAGCTCAACTTTTACAACTTTGCAAAATATCCTCCCTATATTACCAGGAACACAGAGTAGGGAACAAGAGAAAGAGAGAATTGGTTTGCCCAAATCCTGGTGAATTTGTTGCACAATTGAAAGCTTCTGGATTCATAGATTACTCTTAGCAATTTGTCAGAAATTAGTTATTCAGAACTACATTTACTGAAGAAACTTTTAATGCTATTTTAATAAGCACCTTTGTCTGCAGGACTGCGACAAACGATGCTTGGGTTCTGTCTGCATGAGAAGCAATGCTTCAGAATCCAGTGGTGGGATGATGGTAAAAGGGTATCTGTTGATGGACCACTACTCCAGTTTCCACTATTAAGGAAGGGTCACAATGTTTTAAACTGTTTCATATAGGTTAGGAAAATGATGCAATAGAAATGTATAAAGTTAGCCATGATGTGGAGATACAGAGACCTCTTGCTTCTTCTTCCTTAATGCTAGAACACAAAATCAGCTCTGATGAGAAATGCCTAACAGATGGTAGATTTAGGACAGACAAAGAGAGCACTTCTTCTCAGAGCACATAGTTAAATTATGAAATTCACTTCCACAAAGTAGGTTGATGGGCACGAACTCAACTAGCCTTAAAGGGGAATTAGATGCACCCATGGAAGGTTACTGCACTGGGTGGCTATATACTACCTCCAGTATCAGAAGTAGCGTGCCTCTAGAGACATGATACTGAGACCAGGAGCAGAGGACTATTGCCCTCATGTTTTATGGGCTTCCCATGGGCATCTTGTGGGCCAATATGGAAAAGGCCTTGCCTTTTTTTTGTTCTGCTGCTGAGATTCTAGCAAAGGTTTCTGGAGTAGGTAGACTGTGACTTGGTCTTACCTAAAAACATGTATACTTTGCTAGGTCATTTGCTCAGCATCCCTCAGAAGTGAGTGTATAACTAACCTATCTTAAGGGATCCTGTTTATTTAATTTAATTTATTTTATTTCATTCCACTACTATGCCACCCCATACCCCAAAAGTTCTCTAGTTGGCTTATAAATGCTGAAAACAGCATTCTAGGTATAGACTTAAGCAGCTGACCTGTCAGATGCTGCCTGGAGATTATGGGAATTGTAGTCCAACATATCTGGAGGGCATCAGGTTGGGAAAAGCTGCAGTAGACCATCTCAACCTAATCTACTAGTGCTAATATGTATAAAGCACTAACTGTCAAACATTCAATGTTTTCTACACATTATCGTAGCTGCACAGCTTGCTACAAATGTGTAACATAGGTGAGCAGTATCATCTCCTGCATTATGGATGCTGGTGCTAAGAGAGAGCCAGGGTTTATCTAAAGCATGGGTCCTCAAACTACGGCCCGTGGGCCAGATCCGGCCCGCCATGCCCATTTATTCGGCCCGCCTCAGAGGTTTTGAACTCCCTGCACCTGCCGCCCGCCTCTCCGCATGCATGTTTGCTGCCACCTTGCTGCTTGCTCGCTTGGAGATCTTTTGGACTCACTTGGAGAAAACAATCTCTGAGCGAGCAAGCCACTGCCTCGCCGCGCGTGCCCACCTCACCCTGTACTCGCCCACCACTGCCTCACCGGCCTGCCCCCCGCCTCACCGGCCTGCGCCCACCACCGCCTTTCCACTGGCTCCCTGTTGAAAAAGTTTGAGGACTCCTGATCTAAAAAGTTCATGGCAGAGATGAAATCTGAACCGGAGGCTTCCTTATCTGTAGCTCCTCTGTTAGCCACTACAACATATCAGCTCTGAACACTAGCTGTGTATGTGAGCGGTACATGAATGGAGCCATACATGCAGTCCTGATCTCCCTGGAAAATAGGCAGCATAAAAAATGCAACAGATTGTGGTGAGGGGGAGAGAAGTGGAGGAAACCAGATGAAACTGCCCAGGCCACCTGTGCTCTAGTGAACACAAATGCCCAACAGCTACAATACCCTATACTAGCCTTCCTCCTGAATGCGTCCATCCCAAAACCCATACGAACAAACAGAAACCATGGCTTGGTTAAACCAGGAAGTAATTAATCAACACAAATGAGGAAAAAAGCATTTAAGCACAGCACTTGCTGATGTCTCTTCAATCCACGTTCAGGAGAATTGTCTGAATGCAGCAAATGTCATGGGGTGTATTTATTACTGTGGGCTTACCCAGACACTGGAAAATTGTTACAGGCACTAGGAACGTGGGGATGCCATCCTTCTGCACATCACCAGGGTCATGCACTGAATGATTCTTGTTCACTCAAGTAATTTTGTGCTTGCCATTCATCTTTTAGCTGGCTGAATGCCCAAATATGTTATGTTCTCCAATCAGTAATAGACATAGCTACCAGACAATCACAGACACTTTTCATCTGATGGAGATATGCATCCTGCTCAACAACTTACAGTTCTGGACACTTTTGTATGCATTTATTTATTAAATTTATATTCTGCCTCCTTTCCTACAACAAACTCAAAGTGGCTTATATCATTCCCCTCCCCCTCCTGCTTTCAATTCTATCCCCACAACAACAACCCTGTGAGGTAGGTTGGGCTGAGAGTTTGTGACTGGCCCAAAATCACCTAGTTGGCTCCATGGCTAAGCAGGGTTTAGAACCCAGATCACCTAAGTCCCTGTCCCACTCTCTTAATACTACACCACACGGGCTATCTTGAAACTGATTAAGCCTCAAGTCAGTGATACTTCCTGGTGTCCCTGAAGCCAAACCAATCCCTGCACTCCACAAGTGCCCTTTGTCTCAACACATATATAATTGTTTAGTACACAAACAAAAACTAAAAAAGAGGGAGGCAAGGGGCATGACCAACCAGTATGTTCCAGTTTCTCTGGTAACCAATTATCATATATACACATAGAAGAAATATATGAATTACAAAACAGGAAGCAATTCAAAACCATTCTATTCTAATAGGAATGCAAAGTCATGAGAAACAGGCAAGTGATAACAGCCACCAATATTTTTGTATTCAGAATATGTTGCTACGCCAACAGAAACCATCTCCCTCCCATTAGGATACTTACCAGCAATCTGTTCCTCAGTCAGCTGATCGGCCTATGTAAAGAACAGAAACATATTTCAGAGCATTGTTTACCTGCAGCTATGTCAAACCACAAGTCACAATGGCAGCTCAGCAAGACAACACAATATGATGTCAACATCTGACACAATCAGAAACAAATACAACAAATCACTGCTTCATCCACTGAAGCAGGAACGGGGAACTTGTCATCCTCCAGAAGTTGCTCCAGCACATCTATCAGCCACTCTGACCATTGACCTATGCTGCGTGTGGCTGGTCGGGCAGTTGGGAGGGCCCATGCTCCCTACCTATACACTAGATGGGAAACAAACCTGACTGATATGGCACAGTATGGAGGAGAATATGAAGCGTCTAGCCAAAATGTCGGCTTGCCAGGACAAACAAAACCTACCTAGTGTTCAAGAGAGCAAAACTCTTCTTTCAGGGCCATATCATAGTTTCATTACAGCCCAGAGACTGCCAGCCCCGGCTATGTATCGTGATACTTTGCACACAAACAAGTCAGCAAGATGTAAGCCACCGAGCAATGCCAAATCATTGAGGGATTTCCAAAAACTGTCCAAAACATGAGGAAAAGACATATTCAGCACCAAATTTATAATTTAAAAATGTGTGTTCTACTTTCCGATAGAATCTAATTTTACAGCACTTGAGGCCACACTGGAATTTACCAATCTACTGAGTGCCTTTTTAATGAATATACTGTTTCCAAGGCTTAGTCATCAACCTACTCAATAATCCCACTATCAAAGCCAAAATCACGCACAATTGCACTAATTCTCTTCTTCTTCATCATCATCATCATCATCATCATCACCAGATTGATCTACCAAAGTCAAGGACATGACCCAACCAATCTTAGAAGTATTGCATCCCATCAATTTTCACAGGAAAGATGCAAGTATGCACTTTTTCTGCCAGTGAAATCAGTGCTTTTTAATGCTGAATTCTGGGGAATTTGTGTGTATCCTGTGCACTCAGTATGTTCTTCGACAGTCTCAAGATCTTTCCTCCATTTGACACAGGCAGAGTCAAATCCCTCCTCTGCTGCCTTCTCCAGCTGATAGTCTTATGTTTTGAACTGGAACACCCAGTATCTCTCACCATTGTCCTAACTGAGGGGAAATCTAATATATCTGAAAAGCATCAGGTTGGGGGAAGTCTGCATTTCTGATTTCCCCTTAAAAGTATGCTCTGCATGAGTACAACATAGTTCAGACTCCTATGGAAGTTAGGAAAGGTTGCTGTGAGCTTGAAAAGCCAACAAATGCACCAAAAGCCCAGCTGCAGTCAGAAAGCCTCTGCTGTTCACCACTGCTTCACCAATGCAGCAACTTGCCACTGGCTTAAAGGCATCCCAAGAAGGCATATTATATCAGTCATAGTATTTCTCTCTGGCTGCTTATGTGAAACTCTATGCTGTGACCTCCCAGAACTCAGCCTTCCCTTCCGTGAGGCAAGTTGACATGGTGATTTACATAACATATCAGAGCAATGCAGAACAGGAAACAGGGCCACACCTCATAGAAAGAAGGATGCAAATTAACAGAACCAAAGTGCAGGAAGCCCTCTGTGTGAGAGCTGACAGATAAGAATCCAGGTTTTGCACTTGCAAGTTGCCACCTAGTACAGGTTGCGTTTGCTATTCAGTACCCTCTGGATCGCAGATGAAGGTGGCCAATACCATCCTGAATCAGCCACTCCACCCATGCAAGTCATAAAGAAGGGGGTGGGAGAACATGGATCTGATGATGTCACCCTTTGCAACAGGATGAAGGGGAACTGGAGAAACACCCTGCATGGCTCATAATCCTATTTGGCCATCTGCAGCCAGAGTCTTCCTCTCTGCTACGGGAAATGGAAGCCGAAATTTCCCCTTTCCTTTTCCCTCTTGGCACTTTCCAGTGTTACCGTATTGCAGAAAATCCCTGGTTTCTACTGTAGATGCAGTGTGTGTGTGTGTGTAAAACTGAATGAAGGTAAAAGATCCCTTCCTAATCCTAATAAATAATCTGTGGTGGGGGGGGGGGGCTCACTCAGGCAGCACTAGATCAACAAGGTTAAATCAAGCTGCATAAAGGAAAATACAGTGTCAGTGGCCCATTTCTGTAATATGAGGACCAAAAAGCTACTCCGCTGCACAAGCAATAACCTTGTTTTTTGACATCAGCAGCAGCTCAGGAGCAGCCCATCCTTTGGGCACCTCCAAGATCAACATGCCAACCCATGCTTCTAACACACTGTGCATTTAATTCCCTTGCCTCATACCCACTGAAACTCTGTGGCAGTGACTTTTGAAAGAAGAGTCTTACTGGAGACTTCTAGGAAACAATTCTCCACTTATTAGCAATGCTGTAGGTTTTCATCCTCTCCCCTCACTGTCCCTTGGGGTTAGTAGGGTGGAGGCTCAAGAGGAAGAGGAGGAGATATGATGTAATGCAGTCATCCAAGGCAGTGCTGTGTTTCAGGGGCTCTGGGAAGGGGGGGTGAAGAAAGCAGCACAACAGCCGCAGAGGTCCCCCCTCCCCCCTCACCCTGCGCAGTGCAGCTGGTGTAAGAACTGGCACAGTTTCCATCATTCTTTTGATGCCCTCCCAAACTGAACTGCCATTTCCTCTCCTTACCAGCCTCATCTTCCTCCACATATATACCTCCAAAGGAAAAAAGGCAGGACCTACATCTACTCAAAACTTAGGATTTTCTTTTCTTTTTAACTGAGATTTGCCAACAAATATGCAGCCAATTACATCCTTCCTGACTGGAGATGATGGGAGTTGGAATCCAACCCACATCGAAGGTGCTAGGTTGGGCAAGGTCAACCCAAACCCTCCATCTCCCAGTTTTATATTCTGAGAAAAAGAAATCCACATTTTCCTCCTCAACATACACTGAGTGGCCGAATGCAAACACATACTTTCTTTCCACCATGCTGAAAGGTCATTCCAACAATCTGAATTTTAATTAAAAAACGAGTGTGATGGGACTCCATATCTGTGGCACATGCTGCCATGTCCCTAAAAGGTCACACCATGTCAGAAGCTGCACCCCTTTCTTCCCCCACTGGGATTTTTTCACAAGTGGGAAGAGACAGAAAAATATTCCATTCTCTTCTTTCTTCTCCGCGTTTGCTTCCACGCCCCACATCCAGTCTCACGGTTTATCCCCAAGCAAAAACTAGGACCTCTGTGTTTAATCCTCCGGGGAACCATCTAGCTACGGACAGACCAAAAACACTCTCTTTATTCCCTGGGAGAGAGGAAAGCAGCGCGACGCAGCTAGGAAGCAAGCAACTGCTCAGCCCTCTGGAGAAGCGTGGGCACCCTCACCGTGAGAACGCTCTAACCACGAGCGAGGCGCGTTCACAACCACCACCTCGCCCAGAAAGCGGGGTTTCGGCGGGGGGAGAATGGGCGCGCCTGCCTTGCATCCTACCTCCCTTCCCCGCCAACTCCCCGGAACTCCAGCAAGAGGAGGAGGGGGCTACAGGATCTCCGGGGGTGCCACGCGAAGCACGCTCCGTCTCCAGGCACCGCTGCCCCCGGGCCGAAGCGCCGGAGCATCCCCACCCAGCCTCAGGCGTCGCCAGGCGGCACGGCGAGCCGGCTTCCACGCGTGCGTGTGAGCAAGGGCGCCGGGAAGCAGACCAGTTCCGGGCTTTCCCGAAGCACAGGAACCGGCCGCAGCCCTTTGGCACGGGGAAGAGGCGAGGCACCGCCAAGAACTCCCAAGCAGGCACGCGGAGGGGGGCCGGCTTTAGGGTCCAGCAGCCCTCTCCTTTGGGAGCAGCGCCAGGCGAAGGTGGGGACCCCCATTCCGGACAGCCACGGCTTCCTCATGCCCGGCAACGCGGTCCACCCAGCAGCGCCGCGTGGCTGGCCTCCGAACGACCAGCAGGAGAGTCCGGCGTGTATGAAAGATCACCGATACCAGCCAGCCCACTTCAGAAAGCCGGCGATCCGGCTGCCGCTTCGCTTCCTCCCGCCACACACGCACGCGCGCGCACACACACACAGAGTATCCGAATATTATCTCTACCCGCAAACTCTCCAGGCGACCGCAAGGATCCGGGCCCGATGGAATCTCCGCTGCTGCAGACGTCCAAGCTAGCCATGCAACCGGACAGCCGAGCTCCGGCAAGGTCCCCCTCATCAAAACTGCAGAAAGATCCAGTAGCAGCAGCAGCTCGGTGAAAAGCAGCGCGCAAATCCAAATGCTTCTCCTCCAGGTTTTCAAAGAAAACGCAAGAACGACCCTCCGCGGACCAACACACACACTAACACACACTCTCGCGCCCCGAAAGACCCGTTGCGCAAGGCCAGTCCCAAAGCACACCAAGCGATGAAATCAGCTCCGTTTGCTGCAGGCAGATCCGAGCTACCTACCATTGTGCCTGCTGGCGGCGGCGTCGGCGGCGGCGTCTGCTGAGCACTGGCAAAGCCACAGAAGGCAGGCGGCTGCGAACAGCTATCGCTTCCTCTGCGCTTGGCCAAAATGCTGTAGGTGTGAGTCTGCGCGGCTTTTTAAGGCGCGCTGTATCCCTCCGCCAGAGGAGAGTCTTTCTCCTCCCAGGACCGAGGCGTGTGGTAGCGGCGGAGTGACTGCAGCAGGCTGCCCTCCCCCCGCGCTGCCTCGGCCCCCTCCCCCGCTCACTCCCTCAGCCAGCCCAGCTGGCAGGCGGCGAGGAGAGGGGCTCGCCCGCTCGCTCAGACAAAACAGCGGACGGACCGCGCCGCGCCGCGCTCGCAGCAGCGCATTAGCAAGGCCTGCCAGGGGTGACTCTCGCGGCTGCGCTGCGATTGCAGCAACAGATGCTTCTTTTGGGGCGCAAGCGGCTGGCCGGCGACAGGCAGTGTCCCCGCAGGGCACGGGGAAGAACAGCCTCTCTGTGCCCGTCCGAAGAGGCTACTCAGTCAGGGCTGAAGCCCTCGCGGTAGAAAGCGCTCGCCGCCGCAGTGGCAGGGACTTCGTGCCTCAGCGGGGAGACGCATCCGCCGGGCAAAGGGAAGGCGACGTCTCGCCTTGTGCAGGATATCCCGGAAGGGGCACCACGTTGTTTTCTATGCAATTTATGAAGACTCCGAAGGCAAAGCACTGGTGGAATTCATTTAGATGAAGCCACATTACCTGGAATCCCACTCCTGTTTCAATATTCCCTTCATTTCAAGGCCATTCATTTCAGTTACTGCTCTAAGTAGGATTAACATTTTACTGGTATAGATCTGGGAGATGATGTTTTTGTGATAAAACGTTAAGACTGCAGATTTACCCGAAAGCCCTTTTAAATGCAGTGGGACATGTGCCTGAGGAAAGGTACATAGGATGGGGCTCCAGAAGATGGAAGGTTTACAGTAGCCGGTTGTCTGAACAGAAAGGGGCGGTCGAAGCTCTTAAATCTCTCCTGTTTCGATATTGATGTATATATTTATGTGGTTTCATCTTTTTTTGACATGGAGCAGACGAAGGAGTGGGGCAAGCAGTACCCATTTGCCCGTGGCTGGAATTTGAAGATATATTTGCACTTACTGCAAAATTAACGTTGAATCCTTGTGTGTTGCAGGGCATTTAGCACATTGTGGAAGAACTTTGTGATTCGACAGATAACCCACAATATGGGTGTTACAACCTTGAGTGCTGGTCCCTCCTTGAAAGCAACATCGGAGGACCATAGGTGGCTCCCCAGGCACCTTAAGTGGGCTTCTCTGCTTCTGTCCGTCTCTTTGCAGTAGCTGCGCAACTCTGCAGGCGGGTCTCTCTAGCCTTGCTTTTTGTCTTCTTTAGCAGTGGGCCACCTGCTGTGTTTTGTACTGCTAGAGGAGACTGTAGGGCTTGGGGGAGTCAAAAGACCTGCTGTTTATCAGCTGTAAGGTAGCCTGGGAGGGCCGGGGAGAGTGCAGGAGCAATAACAACCAATTCCTTATGTCTGGGGGAGAAGAGCCCAAAAAACAAAAAGTGATATGATTGGCTGGCTGTAGTGATGTCTGTGCAGCAGCTGGAAAGGACAGAAAACTGAATGCATAGATGAGAGAAAGAGCAAAGTGGGCCTTTGCAGGGAGTGGTCTGTGCAGCAGGGCCTGGAACCCATATGGCTCCTGCTTGAAAAATAGTGATGATCATTGCCCCAGAGCTGTGTTTAGTGACGTCAATGGAAGATTTCCTTAGCTGAATTTCCGTGCAGATGCAATTTTTAAGGGGGGATGTATAAAGGAAGGGAAGAGTTAAACCTCCCCTCCTTACATGTTGGAACACCCCCACCCTCCACTACAAATGTATGGCAATTAAACTTGTTGGGAGTGGGGGACTTCCACTGGTGCTAATGGAGGTTTTCCTTTCTTTCTTGGTATGTGAGTGTGTATGTGTGCAAGGAGGATTTTTCCTCCAGGAAGGAAGGAGAGAAGCAGAAAGGGAAAGCAGTTTTGGAAGAAAAGCAGTTGCTGATGAACCGGAATTAAATAGGAAGTACTGTAACAATTGCATCATCAAGAATAGGGTACAAATTTTTAAAATATTTGAGATGATTTGGATGGGAAATGAATTTACTGACTCTGCCTGCTGTGGAATTTAAATAGATCCTAGTAATTATTTGTAAATTTGTTTATATAGATGTGAATTGCCACATGCAACATTTATGCAGATTTGTGACCTATGAGCCTGGGTCCTGAATCTTAGAAATGCCCGGCAATGCTCCTAGCGCAGAAGAAAGGTCAGCTCCCTGTGCCGTGGTCTTACTGGGGTGTGGAGAGCTTTGTAGCACTGTTAAACCTTTTAGAAAGATAAGATCTTTTACATGATCATGAGTTTTCCATCATATACCCTCTATAACATTATATGCCTTAAGCCTTTTTGAATAAGGACTTGAGCCAAACTATGGGTAACAACAGAATCACAGAATAGTAGAGTTGGAAGGGGCCAGAAGGCCATCTGGTCCAATCACCTGCCCTTGCAGGGCACCAAGTAACACCATCCCTCTCAGATGGCTGCCCAGCTGCCTCTTAAATGCCTCCAGTGTGGGAGAGCCCACAACCGCCCTAGGTCATGGGTTCCATTGTTGTACTGCTCTAACAGTCAGGAGATTTTTCCTGATCTCTAGCCAGAATCTGGCTTCCTGTAACTTGAGCCCATTATCCTGCCTTCTCCACTCTGGAATGATCAAGAAGAGATCCTCTTTTTGATAGCCTTTCAAGTACTTGGAGTGCTATCATGTCTCCCTCAGTCTTCTCTTCTCATGCTCAGTTCTTTCAAGCTCTGCTCACAGGGTTTTTTTCCCAGTCCCTGAATCATCCTTGTTGCCCTCCTCTGAACCCCTTCCAGCTTGTCAGCATCTTTCTTAAACTGTGGTGTCCAGAACTCGACATAATAGTCCAGATGAGGCCTAAGCGGTGTTGAGTAAAGGGAAGCTAATACTTTACATGATTTGAAAGTGAGACTTCTATTAATGCAGACTAAAATAGCATTTGCCCTTTTTGTAGCTCCATATTCATCTTGTGGTGTACAACTATTCCTGTGATGAGTTGTAACATCTAGGATGTCTCTCACACAGTGTTTTGCAATGTGTTTTCTACAGAACAAGAACTTCCTCTTTTAACTGAACCTCTAACCCTAACAAAATCCCATTTATTTTGCAGTAACTCTTGGTTGTACTGACCACACTTGTGAATTCCCTAAACTGTTGAGATGCAATTCTCAGAACCCCTAGTTTAGAACTTAGCATTAACACTGGAGAGACTACTGTGGTATTATATTGTGGATTTTATTTCCCCGTTATAAATTAGAAACAATTGAATGGTACACGTTATGTGATTATTCTTTCTGCTGAGTGGGTTTACACGACAGAAAAGGCCATGATGGCTTATAATCCAGGAATGCCTTATCATGTTTTCTGAACCTAACAGCATGATTTGTTAAGCCAGTCTGAGTTAGGCAAAAAGCAACCCAGGTTTATAAGCCACCATGGTTTCCTTTGTTATGAACCTACCATTTACCTCCTTTTGCAAAGGCAAGAGCTGCGTATGGGTTGACCATGGGTTGTAGTGGGGTTGTTGTTGAAACATGGCTTTTCTTCTTGTCTGAAGCTAGCTGTGATAACAAGCCATGGTTTGTTAAACATGAACTCATGAAAAGAACCAATGGTTATGAACTTCTGGCTGGGTTCAGACAACATGATAACTTAGGTTTCAGTGATTTATTTCATGTCATCCCACATTCAGCCAATACTCAGTCCTTGGTATATGGGTTAGTCTGTTGTCTGGACCCAGTCAGTGTCTTAAGTGTCTCAGTATGAGTACAAAGGGATTTTTGTACCCTGTACTCTGTATCCCACTTTAAATAGATCTTAATATGCAGATGTGACAGTATCATTATTAAGCCATATATGATGCTGTTATGAGTTTGGGGTGTTTTAATTATAGAGAATGGGTCTATCACTAATTTTATATATTTTCTATAACTTGTAGCCCATCCTTCTGCAGCAAGATGTACTTAATCAGCTCAAACACATTTGATGTACAATACAATTAAGAAAACAAACAATTAGTTTTACCTAAAAGTCATCTGAAAGAAGGAGGGCAGTAAACTGATTTTTAAAGACTCTTAATAGTCTTTAGAAACATAGAAACAGAGTGAGTCAGAAGGGACCCCTTGGGCCATCTAGTCTGACCCCTCGCTCTAGCCAGCTCCGCTCATGACATGCCTGCCATGTGCATGTCCAGCCTATCCTTGAACACCTTCACCGATGGGACTTCAAGCACCTCCCATCTTTGATGCCCTAGTCCCCAGTATAGAATATGACAACTCATGTCAGGGTTTAGAGAGCACAAAGCCATTTTCAAAAAGCTTGAAGCCAACTGGCTAGTTTAAATTGAAAGTCAGAAGGAGAAAGAAAAGGCAATGCGTTGACTGAAACTGATTCACCTTTGGGCCCTCTTTATGAATCTGATTCCAGAACAGCATCTTTACTACCTTCTTACAGGTATCTGTTTGATTTCACTATGTCAATAAAGCAAACTTTATTTATTATATTTATATCCCACATGTTTTCCTCCCAAGGAACTCAAAGTGGTTAACATATTCTTTTCCTCCTCTCACTCTTATCCTCACAGCAACAACCCTGTGAGGAAGCTTAAGCTGAGAGTCTATGCCTGCCCCAAAGTCACCCAGTGAGTTCCATGACTGAGTGGGAACTAGAACCCAGATCGTGCAAGCCTCAATCTTGCACCCTTAACCATGACACCATACTGGCTTTTATGGAGATACAAGTTTTCAGTGTTCACTCATCTAAAGTATACCAAATGCATAACTTCACCAAGTAAGTGGAGAGTGTGTAACACTGGTGTTGGAAATGGGATATGTTCATACTAATCCTTCTGATGCTGTTGCCTGGAAGTATTAATCCTGTTTTAAGCATATAGGCCTTACCAGAAATACTATTCTGGCACTTTGCATTGCTCCAGGTCAGAAAGAACTTTAGAGTGCCTAGAATTTCTGAAATTCCTGCATGTCTGGACACACCTTACCCAACCTATAATGGACTATTGTTGGAGAGTGTCCAGAACATTTTATCATGAACAGTTTCGGTCCTGGGAAGCAAAACCTTCACCGATCAGGCACCTGCAGATATCCTGTTGTATTTGGTCCAGTTCTTTGAAAGGTACTTCAAAAGATTTCACCTGCAGAATTCCCTTTTCATATGGGTAACACAGTGGTTAGTGAGAACAAAACCCAGGGCTATTATGAATCAATCCACGATATCCACCCCTCAGATCTCGGGTTGCAAGCAAGCAGGGCCAATCTTTGAAGCTTTCCCCTTTTCTCTCTCTCTTGCTTATTCACTGCTAAACTTCTGTATTTGAGACTTAACTAGATTCTCCACCTCTATCCCTTTTGCCCTGAAAGAACCTGATATGCTGGTTCATAGTGACCACAATAATTTGTCCTATGTCCAATATCCGTCTATATTTAATGTCCAAATTTGACACCCAAACTGCTCAAATGTCTCATCTTTAATTATTGTTATATTTAAAGCCCTTCTCTTTCTTCTCTCATTCTTCTCACAACAACCGTGTGAAGAAGGTTGGGTAAAGAGTCTGTGTTTTTGGTGGAATTTCTGCCATGATCTCCCTCAAAAGGGAACAGTGACCTTTTGGTAAGAAATCTTACTGCACTTAGCAGTTTTCCCCCAAACCATGAATGGGCAACACATAGCCCTGAGGAGTCATATGATCCTTTCCATTCTCTGTATTACCTGATTTTAAAAAAAAGTTTAAGCAAAATGGTACTTCATAGAGGATAGGAAGGACTAAAATGGGTACATTTAGTTGCTTGGAAGCTAGTTAAATCCAACCCTTTTGTCACTATGGAGCAGTTTGTGGATGAATTTTGGTGGTAAACAAGCATTTTTTTCCTGTCTAGTATAGTTTGCTTGGAGGGAGGGAGGGAGGGAGGGAGGGAGGTGTTGGCAAAGGTGAAAATACAGCTTCCACGTTCCCTGCACCTTTCTACCCTACTCTAAACATATTGACAAACATCCAGTGTGTTTTTTCAAATGAATCTATTGACTTTTCTAACCAGTATAAAATGTTACTTGTCCAGTTACACTGTCCCATATTCATGTTCAAGTAAGAAAGACACATCACATAAGTTCTCTCTTGCTCATATGGATCTTGTGTTTATATCAACCATTCTGGAGAAGTTTCAGGGCTTCCTGAGGGCTACTACATGATTTTCACTTGGAAATCCACATCAAAACAAAGCTCTCTGGGCATTTCACAAAATGTACAAAATGTATTATTTAAAAAAAACACAGAAGCTAAAACATGAGATACAATCACCTCATATACAGGCAGATACCTTGGAGTAGAAAAGATGGCTGGTAATGAAAAGATGCCAGTGTTGGTCCCAGACAGACCGCAGTGGGGAAATCATTCCACAATTGGGAGTTTGCCACCAAAAGGCTATTCTCCAATATCTATTTTAGAGATTTGGGGTTGGTCTGAATGATCTTTTAGGATTCCCCTTCAACTCTAATCCAGTGATTCCAATTAAAAAATCTCAGGGAATTGCTGAAAAGAAAAACTGGTTTGGCCAGGCCTAATGCTAACCCCTGCCTGGACATGCTTCTGAGTGTTAACTCAACAGTTATCAACTGCTACCTATGTGAACTGCCAAGAAAGCAGAATTACAACTAATTCTTTTGTTCTCCACATGACCAAAGGAGCTGGGGGCAGGGTAAGCTAAGCCTGTAATTCTGAAGGCCATCACAGAAGAAACTAGGAAAGATTCAGACTGCAGGTTAGGGAGCTCAAAGGAGCTCTAGATTTTGGGGGGGGGGGTTCTGCTGGGGGATGTTAATGCTGTGCACCACCACCTATATTCAACCTACACACACACATGCAAATATCAATATGATAAGTCTTTAGTGACCTCATTCTGCTGAAACCAAACTCACCATAAACAGTAGAGCCCAGAGGACTGTCCAGATAACATGATGACGATGCTGGTGATGCTGGAAGCCATAAGCTAAAGGCATCTTGATGTGTGTTTGCAGGTACCTATCACTGGAAATCCGATGTGAGCCAGTGGATCTACTAATTCCTACAAAGGTTTTGCTCCTTCCCGTGCTGTATTTTTCTATTTGTACATAATTGCAAAAACACCATAAATGTTCTAACCTGACCCTGAGCAGGAACCAACCTTGGTATAACAAGTTACCTGAGAACAGGTAAGGCTAGAGAGGTTAGGCCTCAGAAAATCTCTCGCAAAGTATTTTCCAACCAACCCTCTCCAATGCCTCTTAACAACTCCTTATATTTGCTCTGGTCAGAACCTTCCAGCCAATCAGGTTCGGTGTGGCTAACATCAGCTCTGTGCAAAAAAATATTTAGCAATAATGGACCCAACTTAGTCACAGACCTGGCCTCATGTTCCCCTTGCCATGCTAATAATAGTAACTGCCATTTCTCCAGCACACAATTTCCCAACATTTTTACCCAAGGTTTGTGTCTGAAGAGAAAGACTGCTTTCTTCTTGTCTCCTGTTAATCTCTTCAGTTCTTTTGTCCTTGAAGCACACTATAACATAAGTGTTTACCTCACAAAATGCCTGTTTCTTCAGGGTAAATAAAGGTTTACTTTAGACTGGCGTGCTGGTGAGTGGCTGGAAAGGGATCCAAGGAAGAGGAAATTATGAGGGGAGTCTAGCTGTCCAAGGTGACTAATGGGTCAGGAAAAGGCTTCAGCTGATGAGGGTGTCTTTTTTCATCTCCTCATACTATCTGCCCCAGCTCCACACTGAATGAAGGTAAACAGTACCAGATCAGAGGGCAAAACAACATAGTGGTGCATGGATGGGTGGCATAATATCATACTACAGTCCCCAAGACACACTTTGATGCATATTTGCAACAATTAGCACATACACAATGAGATCTTGAAACAATGGAGAATTTTCATGTGAGAACAGACGGAGAAATTCATAACTTGAACATCAAATTCTGGGTTAGTCCACCCATCACTAATTGTGCCCCATCTGGGCAACAGCTTGGGCCCCAACCAAGATGAGTAACAGCAAAGAGCACAGAGTAGCTAGAAGAAAGAGTTGAGGCCTGAGGGCCAGATGGTGGCAATGATCTGAAGACATAGCAGATGCTGGACCAAAGGAAGCGCTTGGGAGAAGCCTGGTGACCAGCTTTAAAGGTTCTGATCTGCAGTCATACCTTATCAGAGAGAAACCTGTTTGTCAAGCTCTCTTGGGTGAATCTGTGAATTAACTGATAAGGAACTTGATGGAGGAGTTTGCTTAAGTTTGGTTAGGGTTAGGAGTTGCCGCCTCTAATACCTGCTTGGTGGTAACAGCTGCAATATAGAAACCCTGCCTTTAAAATAATAATATAGAAACATTGTTCTTAAACTAACAGCAATCTTGAAGAATAAAGTTTCCTACCTATTCTTTTTTTAATAAAATACTTAAATACCCAAAGGAAGCCAAATCCAGGCAATAGTGCTCCTGATACCTTTCATGGTTTGGGAAATTGGGGAGTGTGTAACAGAATGCTAATCCTACCACAAGATGTCCAAGGTCTTTTGCAAACTCCATGATAATCCTTTCTTCCAAGACTCCTGCACCAAGTTCCGAAAGACAGCTCTAAGTCTTGCACCAAGTCTTGATAACCCTGCCTTTTGATTTAGGGTGCTTTCTGTAGGACTATCAGGGCTGGCCAGGTCAGATTGGCTACCATCTTTTCAATCATCCTAAGCCATAACATGGAAGATTATCTAAAACTGACAGAGATGAACTTCCAAGGATAGTTTGCTTTCCTAAATGATCTTTTTGCACACTAAAGCACAGTGCTCACAGGGTAGAAAAGTCACCAAGGGGCTGTTTTCTACCCATGGCTCTGGGCTGTGGATGGTTTCCCTCCATGCCATTAATTTCCAACAAGTTCCCATGCCATTCTACCTTCTCCTGCATACTCATTTTAATTGATTAATTCCATGTTACCCAAAGCATGTCAATGCTCAGCTACTACCAAAAGTATTTTTTCACTTTCAACTGTTAGCAAAACGATCCTCCTGGTAAACTCCAGCTGACTGTTCTGTAGCTGCTTTTTCCCACAGCAGCTTTCTTTATAAGATACAGTCCCAGAAGATGCTGCCTTTTGTTACCAGGTTCTTCTAAACCCCTATTTGGACATTAAAATATTCAGCTTGTTTTGAGGCAAAGGTGTTGAATGTCTGGTCACATCTGGCTCACTTGAGGTCTCCATACTCCTTTCTGGAGGTTTTCTTCCAGATGTTCTTTGACACCATGATTTTCTCCATTTCTGATCTGTACTTTGCTGCTCTTGTGACATTCTTTAAAACTGCTGCAATATACACCCAGCAGCTCTTTTCTTTCCCAGGAAAACAGTGCCACACTTCTGACTGCAGTCAACTAAAGTACAAACATATTCCAGCTCTTATGTTTGGAAATGAGATTAGGGCACCCAGGTATCCCTGCATAAGCCTCCTATAGGGAGGACTCAGGTGTGAGTGAAATGATTTGCATTATGTGGAACAGTTAATAGTCTAAGGCTGCAGAACATACATTTGCAAAGAGCAAAGCTGCTGCAGAAAATGAAAATGGAAAGCCTCACAGAAGCATTTGTGAAAGGTGATCTGATAGGGTTTTACTACTAAAGACAGAAGGGTAGGTGTTTTATGATGGACAAGCCCAAGGAGTGGCCTTTGATAGCGTTTAGGAAACACTGAATGAATGGCATACCAGACCCAGCTAGGCTCCAGACCTGACCCACAAGTTATTAAACAAACATGCAAAGGGACTACTTGGAAGCAGCTCTGCCAAATTCAGTAGGCCACCATCTTCTAGACTGGGGGTGAGCAACCTATTTCTGTCAAGGGCCACAGGTTTGCAGTGGAAGGGGCCAAAGCCAGCAATGCACACAGCCAGAAACGAAGAATAGGTCACTCCCTGTTATTTTCTTTCAACTCCCTTTCTCTCTCTGCTTCCTCAATTTTTCTCTTTCCCTCTTTCCTGACAGGGAAGAGACAAATTGCTCTTGTCAGAGATCTGGACTGAAGGCATGCAGTTGGGTTTTGAAATAAAGGAGGGAGCTACATACAATTAGGCCAAGGGTCCCATGTGGTGCTAGGATGCCATAGGCTGTTTTAGAGCCTCACTGAGAATGTTTATTATGTACCTGTTTATTAGATTTATATCCCACCTGTTTCTTTTTTTAAAGAACTCATAGAATGTCTTACATCATTTTCCTGCTCTCAATCTTATCCCCTCAACAACAACCCTGTGAGGTAGGTTGGCCTGAGAGTCTGTGACTGGCCCAAAGTCACCCAGTTGGCTCCATGGCTGAGCAGGGACTAGAACCTAGATCACTTGAGTCCCAATCCCATGCTCTTCACCACTTGTCCACACAATTTTGGGGTTGCGATATGTCTCATGCATATGGCACTAACTTTAAAATTCTTGTAATACTAATGGTAATATTTTAATAATTAATTGCAACTTTTTATTGCTATTATTAAACCTACATTTTTGTATGCATAGGGTCAAATAACATAGAAACCAGCAGAACTGGATACAAGAGAGTTGGGGAAACCAAAGATCGCAAAAGTTAAAAAAAATAGGAAGAAAAAGACTAAAAGGGGGAAACAAAAAACAGATGATCAGGACTGAATGTGCTGAGTAGACACTGAATGCTGATGGACTGTTAGAGGGCAGTGGGGGGGGGGTGGAATCTGGAGGATAGAATAGTATATCCTGGAAGGGTGCTTATCCATCTGATTGACTGGCAGCCTAAAGAGAATCACTCCATGCTGCAACATTTTGTTGCAAGCCCACTTATCAGTAAGCATTTCTGAGCTCAGTTATGATGGTTTTATAAAAATTGTGGAAAACTCACCCAAGTGGAGCCTGTACTTACAAAGCTGTCCATATGCTGTGCATACATGAAGGGAGCCCACGAACTCACAATGATGAGATCACACATGCAACCAGGGATGCAACCCTATATTGTGTCAAACTGAACAGCACTAGAGCACGTGAGCTCCACAGCCAGCATCAACCTTAGTACTGCTAATCCCCAGACATCCAAGCAAACAAGGGGTTCAAAGCCCCTTATTGTATCCTTGAAAGCCCACAAAGGGGGAGAAGGAGAAGACAAGCAACACAGCACCCACGGAGTCTACTGTGCCTGCACAAAAGGCCTTCTCGTGACAAGAAGGGTTCCTGTCCAGGGAGGGAAGGATGCTTTTGACGAGAAGTGAAAGAAAAGAGCCAGGACATCAAACAGAAGCAGACGCATGCTGACAGCATCAGCCTCCAGTAGCTCACTGCAAAGGCTACAGGGTCAGGAAGCAGGAGACAGGAGCTTATTCTCTCTATTATTTATTACATTTCTAAGCTGCCCGTTAACCAATGTTCTCTTAAGCCTCAGCAGGAAGGAGGGGGCTATTCATATATTTCATTTCTATATAACCCAGTATCTAAAGCTCTCTGGACAGTTCACAGAACTAAACTTAAAATTGCAAAACACAGTGACTGAATAAAACATAAAAAGCTTGCACTTAAAACAGAATCACAGAATAGTTGGATCAGAATGAAACCAAAGTAAAACTCAGTGGCAGGACAGAGAACTAAAAGTTGCTGACATAATTTTTTATACTGAATGACTAAAGGACCTGGGGAAAAAGAAAGGGCTTCAGCTGGCACCGAGAAAACCCTACAATCTAGGTGTCAAGAAGGCCTCTCTGAGGAGGGCTTTCTAAAGCCAGTGAATGGCCCTTACTTTAGTCATCAGCTACTGCCTCTCGTTTGCTGAGGTTCCCCCAGACACCTTTTGCCTGTCCGCTGGAGAAACAGAACGCACACCCTTGTCAGAGACAATGGAGAGGCAGCTTTCAGGAGCCCTCCTCCAGTTGCTTGGCCAGCTTTTCTGACCTAACCTTCCTTAGTGGGGACAGTTCTACACTGCGAAAAAAGAGGACATAGGTTCACAAGCGAATTACCTATGCTGAGCTATATGTACAGCCGTAAGTTTAGAAGAGATTGGTAGGATTTAAATAGAAGTACAGTGCAACACAGTGTAGTAGAGGAGGCGATGACTGTGTGTCTGCTGCCCAGGTGGAGATTGTTGTTGTGCCCTGTTGAGGCTTTGGCCCTTTTTTGTGGCTCTAGATCTTTAAACCTGACTTGGAAAGACAACCTTTCAACTACAAGGCTACCCTCTGAAAAGCAGGGCAATTGCCTCCTCCTGGCAGCCCATGAGAGCATCCTCTTCCCCAGAGCTTTTTGCCTAATAGGCTGCCCCTGCCATGTGGTTATCCAGGACTCATCCACTACTGGGGGGGGGGGGGCAGCTCACACATGGATGGGGTGGGGAGGTACATACATACTGGGGTGGTGGAGAAACACTCCTAAACATGCAAAGCCGCATACCTTCCTCGTTTCTTTCCCACACTCCAGCTCAATACTGCAGCACCTTCCCTACTTGGGTACCCCCTTACAGTAGCTGATTGAGCAGAGAAAGGAGGGGTCTCATGAGACCATTAGACTCACTGCCCACCCTTCTCCAAGTCCAACCAGTGGCTAGGGCATGCAATATCTTTTATAAATATATATATATATATATATATATATATATATAGAGAGAGAGAGAGAGAGAGAGAGAGAGAGGGAGGGGAATGACAACCTCAGTATGAAAAACATTTCCAGAAAAGTGCTTGACAGAGCAGCAGATGTGCGGCCCAACCTTTTGCAGTTATTCCAGATATCTGCAGAACAACGGAATTTACGCAAACCATTAATTTGATAGAAAGTCTAGGAAGCACCTTCTAAGATTGACTGCTTAGACAATCATATCTGAAAGTGAAGCAGCAAAAAGCAATTTTCCACTAGATTAGGTCATGTCTGTCCCAAGTGATGTCACTGTTAAAGATGGCCAATTATGCCAGTCCAGATCAATTTGTCAATAAGGGGTGTGGGTGCTGTAGGAATCTAGAGGTGGTGATGTCTGATAAACGGCAGCATAGATCTCTGCCTAATAATCTGGCATACCCATATAAACACCTCCCCAACCTGTTGCCCTCCAGATGTTTTATTTATTTATTTATTTATTTGCTTGCTTGCTTGCTTGCTTGCTTGCTTGCACATGTATTTATAGGCTGCCTATAACTGTCAAGGCCCTCCCATCTAGCTGGGAATTGTGAGGGTGGTATCACAATGGACGTTACTATAGCTTGTTATCATTTCTTTGTTTCAGCATAGTAGTTAAGCAGGCATTAGACTCAGAACCAGGTCTCTCTCAAAGGGTATTAGATTGGCAGTTTATAGCTCCAGTTAATGTGCAATCTAATGTGCTGCCTAGATCATCTCAGAATCAATGTCATCTTTTAAAACAGAAAAATATTACTGTTCCAGTGGATCTAGAAGATCTAATTTTAAAAAAATACTGCCTCATGGTCAATTATTAGATTACATTTTTGAGAGAGGGGACAGTTTATAGTAGCTGGTATAGAAATTAATTGATAGATAAAATGATTTTGTGGCCTTTGGCACATAAAGCATGTGCTGAGCCATTAAGCAATGACCCTAGTAGGATCCCAGGCCAAGGCCTTTTTAAAAAAATATATCCAGCCTTTTCCTTCATCCAAGGAGCCCAAAGTGGTCTCCTCCTTTCTGTTATAACATCACAACAATCCTATGAATAAGTTTGGCTGAAAGTTAGTGACTGCCCATGGCTGTGTGAGGACTTTATCCCACATCTCCTGAGTCCCAGTTCAACACTCTGTAAACTGCACCCCACAACTGAGGCCTCATCTAACTGATAGCAGGTTTAGGTGCCAATGAGGTGGTAAAATGTTGATGCAAGAGGTAGAACTTGAGGCTTCAGGTGGGAACTATTTTTTAAATGTTCCCCAGCTTGAAAAATCTTGTCCAATAGAAAATTCATACACTAGGGAGCAGGATGGATTAGAACATTTCTTCCTGATGTTATTTTCTGCAGGATGATAGAGAGAGAAAGGCCTGGTTCACATGCAATAACAGCTTGGAATATACAAGTGTTGTTGTTGAATTGTGTAGCTGTTGTTACATGTGAACCCTGTACTGTGGTTCAATGATGGGTTAACCATGAACAACCTAGGAAGGGAACCCCCAGTTAAATTACAACACAGGATTCACATGAAATAACAACCCATGATTCAACAGCAAATTACAATTGCCATTATGTGCAACCAGGTCATTGAGTTCAGTTCCTTTCTCACAGGCTGTTCAGGCTTCACTGCAGCTGCTCTTTACATAACAAAGTATACATGTTAATTTCATTCAAGCAGCTAGTGTCACATCTAGTTTGGCCTGAGGATTGGGGATTATACTATTTTAACTAAAGCCCCTAAGAAATTAGGTCGATTGTCATTTCATATGCTCATAAAACGTACATCTGCAGGGACTTCTGTGTGTGACAGAGCCTATGTAAGTAAGTCACCATATGGATTGTTGTATCATACACAGACTTTGTGAATCACAGAGACCTACCTCCCAGTATTTTCCTGCTGTAAGCACATGTTGAGAATGCATTTCATGAATGCAATTCACCTGCTAGATTTTTTTTAATGTGAAAAGCAGCTGCAGGGAAACCTCATCAGTCCTGGGATGGCTCAAAAGTGTGACTTTAACTCTTTTTTATTTTGCTACAGCCCTGGCATGTTAATGCACTGGTGGGCAAGTTCTAGATCTCCTGAGATTTTAGCTTACACTTCCCATCACTTTCCATCACACACGTTACTGGCTAGAGCTGATGGGAATTGTAGGCCAAAACATTTTGAGGATTACAAGCTGCCCACCCCTGTGTTCATTTATCAAGGAGCCATGAAAGGTGACAAACCCTTTCAGAAGCCTTTCATACTACCAAAGTAGGGATGAACACAAAAAGTGGTTTCTCCAGCAGTACAGGTAGAAGGGCAAATAATCCACGGAGGCCCTTCTACGAGAACCACCCCTCAGGGAGATGAGAGAGGTGGCAACTAGGTGAAGGGCCTTTTCTGCTGCTGCTCCCCATCTTTGGAACTCCCTCCCAGGGAAATTCGCCTGGCACCATCTCTTTTTTCCTTTCAGCACCAGGTGAAGACATATCTTTTTAAGAATTTTTTTTAACATATAGCCTGCATGCTGTGGCCCTTTTTAATTGTTTTTACAGATGTTTAATTCATTATGTTTTAATTGGTTTTTAATGCATTTTTACTCTGTTAATATGTTTTATGCATTGTAAACTGCCTAGGAAGACCTTGGCAATTCTAGGTGGCCTATAAGTACATGTAAACAAATAAATACATCTCAATAGTTTTCTTCTGCTTTTGAAGTCTCCAAGCAGGGATGGGCTATTTGTGGCCTTCCCGTTGGTTCAGCCTACAGGTATGTGCACCCCTCACCACTGGCCATACTGGGATTGTCAGCCAAAACATCTGGACGGCCAGTAACAAGTTACTCACCCCTGTCTCAAAGAGTTCACCTTCTAAAAAAAATATCTCCAGCATGTTTACGCTATTCCACAACTGAACTTCCTGCTGTGAGAACTGGTCGGACAGAGGGACTGTCACCAACAGGCCAGGCCTCCAATGCCGAGGAAATGTTAAGACGTGGATACAGAGAGAACATCAAGGCAGGATGGGTAAGAAAGGCCTGCCATATTCCTTTTACTTTCATACTCTGACTGAGCTTCAAGAAGCTTAAGAAAAGTTCTGTCTGAAGATGTATACAATATCAGATTATCTTGCACAAAGAGGTTTTAAAGGGAGAAAAAGCGAAAGCTATTAACACAAGGAAGCTGGCATTAATTTCAAGTCTCAGTTTTCATTATTCATAAATAAGCCAGTTCATGGTACAAGTATATTGAGTTCCTTTTGAGTCTTATATCCTTGGATAGTTATTTACATTTTTCCTCTTCATTGGGCTAGAGGCCAACGAGCTTTCATCTCCCCTTTAAGACAAACACACACCTTTAAAACTAACAAACAAACAAAAACCAATTGTCCCTGCAACAAAGCATGAGTAAGGGATGTTTGTGGGCACAGCAATCCTTTGAAAGGTCCCTGAAGAGTGTCCAAGGAGCATAGAATTCTTAGGAGTCCCCCTTGTTCCCACAGTAGGTGCTACAACCTTGGAAAAGGAATATACCATCAAAACCCTCCCCTGCCCCCTCACAGCTGCACTGCAAGATCAGAGAAGCAGCCCTGGAGGTGTCTAAAGGAGACCTCCATATTTGCCCTCCCGCCCCTTGAGATCGGCAGCAGAGGCTCTCCTCCGGGAGCCTTCCGTAAGAGATACCAGGAAGCAAAGTACCCGGAGGAGGGCTTTCTCTGCAATGGCGCCCCATCTGTGCAATGCACTCCCCAGAGAGGTCTGCCCGGCGCCGTCGTTATTTGTTTTTCGGTGCCAGGCCAAGACCTTTTTATTCAAACAGTATTTTAATAATGTTTAATATTTATAGATTTTAATTGTGCAGCCAGTGTGTTTCCAGGTTTTAATTGCAATTGTAATTGTTTTATTTATTTATTTCTGTGAGCCATCCCGAGGCTATGTAGCAAGGGGACGGCATATAAAAACTTTAAATAAATAAATAAAGGAGGCATTTCAGTGCATTGGGAGGGCAGGAGTGAGGAGAAACCATCTTGTGAAGAATCCCATGGGCCCTCCAGCTCCTGCCCAGCTCCCACCAAGGTACCTTCACTAGGGGAGGGAGCAAAATTGCCTATTCTTGCTCTGCATTGTTCCAGCACAGCATTAACACCCAGAAGCCTCTGAGTTTGGAGGCTTCCCTCCAACACATGCAGAACAGAAGAGATAGCACCCCTGGTTTTTAATGCTGCGATCCTGAAATGACTATAATAGTACCACTGAGTCCTGCAATATGAACAGAGTCAACTCTATTATAAAATCTCATGTGTTCATTCACATGAATTAAGGGCGATTTAAAGGTATTTTATCAATAGCACTAGAATTAGTCACAGCAATTAACTTAAGTATTCCAGTGATGCCTGAAAGTATAATGCATTTTGGAAGTTCGGATTTGATCTCCACACACAGCTAGCTACCGTTGTCAGCCTTCTTGTTGACTCTGGTCTTGTGATTTTCATAGCAATCCTGACTTAGCAGTTGGGGTTTAGAGGCAGTGCTTTTTCTGCAGTGAGGATGAAATGACAGGGAAGCGTCGCCTCCCGCATGTGTCCAAGTGAGGCTGCCATTAAAGGCTAAGGAGCAGGGCGGCTGCCAGCTCTACAAACCTCCCGTGCAAGTTCGTGCATTTCAGTCATAATAATATAGTACAAAATGAAATTCATGAAACGTATTCAAGGGTACTAACAATTGGTGCCTGCTTTACACTGATGGGCTACATCCAGTGCTGTACTAGTGGAAAAACTGCAGGACTTGTCACTGTTTCACTTGCTTTTGCACAACAAGCACAAGCGTGCCTAATGAAATAATAACAAGTTGTGGCATGGCTTGTGCAATGCTTTGTGAAAAAGCTCGTGCAAGTGGAATCAGAGTACTGAATCTGACATACTCTCAAAAATGAAAATGAGGTTGCCTTAAGCCGCAGAAGCTTTGCTCTCACAGAACGACAGTGCTGGATACAACACAATATGTGCACAATTATACAGCTGAAAACTATCCCGTTTATCTAATGGCTGCTTCTCCAAGTAGCAATATTATAAAATGCTTAGGCTGTATAGATCTCCAGGAGAAAGGAGTTTGTTAACTAGGAATCAGTCACAAAGAACACCTTTTGATAGTCTTGTCCTGCATGTATTAGGAAAAAGGAAGAATACCACTAAAAGGACATTGTTCCCTCTACCCTGTTCATTGAGCCCAAGAAGGGGAGAGTTTCTAAAGACAAATTAGATGTGACTGGGGATAAGTGTGAGTAGAATATCCTGCATTTTAAGGGGTAATGGTATATTATTAGCATCAACAGCTTAATTTATATTTCACCTCTCTGTTAAAAAATGGCACACAAAGTTGCTAACAAAAAAAATCCAGATTAATAACACAATCTTAATTGAAACCTAACATTAAAACGAATAAAGAACAGTATAAGAATAAACTGCACTAAACCCTACCCTCTTCAGCAATGGATCAAAGGTCTGCTTGAATAAAAGCATCCTGGCCTGCCTGCAGAAGGAGAACAGAGGGGGAGCAGAGAATGCCTGGGAGCAGTCAGCAAGAGCACCCTTTTTGCATCCCTCCGACACATGCCTCTGGTGCTGGTGGCACTGAGAGAAGAGCTGCAAAGCACAGGTGGAGTGGAAGGACAAGTGTTTCATGCCTCCAGTTTGGATCTGAACTGCAGCACTGAAAGAGGGGGTTTCCTCCAGTGTTTTCCTTACCCCGCCCCCCCTCCACAACTATTATTTGCTCCCGGAGGCAAGATATAGAGGTCTTCCATGTCAGATCCAGTTTGGCCCTAAGCGTGGTAAAAATAAACCTATGACAGGTAGGATTGCTAACACCTGCTCCTTTGTTTTTTTGCACTTAGGTGAAACTATGTTAGCTCCACATAAAGGCAGCTTTTCAAAGCTGCCTGCATGCAGACAATTAAGAGTCTGACATCCCACCTGCTAACTGCTATATCCATTCAGCTTTTAAGCATCCTTACTGAATGCAGTGCTCTGTGTCAGACCTTCCAGTTAGGTGCAAAGTGGATTCCTTATTACCTGTGGTCAAAGCCCTAGAATATTTAATTTGAATTGGACTCCCCTCCGAGTTCTCATTTGCAAGGGACCTAGGAGTCTACATCCTCGAAATGAGATACTAAGAACCTAAGATGGGTTTCTCAAATGCCCTGTCACCTGAAATCATGATTATTCACAATTAGCCCATCACAGAGGACAGAAAGTCATGCTTTCCCAGACCTGGAGTTATTTTCCTACATGAAGTGAGACTGAAGTTGCCAGATTTTTGCTTTCCTGTTGGGTGTCTCTAGGAAGATTGTATTACTCTGTATTCCTCTGTTCGCTAACTTTCTTTGCACTTTGGAAGAATGAGTTCCAAAGAGACTGACCTACCTTCTGGCTCCTGTAATGTGAATCCAGTCTCTGAAATCAAATGGACCTGAGTAATATAAGCAAGTTCTGTGCCCTGCCTTGTTACCAAAATAGAACAGAAGTCCTGGTTTGCACATAACAGTCAGGTTTATTTACAAGCAGTGTGCTTGTACAAATTACACAATCACCAGGGCTGGCCCAAGCCTGCCCATGGCAAAGAATAAGATGGTGCCCCATTTCCCTCCATGCAGAAGAGTGAAACGGACTGGCAGCTGAATCTTTCTTCCGTGCCTGTAATTGGGCAATGCCTGTCAGCATAACCAAGGCAGCCTGTCAGCATAACCAAGGCAGCAAGGTACTCTGCCCTAGGGAGCAGGGCGGAGTGCATGCTAGCAACCCTCTCCTCCAGCACCCTGCTGCTGCTGCTGCTGCTGAACCTTTGCTGCCGGAGACAACTGCCTCACTCTGCCACACACTTTTGCCTGGCTACTCCTTCCAGTGTAGGATGGCCCACTTAACGGAGGCCAGCCTCTCTCCAAAGGCATCCTCTGTCTGAAGAGCTGCCCAGGCCAAGCCCAGTTGAAAGGCAAAGAACTGTAAGAAGAGAGAGCTGGAACCTTGAAGCTACCCATCAACAGTTTGCACCTGGACAGCAGACACATGGGTCACCTGGTCCCAGTCTGCACCACTATGGTGAGATGGCTTATATGTCTATTTAAATCATAGCCATCATTTCTAAATTTGTGCTCCTATATATGCAAATATTATGCAAATTCATTTAGTCAGTTCATAAGTTACACTCTAGCCAAGCTGTCGGGTGACCTACATAATAAAAGTGAAAATAAAATCAATGATAAAGCTACATAGTGCAACACATTAAATGTATTGCTTCTAACAGCAGCAACAAAAAAATCAGCACTTAGAAGACATAAAATACAGAGCTGTTGAAAAATGGATCAGGTTTTAATACACAACATTAAATCTATTACAAATAAAGCAAGGAGTAGTTCAATACTTTTAAAAGTCCTGCAAGAAAAGCTTTTTGCTTGGTGCTGAAAAGTGCACAAAGGTGGCATAAGGTGGACCTCCTTAGGGAAGGGCATCCCACAAATTTGGGGGCCATCACAGAAAAGGCCTGTTCACAGGTGGTTACCCACTGAATATCAAAGTGTGTGTGCATATGGGTGGGTGACACACACTTGTCTTTTTTTATGTTGTTCCTGCTTTTTGCTGTGCATAAACGGCCACTCTAATTTCAAGCTTTACACAGTTCTTCTCATGGTTTTGTTTTCAAAATCATGCCACACTTTTGTGTTAAGCTTTGCCTTTGAATTTCCTTCCATGTTTTTTCAAAGCTTCCACAGTAGCTGGAATCAAGATACTAGCAATTCACGCATGTAACTTTTTATCCATACTAAACAAACTAAAACACTGTGTTGGTTTAGACTGTGTGCATTTGCTGAGAAAATGAATTTAGGGGAACGTAAAAGACAACCTGGTTTGTAGCAGTAGAGTCCAAACTCTTCGGGGATTTGATGCTCAACAGTCTAGATAGATAGAATTTTATTTTTAAAATCTCCATGTTGTCCTTCAGTTTAAAAGAACTCCAAGGATGACCCATAAGAGTTGCGAATCAGTATGAAGTAAAGGAAATGTAACAAAAGAGTGACATTAACTCAGCCTTTCTAGGCTGACAAAACAACTGAACTCAGCAAAGACCAGAGCAACTGAAACTAAAATGAGCAGTGTCAGCCCACGGTCTTTGTGGGTCCTCAGGCAAGGCATCCCCCATGAGTCCACTCCGGCAGTAAGTCCATCTTCTCACCAATATTGTCACCAACCACTGCTGCTCCTCATTTTCTCATTGTTACTGCCACCTGCTAGTATGACAAGCAGAGAGCCAGGGAGCTCTTCTTTTGCACCTCCTCTGCTGTGGGACCACGGCCAGAGGCAGGTGGGCACACAGGTGGCAATGGTGAAGTGGAAGAGCAACTCCAGGGGTCCCTTTTCAATAGGATCCTGCTGGGGTGCGGGCTCTCAGCAAGTACCAAAGCATCCCAGCCCTTGACGCTGTTTATGAACATGAGTAACCAGGGTGGAAAAGTCCAGCTTTGTGCAAGCTGCTTGAGATGCTTGGTGAGGTGAACACCAAGTGAGTTTGGCATTCAAGTTAATGAGATGAGTAAGGAAAATGTCATACCTGAAGAGTCTGAGAATAATATTTTGAGGTGACACAGTGGATGGAAAAAAGCATAATATACTTGGTTTTGCATTGAGCAACTGCTGTTATATGATTAATGTGTTTCACATGAGAAGAACTATATTATAGGGATGGCAATTATACTTTGGCTAATTCTCAGCCTATCTGAGGTGTGGAGATGTTCGTGTGTCCTCCTCTGAGGTCTGATCCTCCAAAATGAGGCAAAGGTCCAGTTGTCCCATCTCTGTTCACCGCAAGAGGTCCACTTTCCAGTGGCAGCTCCATGGTTTTATGGCCCTTGAACAAGGCCCCCTTGATGGTCCCCTCCCACAGTCTACCTTCTCGTGGCCATTGTCACCCGCTGCTAGTGCTGTTTCTTCTCATAATTGATAGTGCTTGCTTGGGAGGCATGAAGCCAACGAGCACGTAGGCAATGGCATCTGCTGCTGCTCCTTACCACCACCACCACTGTTGTCTGGGCCAGGGGAAGAGCAGGTGAGGAAGCAGAGTGCAAGGCAGAAAGGGAGGAGCAACTCCAGATGTGCTTTGTTGTGCCAGTGGTTCCATGCTGGAATGTGACATTGTTCCTGCCATTCCTTATCTTTCCCCACTTTTTGAGACTGCAGTCTCACTAGTCTTCGTAGTATTTTCTTTTCCTTCTCCTTTCCTCCATTTTTGCCTTCTCTTTCCTTCCTTCCTGATCTGCTTTGTCCTGTTGGAGATGGAAAGATCCACAGAGCTGCTAACCCTGCAACACTAGATTGGTAGCTCCGGGTTAAATCCAATAATGCATGGGTGGATTTCTGTTCACACAATATAACTTCTCCTTGCTACTTGCAGCTTCTTCCCTGCAAACCAATCTCCTCTGGAGGTTTGGGGAATACAGAGGGCCTCAAGGGGGACGGGAAATCTGTTCCACCAGTGGTTTCTCCTCTTCTGGTGGATGACCACCCTTGAAGACCATCCTATTAATTTTTCTTGAATGTATTATGTTAACCCATGTTAACACTAGGAAATGTAGGATGATTTTAAACTACTTGGGATGAAGAAAGATGCAGCATATGATCTGATAGTGCAGGGGAGAAGCATCTTCTCAGTGCTTTTACAATATGCTTATTTTTGTTTCCTGATAATCAAGTCTTTGTTAACTTTGTTGTAGTATTATTTCCTCCTTTCTTAATTGTCCCTCTATGCTGTTCATTATCACATCATACTACCTGGATGGAATTTGCCTTGTTTTCTTGTAGGACTACCGTATTAATTCTCTACAGTTTCCTTACTGCACAGTGTGCATCAATAAACCATTTAATTTGGTGCAGTTATAATCTTGAGCCTGTGATGCTTGCCCATGCTTCATTTTTACCTCCAATTTACCTTTACTTTCAACCTCCAATTTACACAAGTAAAAAAGAAGATTACAGGTGCAGGCCTACAAACACCTAACCAGTAATTGCTTCTGTGTAAGAAGCTTCTCTAAAAAAATATGGGAGAAGAAAACCAGATAGGTAACAAGCTGGAAGAATGGGAAAATAAAAAGAACTTCATCTGGTGCTGAAAAAAAACCAGCTGTGGGCCAGAACAAGCTGTTTAAGGATTAAAATGTAAGCACCAGTACTTTGAATTGTGCTCAGAAATGGAGCAGTGGCCAGGATTCACAGACTAATGACATGTGTTCTTTTGACAAGTACTATTTAGCAACTGAATAGTTCTGCTTGGGACTATTTTGAAGTTGCTGAAAAGTCTTCAGAAGAAGCTTCATGCATTGCAGTGGCCTAGTCTAGTTACCAGAGCATGGCTAACTGCCGCCAGAGTAACTGGACCACTTGTGTCCAGCAGTGGTCCCGGGTGGCATGCCAGGCACAGCTCAGGAAAGCTGCACTGCAGGCCATCAGGGCCACTTGACAAAGCCAGACCTATAGTTTTCCTGGAATGCAAACCTGATCCTTCTCAGGCATGTGGAACGCCATCCGGATAAAGGCTGAAGGCCACACCCCAATCAGAAGAATTACCAGCTAACATACCTCCACCTTGTCTAGATTGAACTTAAGTTTATTTGTCCCCATCCTATGCAGTCAGACCTGTTCCAGACCTCTGCTGGAAAACTTGCCACTCAGCCCTCTCTTAGAAAGCCTTGTCCATGTGAAGGGCTGCCTGGGCCAAGTCGAGGTTTCAAGATAACAAGGGAGAGCCAGCAGGAGCCTCAATGTTGCCAGACATAGATATCACCAGCACAGCACATTGGACAGGCATACAGATCACTGCCTTGCTTGCTAGGGAGAAATCTATTATATTTCTGTTTAAAATATTGGAATTATGGCTAGAAATGAATCTATCTAGGCATATATAAATTTTACACAATTCTGCTTCTCTTGGGTGTGTGCGCGTCAGCTGTCACCCTATATGCAGGGGTGACTGCACCCTACCCACACCCTACACCACACCTATAATGCCACAGGCATTATTACCTGGCTAATGATAAAAAGGCAACAGCTCTCATTTTAAAGCCTAACATTTTACAATGTCCAAATTTGCCATTATTTTGTGGTCACACCTTCCTACCATTTCCACTGCTCTTGCAAACCATTCATTAAACTGTTGCAACAAGTCACATGCGTCCTATAACCAATCCCTGTCAACAGTCTGGCTGCAGCATTCTAATGAGCAAAAATTTCTGAACACTTTTCTCCAGAAAAGGTCCTCTATAATGAGATTGTTGCGTTGGTAGAACTTCCTTAGACATCCAATGCTTGACATCAGCACATTATTCAAATGTTTTGGGAAGGCACACAATGCAAGAATATAGCCTAAAACAAGGTAGTTTAAAGAGAAATTGGAATTTTGTAATTCAAGAGTTTGATTTGGACATCCTACCAACCATGGTTTCTTACAGTCTTCTGCTGTTGGTCATGTTTGCTAGGAATGACAGGAGATATAGTTCACATCTGAAGGGTTTCAGATTGGGGAAGGTTGCTTTATTGTAATGGGAATAAATTAGAGTGAACTTTTGTTCTTCCTGTGCTCTCCCTTTCCCTTCCCTCATCCAGTGAATCCACAAGGAAAAGCTTTCATGTCAATTTTTAGTTAACTGACATCTGAACCCTAAACGATGGTTAGTTTTACATTTGTTGAAACCATCTTCATAAATGTTTTGACATTTGTTTTTCAAACAAGCCTTCGCTAGGATTAATCCCAGTTACCTGAGTTTGGAAAAATAATAAATGGAAGAAAAGCTGCAGCTGCACCAGAGCAATGAGGGGGGATTGTGGGAGCCTGAGATAGGTTCATACAGAATAAGCAATAGCAGTTTATAAGCCAGGGATGGTGGTTGTTTTGTCTGAACCCATCTAGAGTTAACAAACCATGCTATTGGGTTCAAACAATAAGCCACACTTGGCTTGTTAGCCATTATGGCTTATCATGTTGTGTGAACCCAGCTTGATGCTCACTGTGACTTATTTCTGTCACAATAAACCATGATTTATCATGTCAGAAATGGCCTAAAGTATACCAGGTTAGACTGTGGTGCATTATATCTCAATAACCTATCAGTTGCTAAAATTCCCCATCTGAAGAAAATGACTGGATGCTGAGGTGATCTAACAACACTGCTGCAAAACTGCTGTGACTGTAGTGCCATGCCTTTAACATGCAATGTTTCACTACCTGCCAACTAGAGTTGCCAGCTCTGGAAAGATAAATTACCGTCTGCGTAAGACTTGAAAGATGGGGCCTGGAATGGTCAGGGATGGTAAATGGAAGTTCATTGTTGTGAGGTGCCATCAAGTCATCTCCAACTTATGGCAACTTCATAAATGGAAACCCTCCAAAATGTCCTGTCCATGACATCCTGCTTGGCTCATGTAAAATCAAGACTGGGACTTCCTTTATGGATTCAATCCATCTCATGGTCTTCCATGAGATTTTTTTTTAAACATTCAAAAAAGATTTTTTAATTCCACAAAACATCTGTTCAGGTTCTCTGCGCTTCTTTGAACTTTTTCCCAACCTCCAGAGGAAAGCTGGTATTCTAGTTTGAAAAAATTCTTGCATTATTTTAAGATTTTTCTTTAAGGTGTGTTCATCATATGTTGTAGCACATATAAATACATTTCTCTATTGCTTGGATATTATAGTAAATATCATTACAAATGTTTCATATTTTCTGGGGTCTCTTTTTAATAGCCTGTTGATACAAACCAGTCTTCCACAGATATGCTGGGTACCAACTTCTATCATCCCTAGCCAGCAGGGCCTAGTTTGGAAGATACAACATTGACGGAGTCTGATTTGCTCCTCCAGTTCATTTTGTAAAAGACTGGTATGTCATGGGAATACAGCATCTACTGCCATGTATAAAGTGTTTTATATACAAAGCTGGGCTATAGCTGAACACTGTCACAGAAAGGTAATAAAAGGTCTTATCAGTCCACAGGTACCTGACCTTACACTTTGCACTATTAGATTTCATTTCCTCAGTTGTTTTTTTTAAAACGGGGAGGAATAAGTACTGATTTATACACTCAGCAGAAGAAAGTGGTAAATCATTTCCTTGACTGGGCTACTTCAGATTGCTGAGGTGGAGTTACTGATCCCTGTAATTTTTCAGCCCAAAGAGAACTGTGGTAATCATATGTGCTAGTCCAAAAGCAAAAAGGCAGCAACAGAAATACACAGCAGAAATGAAAGGAGAATGTCGAGTGCTCTATAGGAAATGTGTTTGTTTGAAAAAGCACATCAAGTTTGTCTTTATGGTTTTGCTTGATGGGCATTTTCCTTTCTGAGGTTTCAGTTTAAAGAAAACTGGGGCACATACAGCATCTTTGGATATTTTCCTCTCACTCTGATCACTAAACCAAGGAAACCATTTTTCAATTTCCTTGGTTTCAGGAGACTGACTTACAAGGCCTGGCCAGCTGTTGCTCATGTGGGCAGCAGAAGATGCAACTATAGACTAACATATCTGGGGGGAGGTTAAGCAAAGACAAAAGTATGCAAATGTTGGGGGTGCATCCCTTTTTCCCAGCATTGTAAGTTTGTTTTTGTAACTGAGGCCACGTACTTAGGCCATAGGCCACATACTTCTGGGATAACCTCCTCATACTTGGCATGCCATTCCGCAGATTCTAGAGTACCATTAGCTGTCACCCTACACAGCAGGACCTAGTGTCTGGCCTAATGCCTAATTGTACTTGTTTGGACAGCTCTCTGCTGCCTCACTCATCTTCCTATTCTTCTGGGTCAAAATGCTGAGACTTCTTTTCTTCAGGGACAGCTTTATTTAGAAATGGGTGACATCAAGATGTTCACTCTTTGGTACTTACATCTGATGGTCTATCATCCATGAAAATCTAGCTATTAACTTCTATACCACCCAACAGCCGATATTGTCTGAGTGGTTTACAACTTAAGGCAAAAAATTTGCAAAACTTTAGGTGGTACAGCACTATTGTTTTGTTTGCAATAACACTCTGTGGAAATGGTCACTGCTGACGTTACTTTAGTTGATATTTGCTTCTTTGCCATTTCCAACCATTGGTTCTTGTCCTGCCCTCTGGAACAACAGAGACGAAGTTTGCACCAACTTCTGCATGACTGGCTTTCAGATATTTGAAGACTACTTCCTTAATCCCCAGGCTAAACATCCTCAGTCCTTTCAACAATCCTTCCTTTTCCATACCTTTCACCATGCAAACACTGTTCTCTGGACAATATACATATTTTCCTTAAAATATGATGACCAGTACTGGATCCACCACTCCAAATGTAGCCTGATTAACAGAGGATAGAACTATTACTTCCCATTATCTGGCCACAATAAGTTTGTTTGTGGTGACATGAGAATTAGGGTGTTACCCATATTCACAAAGAATTAGGGAATTACTCGTAAAAGAGTGTTCTTGTTTTCATCTCCGAAAAGTTGGCCCAGTTCATCCAGTAAGTTGCATGGCCAAATGAGAACTATAGAACCAGGATCTCACAGATCTGAGTTCGATGCTCAAACTACTACATCCAACTATTCTGAGAGGAACAACATAATGTTGCAAGAGCAACTCATTCTGCATATGGAGTGGGAATTCAAAGAGAAATACTCCTATAGAGCTTAACACTGGCTCTACATGAAGTGGATCTACGGGAACCTTTGTTTTAGCAACAGGATCGCCTAGCTTCTGTGGCTTTGTTGTTGCAAACTGAAAAAAAAGCTAGGTTTAAACTTCGAAGCCCTGCAAACTACGCACGAGCGCGCGATCAAAAATCGCGGGGATGGTTAGCAAGTCCTTCACAGCGAACCCCGGCGCTGCTAGGGGCGAAAGCGCCCGAGATGGAGCCGGGTGGACCGGCCTGGAAACCAGCGCACGCTCCGCAGCCGTGGCAAGAATCCAAAAGTGCAGCAGCCGCCCTCCTCCCACGAGCCCAGCCCGGCCGGCCGAGCAGCTGGAGAAAGCGAAGCGATCGCATGCGAATTAATCGGAGGGAAGGGATTACATCTTCTCGCGGAGGGTTACGGCACTAGGCCGCCGCGGCCCATCCCAGAACGCACCCGATCTGCCGAGGCGTCTTCGGCAGCATTTTTGTGAAGGGCTTTCTGATTGGACCAACGGAGTCTGCAATGGTTGGCAGGGGAGAGTCGAGCGCCTGGATTGGCGGCCTCGTACCTGCAATGCGTCAAGTAATGATGCTACAGTGAATGTGCTGGAGAGAGGGTTTTGTGTGAATGGCTGAGCCCGGGGAGGGGGGGAGGAGGCGGAAAACTTTTTGCGCGGGTTTGCGCTGCTGTTCGCGCAGTGGTTGCTTCAGGAAGGATGGGTGGGATTGCCAGAGGGTGATGAGAGACCCGTTCTTTCCGAAGATGTTTTCTTTGTAAATTGCAGCAAGCGAGCGTAGCCCTGGCCTTGCATACCGGATTTGGAAGGAAAATGCCTTCTCATCGGCCCCCACCCCACCCCTCCGTGTGGAAACTCGGTCATTGTTTAGCCGTCGCAGGCAAACATGGTACCTGGAACCCTGCTGATGTTTGTCACTCACATCCCAAGTTGGGCACTTTCTGGCATCGAGTCCCGGGATGAAAGAGCCGGAATAGTGTTGCAACACAGCACAAGCGGAACTCCGCCGGTGTCGCCCGCCGTGGCTCGTTGCATTTCTCCTAGTCAAATAGAAGAATGAAAAAGGCAAAGAGGAACACCTTTGCAAAGTATCCCCTTCTTGGCGATAAGTTCGTTCGCCGCCTCTAGGCAGGCCGTTGAGCAGTTGGAAAGTCTTCTAGAGGAGACGCGCGGTAACCGCATCCAAAAGTATCAATATCGCGCTGGCCTTGGTACGAGATCGCTGGGACGTGTTGCTCAATTTCAAAGCAGGGTTGTCGTCGTGCTGCTAGTGACACTTGAGAGACAGGGATCTATAAAGAGCAAGCTTTAAATAGGTAGAACGAATACTCATTATCGTCCTTTCGCAATGCAATACGAGTAAAAAGAGGCGCGCTGCACATACATATATATATATAATATTTTATTTTCAAAGGAGTGGGAGAGAACCCACATTGGCAACGACTTAAAAGCCCCTTTTGCACGGTTAAGAATGCTTCAGTCATTTTTGCTATCATGAGCTTTTTATTGTCCTTTTCAAGGGCTGCGTTAAGGGTGAGTCAGCAATAAGTCTAAGAATGAGAGGCATTCAATTCTGTGAGGGCTCATAATGTATACTTTAGTTATAATTATGTAGTACAGTTAAGACTACTTATAAACAGTAAGAAAAATCCTAATGCAAAGCTGTCTGAACCGATCGGCTAGATTCTGGAATTCTTTTTTTTTTAAAGATTTGCAAGTTAGGTTTGTTGTAATAATTTGTTGTATTAATTTTAAATAGTTTGGATATACTCTTTTTACCCTTTGCTAAATAAAATATTCTAATATGAAAGAGAGGTTTAAACTACTTCCAAATAACTGATGAATATTCAGTTTTAAATAACTCATTGTTTAAAACATAATAAAACATTGCAGGGACTTAAACATAGAGTAGCTAACTCACATAAATCTATTTGCCTGTGCTGCAATATTGTTCTCATGTTCAGTATTTAGGGTGTTTTTTGTGAGAACTGAGCAGCATATAAGTTCCTCTTTGGACTTTTAGTTGGCATTTTAACTTAGGGCAACTTTAGAGCCATATTGTTAGTAGATCTGGCATCTGAAATATATATAGACCCATCTGAAGTACATAGATATACCAAAGTACATTTTTCTGCATTCTTTTTTTTAAACTGTATTAAATATTGACAGTATGTTCAGTATTAAACTAGAATGGTTCACGTGAATACTGCAGATCACAGAACAGAATGCTTGTGAATCAGAGCCCAGCTTTTCCTACCCCTAAATGACAAAATGCATTTGCCAATATCGCCTCTTTTACGGAAGAATACAGATACAAGAACCGTTTTCCTTTAATCAGGTCTAGTAATTTGCTTGACAAAAAATAAAAGATGCTTATGAATGTATTATGACAGTAGACACCAGTATATTGGAGGAAAAAAGGGTTTGATTTGAAAATTCCAAGGCAGACCTGCAATAAAATTTGGCAATATGAATGCTTTCATTCAAGCTTCCAAGCAGCCGTGCCCACTTTCAGTACACTCCATTCTCTCCTCCCCGCTCCGATTGCCCCTCCCAGCATATTGCGTCCAATGGGCTCAGTTCTCACTGCCCTGTTTGACTGTTTGCCCCCCTTAGAAGCGTTTTCCTAAAGAGTCTTCTTCTTTTTCTTAACTTCTGCAAAACATGGTGTTTCCTGAAGCCGGGTTTTGGCTACAGTGTTGCTGTCGCCCATCAGACTTAGCTACTAGAGGGAGTGATAAAAATCATAGTATTTACTTGGGAAGTCATTTTACTGCAGTACAGATTTCTAGTTAAACAGTGTTTTACCATTGCCTCTAACTATATAAACTAAAACATTATTGCATAGCTAAATTCTTTCTAGACAATAAAAGAACTTGGTATTTTAAGATGAGAAGGGATTTAGGGATATTATGCTACGTATAAGACAGGCATTTGCTTACTATTTTATGGATTGTTAGCAACGTATGTAGATATGTTGTACACATAGCACATAGAAATTCAAACAGGCTGCAAGTTTGGTTGTTGCTTTGTCACATTATTTAACAATATTATATTCAATGACTTGTATTTCCAGAGAACCAATTCTAGCCTGCGCTGGGGCATTTGCTAGTTAGTATAAAAATTAAAAAGTAAACAATCACAGCATTTAATTCATATATGTGCATGGCTTAAATATGCCACATTTTAAAACCTGCAGATTAGTTGAGATTTTTCTAGTGAGGGCAATATAATTAGACCACTAATCTGATAAAATAGCACCCACTTAAAATATACTTGTCTATGTAAAAAAAAAAATCACACAGAAATCTATGAAAAATATGCAGCTCTGCCATCTTATGGATCCTGGTTGGTACTACCAAAACAGAGAAAATGCCAGGTACTCAAGAGAATAGTTTGTTTACATTTCCATCTTTCCTTATCAGGTAATCAGGACAGCTTTCCACAGGAGTTTGCCTGCTTTTGCCTTCCTGCAGCTTATATTTTTATTTTTATTTATTTATTTGTTTAGAAAATTTCTAGGCCGCCCCATTCGCCGAAGCCTCGGGGCGGCTTACAAATAAATAAATTAAAATACATAAATAACAATATAAAATACACCTAACTATATAAAATAAGTTGCCCTGGCCAAAAAACTTTAAAATAAAAATAACATTAACAATTAAAATGACGCTTAAATAAAAAGGTCTTCGCCTGGCACTGAAAAACAAATAACGACAGCGCCAGGCGGACCTCTCTGGGGAGCGCATTCCATAGATTAGGCGCCACTGCAGAGAAAGCCCTCCTCCGAGTACCCACCCTCCTGATTTCTTTCACAGAGGGTTCCCGGAGAAGGGCCTCTCCCGCTGATCTCAGGGGGCGGGCGGGCATATATGGACGTAAGCGCTCCTTCAGGTGGAAGAGCTGAGGATCTTCAGCTGTGGAACTGTGGAAGAGCTGAGGATCCCCTCAAGTTGTCAACCTTGTTTTTCAGTGAGAGACAGAAATTAACAGTTTTTGTGTGGATGAAATACTAGAGTAACAGAAACTGTTTAGCTGAAATTGCAGTCTTGTTAGTAATTGTGCTACAGAACACATACCAAGATAGTGATAGGTGTCTGTTTGCTTGTCTGGCCACTAGTAAGATAGGGGTAGATTGTGGTAAATTAGCACATCCTACCTTCAAAGTTTAACAATGGGCAAAAGGAAAGATCAAAGTGTAGGTGGGAGAGATCAGGATAACCCAAGGTTGGCAGGTGGCTCTTAAGGGTATGAAAGCATTTGAACTGTTAGTAAGAGTGCTGATCTCTTTTGGAAGAGTAGGCTGCTCTGTATTGCTGTGTGTACACATCAGTACAGAGTTTTTCTGGTAGACTTCACTGGTAAGTTATTGTTCTGTTGCAGTTAGACAAATGGTGCTGGCTGATTAGTGATTAAAATCCCTGATGCTCTCTGTCACCCATCATCCCAAGTTAAATTTCCCAAAGTACTGGAAACTGTACAAGGTTGGTTTAGATGTACCTATTCCCTCTGCTGCATACCTCTGGATAATTTGTCTAGTCACTAAAATGATTTGGCTCAGATTGTATAGTTACTCACTTTATTACATATTTGAGCATATTGTTGGCAGACTCTCACTGTAGTTTGAAGTATGACCTTGAAAAGCAGATTAAACTGTCCACCATCTCACCTTAGGTATCTCTACAAACTGTGTTCTTTAAACATTAGGTGTGTTTATGTAATATAGGTTATCACCTCTGGTATGGGTAGAGGGAAATGCTTTATGGAAAGATTTTGCATATAGCAACAAGGCTTTGAGTCCTGAATCTTTCATAGATATTTGAAGAGTGAACAGGATTGTTTAACATAAAATGGAGCAAAGCAGCAGCAAAGCCTCTGAAAACTATTACAGCCACGTAACTGTGGAAATGATTGCAGCTCTACAATGCAGTGATTATTTTTCCTCAGGAGCTGGTTCCTATTGGCATCTTTAAAAAGAAAAAAGTCTGTGTAAAGGACTTAATAAAAAGCTTTGTCTATTGGGTGGTATAGACAAATAAATAACAGCATGACACAAAATAAAAGGAAAGCAAATGAGCATGATGAATTTATCATGTAAGAGGCTACATTCTTGGTGGATGCACAGGAATTCACATCATTGTATAACAGTGGGCAGCAGCAGGTACCATAAAGAATGAAATTAGGTTTTCCAAAAATTGGTAGTGTAATCAACTTTTTAAAAAACATGTAAATACAATTATGGAGGAGGACAGATGCTCTTAGCTAAGAAAGAGAAATGGAACCTGCTTGTTCACTATATACACAGTCTACTGAAATATGCAATGGAACTTTTAAAAAAACAGGGTGTAACTTTCCATATTTTTAGCTTAAAAATGCATCCTGTCTGTCTGTATATCCCTGAGCAAAATTAACTGTCTTCTAAATGATACAGTTTGGTATGATACAGATACCATATCATTTGGGTTTCATAAATAAAAGACATCATTGGTTATAGAATGAAGATACATCTTCTGATGCAATGTTAACACATAATGATTTCCAAATGCATCAGGGAGACAATAGCCCTTCCGTGGGTTAGCGAGATCATTCAATAGTTTACATCCACTGTGCATTCCAGTTCAGTGCACTGCAGAGGCTGTTTTACTGCATATGTATTGACTTGTCCCAAACCTCTGTCTTATTGATTGTTTAGGAACTGCAGAGAGCTTTCCACTGAGATACAATGTCTAATTTCATCAACTGTCCAGTGTAAGAATAAATCATTTTTATAATTTCCATTTCAATAAAAGTTACTTTGACGATATAATTTACGAAGGTGGGTTTCTTCAGCATGTCAGAATTCATAATCTTGTTTATAGCTACATTAACACAATGTGGTAGGCCCAAAAGAGAAAGAAACAATCTTTTCCTTCCATTACATACTGCCGTACAGAGAGATTCTGATAGTGGGGTTTGGAAAAAAACAAATGGCAGCAGTGACAGTGTTTATGGTTATGGCAGTATGACCCTACAAACACTTAAGCAGATTTATACTTTTTGAAATTATGTATAATTTTAACCATTTGCACAAACAAAAAGGCACACACACTGAGCTGAATTCTGCGGAACAGGAAAACAATTCACAACTTAATCAAAACATTTCTTTTTTTAAGTGACCCTAAGATTGAAATATTTCATATATTATTTTCTGTTTTATATAAACAGTCTTTTGCTCAAAAAAATCATCAAACATTTCCACAGTGTCCAAGATACTTAATGGAGCTAGAAGTTACCTTTCCTCAATTATCAGGTAAACAAAGGTTGGATTTATTGGTATGAACAAAATCTTCAAGTGAAATACGTATCTATAATCTGTTTTGACATGTTGCAAAACAGAAATTAAAAATCTCAGACCTCTATTTTGCAGCAGAAGAACCAGAAGATCAGACAAGATTTGTATCTTGGATTGATTTCTTTGCACTAGCTCCTGCCTAATGCTCTCTGGATGTAATATTCCATTCATATTACTGCAAGATCCAGTCTTCTTATCATACCTGTGGTAATTTGATTAAGAGAACCATAGAGTTTGCTGGTGTTGGCAGTCAGTCAAACATTCAAGGTCATTATGGATGTGCCCCAGCCCAAGTGCTGTACTTTTGAGGTGTGTGGAGTGCCTCAGAAGCACGATGCCAAAACAAGTTGCAGCATTCCTCCTAACCTTGGAACTGGCAATGATGCAAATATCATTCCTGTAATGGTGCTGGAGTTCAGAAAGCTCAGGAAGGCAGTGCAACTGCAGGGTCACTCCTTCTATCCAACTAGGTCTTCTAGTTTCCATGTAGCCTGAAGGGCTTGATCACACCTTATCTTGGAAGCTAAGCAGTGTCAGGCCTGGTTGGAATCTGGACGGGGGACTTCAATGTTGTGAACCACCCAGAGAGCTTTGGCTATGGGTGGTATAGAAATATAATTAATAATAATAATAATAAACCAACCAGCTACAATTCTGTAAATATAAGTGACATCTTTGTCTTTGTCTTAACATAATGGCCCAGTTTATATGAAACAAGATGCTACTGTGGCAGAATTTTCCTTTGGGGTTTCTTCTTGGTGGCTGCCATTTTGAATATTTGAGCAGTGGCAGGAGAGGACTGTAGCTTGTCATTACATGCTAACCCAACCCACGGGTTAAAAAGCCATCCAGAACTCATGGACTGCTTTAGGATTGAGAGCGGCTTGTTAAACACCCCAACAGTCCACCCTTGCCAGATTAGACTTAATAAGCTACAGTGTGCCCTTGCTGCTGCTCAAATATTCCAAAAGGGGGCCGCCATCACAATAAGAAGTCCCACAGGAAAATTCAGCCATAGTGGCTTCTCTTGATGTGTAAATCGAGCTGTTACGTTAAGACACAGACCTCAAGGGTGAGAGAAGAAGGGCCTGGTTATATGTACAAAACTGTAGATACTTGTTTTCCTGGAACTGCAAGAGGAATAAGTCATTATTCAATGTGCTTTGCATCATACCCACTGTGAATCAAATATTCAAATGTTATTTTAATTGTTAATATTATTTATTTTATTCTTTGGCCAGGGCGACTTAATTTATATTGTTAATTTATATTGTCTTATTGAATTCTATTTATTTATGGTTGTGAGCCGCCCCGAGGCTTCGGTGAATGGGGCGGCATAGAAGTCCCCTAAATAAATAAATAAATAAATATTCAACATGGCAGCCACCACCACAAGAAACTCCATGGGAAAATACAACCACGATCACTTATTTTTATGTGCAAACCAGATCAAAGTTTATGCTTTAAAAACAATCACTGCAGAAATGTACAAAGCAAATTTCAAGATTTTCAGGTGGGGAATTGGTCAAAGCTTTCAAAACTAGTGGATAAAAGGTGATGTTTGTGGATCAGGGCCTATCAAATCCATATATCAGATCAATTTTTTCAAGTGCTTTCCTTTAGCTCCCAGGATAATTATGAAATAGAAGCTTCTAAAAAGAGATCTAAGGATTTAGAGTCTAATCAGATATAGAAATAAAGCAGCTTCCCAAAGTAAGGAGACTCCTCCTGACCCCAGATAAGATGGTTAAAAAGGATCCTGGTAGAGACCCTGCACTGTAGGATGGATATCATGAATTTGGATATATTTGGGACACGAAGGATGAAAGATAGATGGTGAAGAGATGCAGAACCTACTAATGTGCTTTCAGCAGCCTCTAAGGATTAGAATCTAAGCTAAGGGTTGATACTGCCTCCCCCAAAATGAAGAAATTATAGTTGTTTCTGTGTAAGTTTGCTAGATCAGTTGGAGAGTGAATTATGCCTGTGTGCCCCATAGGGGAACACAAGTATGGCCCATTATAGAACAAGTCCCAGAAACCCTGAAAGAAAGCAATTGGTGTGGGATTTTTAAATGCATAGAATATTAATCTGTATCTACCCGGAGTCTCTGTGTAGGTCTAGCTGATTTTTATGAAATGTATTTCTAGAATACACTTCAAATTAACCATTTTAGATAACATTTCATTGTAATACTTAATGCATGTGAATTTGAAACACATCCTGTTGGTCAATAAACCAAATTGTGGATTCATGTCAAATCTAAATTTCAGTAAGCTATTACAAAATAGACTGGCAAACCTTTATTGTGCAGGTGTTCAAAAAAGCTGTTATAAGCTGTCTCTAGACCCACAGTAATACTATCCATTACTGTATCCAAATAGAGTTCTTTGCCTGCAATACATGTTTCCATCACAAAATATCTGCTGCTTTTCATCTAAATAGGTCTAAAGTACTGCAGAATAAAATTTTAGAGTAATTGAAAATGTAATCGATAGCACCCAGAGCAGTAAATAAATCATTGGGATAGTTAATTCAAACTCGTGTAAAGGAATTTGTTGAGCACTGTAAGGGCTGGTGTAAAATCATATTAGCAATGGAACAGGAATGAAAAGAGAACAATAATTTCATTCTTTTAGCTGCTTGCAAGAATTGTTTTTGCATCCTGATAATATTTAATTAAATATCTTTGTCTCGCCAAAAGACTTTCTAATCCACAACATGCTGATAACATAGTAAATGAAACTGCATCATATATGAAATAGTGGCTATGAGAAAGCTGTAGCTGAGAGGTGAACTAGAAGGAAAGAGCTTTCCAAATACTGTTATGGGATGAGGGTCTGTCAAGATGATGACCCCTCAGGCCCCTCCATCTCTGTGACTAGGTTTGCACCATGGTGGCTTACTTTCCTGTCATGTGCGAAGCAGTCCTGAGTTGTGGAATTAGCACAATTATGCTCACCAGACATGGGGTGTCCTGACAGTCTTGACAGCAAGGGTGGGTGGCTGGAGTGGCTATGTGATTCTAACCTTTAAGATTTCTGCAGGCAGATTTATCAGTGTAGGGTAGAAACATAGAAACTGAGCGAGTCAGAAGGGGTCTCCTAGGCCATCTAGTCTGACCCCAGCTGGCTCCACTCATGACATGCCCACCATGTGCACGTCCAGCCTATCCTTGAACACCCTCACCGATGGGCCCTCAACCACCTCTTATGGAAGCACATTCCATACCCTCGGGGTCCTAACTGTCAGGAAGTACTTCCTGGCATCCAAATTGAACCTTGGTTCCTTTAGCTTGGTTCTATTGGAGTGTGTCCTGCCTTCCTCTGCAGGGAAGAAGAGGTCTCTTCCTACCTCTGTATGACACCCCCTCATGTACCTATATGTTGCCAAGGTTGCTGTAAGGCAATAAATTGTTAGACCTAACAAAAGTTGATGAAAGACTGAAATAAATCTGGTGATACCTCAGCAGGAACTTACATGGACCAGGTAATGGGCATGGAGAACCATTTCTGACTTTTTCCATTTCTTAATGATTTTTCTTTTAAATTTCCCCTTCCATTAATGGCAAGAATTCAGTATGCCAGTTTCAGGGCTGGTGTACTTTAAGATCCTATTTGCGAGTGTGTCTGGAGAAGGAAGCTGTGGGTGCTGTGGATCTACATTTCCCCCAGCTTGCCTCAAAATACCCCAGAATTCCCCTTTCCTGGCCCCTCCATACAGGGTGAATCACTGCAGCTCAGAGGTAGCAGCAAAACTTTGCATGTTTAAGTGAAGAAGGAAAGCCACAGTACCCTCTGGGTGTTTTTACAAGTGTGTGTGCATGCATTTTGGTGGAGCATTATTGATCTAGTCACTATTAAATATTTTAAAAAATTAAGAACAGGTGACTTGCCAAGAGACTAATGGTGCACAAAGATTGTTCCAACCTTCAAAAGGGCAGAGGGTAGAAAAAGAGGCTCCAGCCAACTGCCAAAAGACAGCCAGTGTGGTGTAGTGGTTAGAGTCCTATGAGGAAAGGTTGAAGGAGCTCACTACGTAAGCTGTGGAACAGATTCCTTCAGAAGACAAAAGACTGTCCTTCATCAGAGATTTTAAAGGCATGGTGGATGCCCTCTATCGAGCATAGTGTATCAATGGATTTCTTGCATTGCAATGGGCCGGACTAGATGGTCTTTGAGGTCCCTTCCAACCCTTTGATTCTCAATAATGCCGTTTCTTAGTGGCTTTATTTTGAATTTGTTGTTGATGAAAACTCTGACAGGGATTGACGGCAATGGACATAACATTCCTAGTGCTTAAGAAATAACATTGTCCGAATGCCCTAAAGGGAGTTAGGGAACTGAGGTAAGAAGGGAGTCTGACTAGCACTGGCTTTAAGTTCAAGAGGGACCTGGACAAAGTGCCCTTTGGGGACCCTCTTCTGTCACTGGGGCATGGTGGGCTTATCAAGCAGTTGCCTGCCATGCTCTGAAACAACACTAGGTCAGGGGCATTATGGGAAATTAGAAAGGGGACTAGATCCATCTGAGTGGGATGGTATAATTTGGTGACCTGAAACAGCAGGTGGTTGGACCCAATGGCCTTCTTGGCCCCTTCCAATCCTACTTGTTGTGAGCTAGGCGTCCCCTCCCAAATGAGACAAGCACTTCAGCAATTATTAAAAGAGTCTTTATTTTGTACAGAAACAACATATTCACAAACTTCAAAAGACACACTCCGGGTGGAAAGTTCATCCCTTGTTCTGACTGAATTCACCCAAAGCTTTTATTTATGAACCCTTCAGGGCTGGTCTCTGGAGAGGGCCCGACACGCTTCCCATTGAGCCCCTAATTGGTCCAGCTGGTGAGTGCGTCAACAAGCCCTTGTGTCCACGTCTCCAGGGGTGTCAAGTTCTCCTCCCAAGACCCCCTCCCCAGCCTGATCTCCACTGGCTTCTTTCCCACCATCAGGAGTGGGAGGGGGCTCAGTGGTTGTCCTTGAAGTGCTTTGATCCAGAGCTGGCTCAGGCTGGCTCACCAGGAGAGTTTGGGCAGCCGGGGCCTATCTAGTCTCAATAACTCCCATATCAGAGTGAGAACTCTGAGCCACGGCTGGGTCAGCCATCCACTCCCCCTCCTCTGAGTCTGAGCCACCATTCCCTCCAGAGTCCTCCATCTCTTATGCATGCCTGAGAATCTCATCCAAGCGTGTGCATGCACACAACACTAGTATTCTATGATCCACCTAGAGTTGATCAGAGTGCTGGACCAGGAAAAAAATGTTATGGGCGAGTGTGGGGAGGTAGGATTCCCATCAACTGTGGGCCTTGACAGGTGTGGTGGGGTCTGGCCAGGGAATGTCAAGAGGTGACAGTGGCCCTTTCTGTGTGCTGCTGCCACTACTAAGTTCTGGAGGGTTAGGAAGTCTTAGAGGAGATCTAGCTGAGAAACTGCTTGGCTAATGGAAGTGAGACAGAGTTCATGGTAGGCTAAAAAACTGGGGCTAGAGGAAACTAGAGTGTTTTGTATGGACTAGGATCTAGTAAAAAGTGGAATTTACAGAGAGACACACAAAAAGGAAGATGAGGGATAGAAAGAAAAAAAAAAAGGAAGAGTGAGTTACAAGCTAGGGAAGATGACTATGTCATCCCGTGCAGGTTTAGTCAGAGAATCTGTGCAGGGCATGCTGGTAATTGTAGGGTTTTTTCTGTCTGAATTTGTATAGAATTGCACCTTAAGTTATTGTTACTGTTATTGTTATTACTCTATTTATTCTTTTATCTCTTAAATTCTTTAGGTAGTTCACAACAGCAATTCCTAAAATTGCAAAGCATAAATAAAGATAAAACATTTCAAAATATATATATATATATATATAAAATCAAGCAGCTGAGAACTATTTAAATAAGAAAGAGATGTGTTCAAGTCAGCTGACATAAGTTGTGTTGTAATTGAATCTAACCCATATCTGGTCACAAAGGGAAAGGAAACCAAATCCCAACAGGCAACAAAAGTGAACAAACAAACTGATGAGCAGCCTTGCTTTATCTGACAGTGAGGAAAAGATATCTAGCTGTGTGACTTCACCCCTTGCAAAATGATTACTCAAGAGCAGCTGCAATTCTAAAAGCTTGGATGTGCACGCTGTGGACAGAGAAGGCAATACTGATTTCTACCTCTTGGAGTTCTTTTACCAAGGAAACAGGTTTGCTCTCCCATTTCACAAGGCAAGGAGTTTGTTGTGTACTTGACATCCTCCCAGACAGAAGGGATGAGAATGACTTTCAAAGCAGTCCTGCAATGATAATTACATCTCCATTTTGCCTCTAAAATAATTACTATTTCATTTGGAAACAGCTGATAAAGATATTCCTACATAAGTCATACAGCAGTGCAGTGCAACCTGAGCAAAAAAGGAAGAGCTCAGGGCTTGAGTTATTACACTAGAGAGCTGTTCAATCTTGCCTGCTCCATGAAAACAGTTACATGCAAGTAGCCATCACTGGAAATTTGATCAATAAAGCTTCATGTTCAAAATGGAAAAGAAATGAACAAATATAGAGCCTGGGGTAAAAGAAATATTTAATTGGATAGCTAAGGGAGTTCCTACTACTGCTGAGGTTTCAAATTGCTAAACATGTGTGCTTTGCACAGACAAAGGAGTCCAGTTTTGATTGGGATAATTTTTGTTTGGTATCAGAAGTACAGTAGACTGTACTGAGGCAGTTGAGGAGAAGCAGGGCTGTTCCACCAGCCCTACTAAAAAACTGTTGAAGGGAATGATCCAGTGCCCCTAGACATTATCTGAAGGGCTATAGGATAGTTCAGATTTCCAGCTCCGCAGCTGGAGATAGGGCTGCAGCCTCAGAGCTAGGAATCGGAATTCTATTTGTGGCTTTGCAGAAGTAGCAGACAGAACAGTGCTGGCTACTCTTCCAGGTTGGGAAAGTGACCTTGGAAAGGGGTTGAAGGGAGTGGAGAGAGTTGCTTCCTCCCCCCACCCTAAGAACATTGTTTTTAGATGGCCAAAAGAAACCATCTAACAAAAATGGAAGTGTGAGCCAGCAAGTTTGAAGGCACACATTCATATCAAAATGTTTGCATCCTATTTTTTTCCTATTTCATTTCCTCCATTTTTCTTGTGTGATAAGGCTTTTATGAGTAAGTTTGCAAGCCTACAGACAGGGACTGTCTTGTTCTACAGATTTTATGCAAGCTGTTCAGAGAAGCTTTTTGGTTGAGGAACAGGATATGAAAACTTAATAGAAAATAGTTAACAATATTTATGAGTCACTTATGTTACAGACATTGCGAAGTGACGTACAAAAAACATCTTGACCTGGAGGACAAGAGTGACACCTGCCCTATTTGTAGTAGTAGGGCGTTCCCAAGAGTGGAAGCTACAATATGATTACAAGCCATGATGCACTGGAGCTTCAACATTTTTGGTATCGGTAGAGTACCTCCTGATGTGCAGTGACTGAGCAGGCCAGGTGAGGATCAGATGATCTCTTAAGTATTCTAGTTTTTAGTTGTTTAGGGCTTTGCAAAGAACTACCCAACCCGTAATCCTTCCCTGGCAATATATAGGCAGTCAGTGTACTTCCCTCAGCATGTTGGCAATAACTGCTGTTATTAACCTGGCTGTGACATTCTGCACCAAAGGAGACAGACAGCAGCTATCAAACTAGGCAGTCCATGTTAAAGTGCATTGCTGAAACCCAGTTTAGAAAATAATCAAAGCAAGCAATACTTTGCTAAAGTGTGCACAGGAAAGTAAAAAGAAATAAACACGAAAAATCTTAAGTCTAACAACTGAATGATGAACAGGATTATGGCTTCAGAACAAAAGATGATAACCAACACTTGCTGAAAAAGGCAGCACAGCTGTCAGAGTTCTACACCAGCCTTCCTCAACTTGGTTCTCTTCGAATACAACTCCCATTATTCCTGACCATGGGCCATGCTGACTGGGGAAGTGAAGTCCCAAACACCTGGAAAGTAGCAGGCTGGTGTAAAGTCGTGCCCACCAAGTTATATTGCACTACAGATTCCAGGATCTTACAATCATCGTGGTCAAATATCAGGAATGCTGGGATATGTAGTCTAATAGCCCGGCGTACACTAAGCTACGGAAAGCTTCTATACGACCTCTCAACTTCTGGTGGCCGACGCCATTTTAGGACTAAAGTCGGGAAAACTACATTTCCCAGCATGCCCAGGAAAGGCGGTAGCGCCATCTTGTCTCGCGGAACGTGGTTGCATTTGGTAGGGGCCAAGGAAGTAGCGGTGGTGGTTAGAAGTTTTCTATTTCTTGATGGGATGGCTCTTTTCCCTGCTTTTGCGGACACCGCGGAGCCCGGCGAGACACCAGCAAGCGAACGTGAGGGCTCCAAAAGAGGTAATCGACTCATCCTCACCCCCATCTACCCCACTGGTCTAGTCTTAAAGCTTTGTTTTGGGATTGTGAGGTCCGCCCCCTTGAATCAGCTCTGTTTCTCCTTCGCGTTCCTATTTCTAAAGTGCCTCCGTTGGAACCTGCCCCTTTCCTTCAATGAGGTGTTGGTCTTTTTGCTCAAATAGATCTTTGCATGTGTTTTACAGTTATTCCAGTACATTTAAATCCCATCTTTTTTCTTTTGCAAGAAGTCCCAAATAGCTTATATACCCCTCTTCCTTTCCTTTTTATCCTCACAACAAGAACCCTGTGAGTTCGGTTAGGCAGCAAAATCATTCAGTGAGTTATATGGCCAAATAGGGGCTAGAACCGGGATATCTTAAGCCCAGAGCCCCATCCTGTAACTGTCAGCGTTAGGTGGACAAACAAGCAAACAACAACGTGTGTTGTCCTTGCGGACAAGTGTTAACATCGATCTGCTTTCTTTAATGCTAAGCACTGGCATTGGGTTGGGTGGTTTATAAAAGTGAACTGTGTGGTGCTGGGCACCCCTCATATGGTAGCATCCCAACCCTTCAAAGGGGCTTCCTTTTCCGTTCGTTTCCCTCTGTGTGGATGAAGTGCTTATGTGCTTTATCCTGCAAGGAGCCTTGATTCTGGAGGAACTCAAGAGATTAATCTAATCCAGCTCCTTAGTCTTGGAGGGTCCCATTACTTTGACTTTGAGGATTACAGGCATCTCCATCAGGCTGAGTCCTAGCAGTTCAATGCATGCGTATCCAAAAGTAAGTCCCACTGAATCATATTCCCAGGAAACCAGTTAATAGGAGAGCAACTTAAATCACTCTTCATTCTGTTGTTCAGCCATAGGTGTAGACTTTCTTGAGGCCACAAAATGTATGCTGTTTCCATTCAAAAATAATTTTTGTCAGCACTTAGTTATCCATACATAAAATGTGTCCAAGCCACTGCAATTGTTTATAAAAGAGGCAGTGCTGATAGCTTCTGTCCATTAAAGATGCACTTTTTCTGAAAACTGAAGTATTTAAGTCTTGGTTTCAGTGTGATGTTGTATAACTTATTGAAGCTTGCAAAAAAGATAATTATAATTCTCTAAACCAATAAATTTTCCAAACACTTCAAATCAATTTCTTCAATCTGTCTACTCTTTAAATTACTTAAGATTTTTATATACTGCTGTCCCAGTGCAGTGCTCTCAGAACGTTTCACAAATGGTTAAAACATTAAAACAGTGCAACAAGTTCCATAAAATCCATGCAAAACCACAAACGAATACCAAAAAATGAACATCCATAACAAAGAATGAAATAACAACATGTTGAGTCAGTGCAACCGATCATTATAATAACACCTCTATTCAACAGTTAAAATAACGGGAGAATAAAAAGGTTTTGATCTGGGCCATCTACTTTTTTACATTTCCAACATTTTCCATCATAATTCTTGTCCATTTTTTCTATATTTTTCAGGGTAATGTACCACCAAAAAATATCTTATACCAATTTGCTCTTAGTGCATGACTGGCTGTTGATTGAATGTCTTTATTCCATAAGGCTTTCCATTGGCAGGACAATATTTCTTCTCCAAAGTTCTGTGTCCAAATTATCATACATTTCTTAACTTGTAGAGTTTCAATGTCAAACTGGAGTAATTCCTTGTAAACTCTTCCTAACAAATGATCCTTTCATTGCATAATCAGCTTTTCAAATTCTGTCAGATCTCTTACAGTACTTTTCTCTGATTGGATTGCATCTTTCAGTCTTGAAACCAAGTGGTAATAAACCCATTCTATATTTTTCCCTTCATCTTTTAATTGTTGCCAAGACTTAACTCACGCACCAACAATCTTCAGTGGAATTTTTTTTATTGAAATATATAAATGGTGTCAGCATATTATTGGTTGCTAACATTATAGATTATCAACAGTTTTCAGTACTTTTGTATTTTTCCTTTAAAGAATAGAAAGGAAGTATAACATTTAAATCATGTTTTTTGCCTCAAATATTTGTGATGCAATGGGACAAATTTAACATGGGGTACTTTTAAAAATCTTTATTGTTTACTAAATACAAGTAAAATAAACATGCTACATTTTCTAGGGGAAGGAGGCATCTTGTGGTCCTCCAGATGCTTTAGCCTATTGCTCCCATCAGCTGGCCATCCCCAACCAGTGGTGAAGAGTGATGTGATTTGTAGGCCAGAATTGCCTACAAGTTGCCACCCCTGCATTAGGGCATCAGAAATTTTTCTGTTGCAGTTGATGCTAATTTACATCAGCAGTAAAACACAGGAAATTTTTCCTATGCAAATTAACCTAAATTAGTATGTGAAAAAAATTATGCCGGCTTCATGGAGCTTTCAAGAACAATAATGCATTATTCTTATAGATGTCCATCTGTTTTAAGCTGTAATGTCTGTTCACAATATAAATCTGCAAACTTGAAATAACACATTGCAGATTTCTAAAATATATTCCTTCTGTAACTGCAGAATTGAATTGGCTAACCAACCCAAGCTTCTGCAGTGAAGATGCACTGAGACTGCATCAGCATGCTTTACAGGTCACAGACCTTGTCCCAGAGAAAACTCCGCTTCAAAGGTAATGTGTTCTTGGGTACTTTTCAGCATAGCTGCTTGTAATCTACTCAAAGACCAGCAAAATTGTGTGCCTAGCCTTACAGATCAAGCATCATTGCTTGTACTGTTGTAGCAACATGCTGGACAAGTTCACATGTCATGATAAGCCACCCCAGCACTTGGTATGTCCAACAAATGGTTGGGATTAACATGGTTCATTTTTCTCATCCCTTCCCCTTCAGTTCTTCAGGTGAAGGAGGAACATCTCAGGGACTTTGTGGCCAAAAAAACAAAACTAAACAAAAACCAACAACCAAAACAAAACAAACAAGCCAAAAAACCTCTTCCCTGCTCCAGTCACTATCCAGTTTTGTTCTCTGCTTTTTCTTTTTTGGCATCTGAAAAATCATAATAGGTGTCACTCCAATCATTATCCTGTTTTGTTCCCTGGCTTTTAAAAAACAAAAACAAAAGGTTGCCTCAGAAATAGGCAATTGAGGCCATTTTTAAATTTATTTTTTGGCAGAGAAAGGGAGCAAGGGTAAAAAAGGAAATTGACAAGACCAGGTTGTATATTGGCCAATTTGCTCTTAGTCACAAAGGTCCAGGGAGATGACATAACAGTAAGAAAAAGAAGGGACCCATCCTTGCAAGTCAGTAGCAGTGAAAATGGAGGGGGAAAGCCAAGGAAGTAAGTGCAGCAAAAGTTTGGAAAGCAATTTCTGTTCCTTGGAGATGCGGTTCCTTCTCTCTCTTAAATATTGAAATGGCACGTCTTAGTGCCCCCCTCCTTGTCAGTCCCTCCATGACTCTCCAGCTCTACTCCAGAAAAGATGAATATTGATTCCTTCCACCTTTTTGCACCTCCATTTCCCTTAAAGTTATTTTTTTAAAGTCCCGAGAAGATGGCTTCTGGGATGGAGAGAATCAGGCCCTTGTAGGGGTGGGGTGTAAGTATTGCTGGTATAGGCACCCTATTTGGATCATCCCATCTGCAATCCCCAAAGATTTCATTTTCCTTTTTTAGAACTGCTGGGAATATTTGTGGACTTTGAAGTAAGTAGCAGGGGAATATGGGAACATTTAAGGAGCATGAAATAAATGGAAGGGAAATGTGCACACCTGCAATAACAGAAGAACTAGTGCAAGTGCACAAATTTCCCTTCCCAACCATTAAATTTGCATATACTTTTTGATTTCCATTTATCTCTTGGCTCTTATTGCTGTTCACTATGTATGAGTGTGAAAACTGGACAATGAGGAAAGCTGTCAGGAAGAAAATTGATGTATTAGAAAATGGTGCTGGAAGAGATGTTTGCACTGACAGAAAGTTGAACAAATGGGCCCTAGATCAAATCAAATGGCCAGAACTTCCCTGGAAGCAAAATGGACAAAACTGAAGCTGCTGTACTTTGAGAATATATCATGAGAAGATAAGGCTTACTAAAGAAGACAGTCATACTCTGGAAACTTGAAGACAGAAGAAGAGGAACACCAAATTTGAGATGGCTCAGATCCATAAAGAAAGCCATAACCTTGTTTTTCTAAGAGATGAGCAGGTCTGTGAAAGACAGAACAGTTTGGATGGCATCCGTTCACAGGGTCAGAGCTGACTTGACAGAACATAGCAACAAGATTGCATTTGCATACATTTCTACAAAAGAGTTCCTGGGAATGGCAGTAACTGCTCCAACCCGCCCCCCCCCAAAAAAAACTAAACAAAAAAACCACTGTGAAAATGGAGGAACTAATATCTATGCTTTCTGGAATAGCTGGAGAGTTGGGTTACTGTCAAAAAGGTGGCGGAGGCTGAGAAGTGCCAACTCAAGACATAAAATCAATAGCCTCACACAACTGAGGAGGAGTGAACAGTCTTCCTTCCCAGTGTTCTGCTGCATCAACTTCTTTGCCTTCAAGAAAACCCCAGCATCCTCAGAACTGCATTCAGCTGCAGAGGCATAATTGTGGATCCAGCAGGCAGTTAGTCCTATGATTAGAGTGGGTGGAAGAACTTCCACTGAGATGATGGGAATTTCTGCAAACTGCTTTTAGGATTATACAGATCATAAGTTGGGTTAGTCTTTCTACAACAGAAACAGCATGTGCAACCCAACCTTTACCACCACAACTATGAACTAACGTCATTTTGTCTTTTATAATTTCTTTGATGTTTGGGCATATAAAATTTTCAAAAATGCTTTAGAATAATTTACAATTAACAATGTGTTCCATCATGTTATTCAACACATAGATTTTGTCTACTGTTTAAAAGCCATTTTAATATTCCCTGTGCGGTTTTTTTCTCAGAGCTTTAAAAATGGATTGTGATATTCTCAGTTGTGTGTTTTTGTTCTTAGTTCTTGTTCATTTCTATGCGGAACAACCACCAACTTAGAGCTACCAAGAGAGAGTAAAGGCAGTGATGATTTTCAAAAAGCAGCTAAGAAACAAAAGAAAAAGAAAAAACAGCGGGATCGTAAAAAAGTAAAAAAAAGAAGGAAAAGGGATCAGAGTACCAGTGAATCTGACTCTGAGGATACAAAAGATCATAGGAATAATGGGAAAGGAGGAGCACAACTGAAGTACGTAAGTATTTTTTTTCCAAACTTATATTGGTCCTGATTTTTTCTAGCTTTCTCACTGTTTTTGAGGATACTGTTCAAGACATTTTAGGCATGAAATTAAGGCTGTAATCCTTGATACACTTAATAGGCAGTTAAGGCCTATGGAACGCAAAACCTCTGCGTAAACTTGTACAGGATTGTGCTTCAGGTCAATGAGAAGCGTTGTTGCGAATTAGGGATCCATTGAAGACTTGCCTGTGCCTGCTCTCCCTTCTTCCAGCTACGTGTTTTCATCCAGGGAGCCTGGAGAAATAATGTAATTGGTAGAGTACCCCTGTTCAAAGAGTCCCCTGAGACTAGAAGAAAGGAAGAAGTAACAGTAAGGTGTTAGCAGTGGAATGGTGGAGAAATGGCTCAAGCAGGAATAGCAATCGAGCAGCCAAAACACCGAGGCTATTCTTCAAAGAAAATGTTGATATGTGGCTTTCAAGTTTACTAACTTTGGCCTTCATGTGGCTAAATAAAACTCTCCAGCAGCACTTTTGATTATTGCTGTAAGTTACTGTGTTGCCTGTTTTGTTTGGGCCTGGAAATAGTGGATTGCAAGAGGACGAAAATAGGTCTGAATATAGTTAGTAGGAAAGGATGATAGCAGGAAAGGATGATATTACCTCTTACTCAGCTCAAATTCTGTCGCCTAATGTTTTTCTTCATAAGCATGATACAAATAACATACAAAGAAAATATAATTATAAATAAATGAGTGACAAGATCAAGCTGTAATGATATTCTTGTTAGAATAACTGTGCTTTATTATTAATATTTAGTGCAGCTAATATATAACTGACAGCCAGTCACCAAACAGCAGAAATCAGGTTCGTACTTAGTTACAGATTTATGTTATACAGTTAATAACTCCTTAACTGTTTTAATTTGTTATGATTGTTATAGGCTATGTGGAGCCTTCAGAATGCAGTGTCGTTATTATTATTATTTATTATTTGGAGAACTTATGTGCCGCCCCATTCGCATAAGCCTCGGGGCGGCTTCCAAACATAAATAAATATAAATGATACAATTACATAAAATATTGGAGACATTCTGGTGAGAAATTATTAAAATCAATAAATAAAGTTAACAATTAAAACAATTAAAATAGATGAGATGGCTGGATACCTAACTAGTGAGCCGTTGAGCAAAACATCTCCACTCACTTGAATTGTTAAGAATGACAAAATTTGCCTTAGACATCTGATCTGTTTGGAGTGCTGAGGCAAAGTTGGGTTTTGTCTTTTTAAGTTAATGACATTCCTAAGCCAGGATATATATGTGCATATTAGCCTGCTCTTTTGACTTCTGCCTACATTGATCAAACTGTTGAGAACTGAGAGGCAGGGCAGCAAGAAGGATACCTTCAAAAGGACAAAGTAATGTCGATTATGCAACATTTTAATTTGATTTAACTGGGAATTTATTACTTCGACCATTCATAATGGTATTCATTAAGATGCTGTGCTGTTCATCTGTCAGCATCTGCTCCCTGAATTTTGGGAATTAAAGTTCTAGGAAAATCATTCAGACTGAATTCTAAAAAGATTTGGCTTCCATTTAATTATTTTGCATACATGACAGGTAAGTCTTCAGGAAGTATCCAAGGCCATGCAAGGCAGATTTTTTTCTACTAGTGTAAGCAGCCATCAGCACAGTGCTGACAACAATGGTTGGTGAGATGGGTTTCCGCAGAACACCTGCTGAGCCAGTTATCATGTTTGCTGTCACACTAGAGGTCGCTTATATTAGTATAATGAATTTTACATTTGTGCTAGGGTTGGATACTACCCTATGTATAAATATGATGCCTCATTTTAACATTTCTGTCTTTAAAATAAATTGTAGGACCCTGGGGGGTATTATATTCATTACCTCTCCAGGGTTCCTTTTATGACTGATTACTAATAATAAATTACCAGCGAAACCGTCCTCCAGTATAAGTCTTCCTTCTAAGGCCAGATGTCTTGTCTTTGCAACACACAAATGAAGTTCATCTTGAACTGCTGCATTGTTGCTACTAAATCTTATCCCCTGTGCCTACTGCTGTCACACTGAAGAGGTTCCCCCACTTCAGTTCTTCCCCTTTTATTGCTCATTGGCTCTGTTCCTTAGGATTCTTTGATCCAACTCTCCCTCTGTCTTAATTTTGGCACTGTAAACCTCACCCATAGGGATGACTCTGTATAAACAATAGATCATAATAATAGCACAGAGGACCTTAAAATAGTAAGCCACAGTACAACTAACTATAAAATAACAGCTTAGGAAAGGTAAGTATACAGCCTGCCAGTGCAATGCCATCCAGCCCCCAAAGAAGAAGCCATCAAATTGAGGCAGGAAACACCTTGCTCCATTTTAACCTTCGTAAGAATTGGTTAAGGCTACATTTCTATTCCTGTTGTCCAGTAAATGTCATTGAATTCAGTGACTGGTTAACACGACATGACAACCTGCCATGGCTTAATTTATCCATGAGGGCTGCTGTATCATGCCAAGCATCCATACTTACTGTGGCTTGCCATGTCAAGTGAGCCTGGGCAACAGGGGTTGTTCAAAGGTTAGACAACTCTCTAATCCTCCATGGCTTGCTACAGGCTTAATTAGACCTCAAACAATATCTGGCACCTGAGTTCACATGACACAACATGCTAAGCACCTGTGACTGCCTTGCAAAAATGTAACAGGCTCTGCAGCTAAATTAACCCATAGTGGGATGTTCTGTGGACCAGGACAGGGTTCATGTGAACCAGGAGAGGGGTGTTCCCATAAAGAACTGAACTGTAACTCCTGTTAGCAACATCAGAATCTCCTCAAATTGTCAGACTATCATTCCATCTAGCCCAGTATAGTTGACACTGAGTGACACTGAGTGCCGGGAGAGATGGGGATTGAGCCAAGAACATTTTAGATAAAAAAGCATATGCTCTACCACTGAGCTACAGTCTCTCTAGACTGCTACCAAAGCCTCAACAAAGTAAGACTGTGAAGATCCTTTTGGAGTCTGGCTCCCTTCTGCTTGTTGAAATTCTTTTCATGCTCAGCCCTGGCTTAGGAAGCAAGCCAAACTGAAAGGAAGTCTGCAAATGCTCGCAGAACCCTGCTTGCGCAATGCATGAGCAGTAGGAACAAAGGCCACAAGTCATGTACTCACAGGAGGGACCCCACGAATGCAGCCTTCGTGCAGGACTTGATTCCTGGTGAGTGAACGCCCAGTGCCAAGCTGGACTCTCGGCTGCAGGAAAGCTGGCCAGAGTCCAGGGAGCCAAAGTGAGGGAATCCAGTGGATTACTATCCTCAAAGCGAATTCTTCCCATTCCTCCCACATTTACAAGATTTCTGAAGCTGACTTTGGAAATGTAGATGAGGGGTCCATTTTACATTCCCTTATTCCAGCCTGGCTTTCAGATTTTTTAATTTCTTTTGGCCATGGCCTTACTACTTTTTAGCTTGATTATGAGTACTGAACATCTTAATCTTTTGCTTTAATTAATATTGAACTTTATTATTTATCCTCTTCCTGCTCCCTAATTTATTTTGCAGTTTAGAAGACAAGCCCTCAAGTGTAAGCTACCATTCTATTTGGCTTGATGACATCCAGGGTTTGACAGCAGAAGTATTCAGAACAGATAAGAAACCAGACCCTGCAAACTGGCAATACAAGTCACTTTATCAAGGGAACATCGCAAGGTAATGACATTTACAGGCTTAAAAGTTGATAGCAGAAAGGGGTTTATTGGATGTATTGATGATTTCTTAGATCTGTATATCACACAACTGGAAAATGCCCTCAAGATAGTCTAAAACCATAAATCCAAGCAACCTTTGGTAACACATGGTTAAAGTTTGGCATGGAAAAAAGCTTTGGTCAGAATCCAGCTTTCTGTGTGTGTTGACCTGTGCACATAATTCTCATAGGGTTCAATTCTTTCTTTTCTGGCAATTGACTGGATGAGAGCACATAGTCATTACCTTGTGTAAGTAAGGTATGCTTCCCATCAACAGATCCAGCCATCTGCTCACAAACTACTAGTGCTCTTGGGAGGAAGAAGAAAAAGAATGTATGTGTTTCTGATGCTGGAGATAGAAGTCTTTAATTTCGATACAAATGCTTCTATGTCCAGCAACAGAGACACATTCTTTTTCTTCATCTTGTCTCTCGTGGTATTTTTGCCTCCTCTGTCTTCTGTCTGCTCCCACAGGGCTAGTTGTGCTTTGGATCTTAAGATCCATCTGAGACAGCACACACTTCCATTTGAAGCTGCATGGAGATGCTTCTCCTTTGTTCTGGAACAGTCGGCACTGTTTTTGCTAATTAGCGTTCTCACTTTTGTGAAACAGAGTACCTCTGTGATCTAGCTGCAAGAATGCAACGACAAAGATTTGGGACTTGCTATTTATTTATTCAGATAATTTGTAGGCCGTCCATCACTGTCATCTCTGGACGGCTTACAACATTATTTCAATCCTCAATAAAATAAGTTAACTGTTCCACATTGAGCATAAAGTTAATCTATTTAAAATAAATAAATCTAACACAATTAAAATTACTCTATGTTAAAATATTGGTCAAATAAAAAGGTTTGACCTGGCACCAAAAAGCATATAATGACAACGCCAGGCGGACCTTTCTAGTGCATTCCATAGTCGGGGCGCCACCACAGAGAAGGCTTTCCTCTGAGTACTCTGTCTCCTGACCTCTTTCAAAGAGGATTCCCAGAGGAGGGCCTCTGCTGCCGATCTTAGGGGGCGGGAGGACATGTAGGGAAAAAGGTGTTCCTTTAGGTATCCTGGTCCCAAGCCATTTTAGGGCTTTATAGGTAATAACCAGCACCTTAAATTGAGCCCGGACTTCGATGGGAAGCCAGTGGAGCTGATAGAGGACTGGAGTTATGTGAGAATAACGACCATTCCCAACAGCATCCTGGCAGCTCTATTTTGCACCATCTGAAGTGCATGGATCAGCCAAAGCTGAAGGAAAGCGCTCCTCACCACCGCCATCACCTGGGCTTCCAGGGACAGCTCTGGGTTGAGGAGCACTCCTAAGCTGTGGACCCTGTCCTTTAGAGGGAGTGCAACCCCATCCAGGGCAGAGCCCAAGTCACTTACCCGGAAACGCAAATCACCTACCAACAGGACCTCCATCTTATCTGGATTGAGCTTCAGTTTATTGGCCCTCATCCAGCCCATTACTTCAGCCAGGCACCGGTTCAGTACAGCCACTGCCTCATCTGGGTTAGTTGAAAAAGAGAGGTAGAGCTGGGTGTCATCAGCATACTGATGACTCCACAGCCCAAACCTCCTGATGACCTCTCCCAGTGGTTTCATGTAGATGTTGAATAGCAAGGGGGACAAAATGGACCCCTGCGGTACTCCATGGCATAGCTACCATGGCGCAGAGCCAAAGTCCCCCAGCACCACCTTCTGGAATTAGCTGTTGAGGTAGGAGCGGAACCACTGCAAAGCAGTGCCTCCTACTCCCAATCCCTTCAGCCTATCCAGAAGGATACCATGGTTGATGGTATCGAAAGCCTCTTGAGAGGTCCGGGAGAACCAACAGGGACACACTCCCCCTGTCCCTCTCCCTGCACAGGTCATCATACAGGGCGACCAAGGCAGATTCAGTACCTTAACTGGGTCTGAACCAGACTGAAACAGGTCCAGATAATCAGTTTCATCCAAGAGTACTTGGAGTTGTCCTGCCACCACCCACTCCAACACCTCGCCCAGAAATGGGATGCTGGCCACCGGTCTGTAATTGGCAGCCATCTCTGGATCCAGGGATGCCTTCTTTAGGACAGGCCTAATTACCGCCTCCTTTAAAGAAGCGGGCACCTGGCCCTCCCTCAGTGAGGCGTTAATAACCTCTTGGATCCAGGAACCAATCCTGTGATTGGCTTTGGTAAGTAGCCATGAAGTGCAAGGGTCAAGTAAGTAGGTGGTAGGACGTACTTGTCCAAGCACCTTGTCCACATCATCAGGCCTCATTAACTGAAATTCATCCCATAATGCTGGACCAGACAGAGTTCTTGGCACCTCCCCTAAAGGAACCGTATCAACTGTGGAGTCCAGCTTGTGACAAATCTGAGCAATTTTCTCCTTGAAGTGCCAGGCAAAGTCGTCACAGTGGGCAGTCGATGGTGGCACAAGATCTTTTTTGGGGCCTGGATGTATTAGCCCATGTACCACTTGGAAAAGTTCCGCTGGACGACACTGTGAGGAGGCAGTGGAAGTGGAGAAGAATTTCTTCTTCACCGCCCTCACCGCCACAGCATAGACTTGATAGTGAGCACGTAAGCGTGTTCAGTCAGATTCATCCCGTGATTTCCTCCACCTGCTCTCTAGTCGTCTCCCAACCCGCTTCATCGCCCGTAATTCAGATGTATACCATGGAGATGAACGGACTCTGCTTCATCATATTCATGCTTCCATATCTGGAAGTAATTTCTTTGTACTTATTGTTCAATTTATAGAGAAGAAAATAGTGTTGTCCTCAGCTGCAAAATGGAAAAATTCAAACTAAAACTGCTGAGCTGTTGGGATTTTTAAAGTGGCTTTGACCATTAAAATAAAGGTGGTTTTTAATTGGCCACTTCTCTTGCACACAGTATGCTCTCCTGAGAATCTCATAATTTATAATGTGTACCTCAATGGTGCTTTGAGTCCAGCTGACATGTGGAAGGCAATTTGCTCCCAAATGTCCTAATTGCACCCAGTGAGCTGTGTTCGCTGTTCACCACCTGAGTCCCATTTTAATTCCTGAAGTTCCCACAGTTGCTGAGTCAACAAGTCTTCTGGAATTACACCTGATGATTCTAGCAATATGAAGTTCAGTGAGCTCATCTTAGTCTACCTTCCTAGTCTCTGTGTACAGCAGTTAGTAATATACCATTCATAATTGCAGATATGTGCTTTCTTTATTGAGCTGTTACTCAGAGAGCTTCTCTGTACCTGGAAATTTCATGATGCCATGGAATGCTGCCAGGAACCTGCAGCTTCTTCTTTCAATTTCTACTGTATCCCCCTCTCAAATCTGCTGTGCAGCATAGCTGAATTCCTGCTTGTTATAGCAGGCAAGTAACCAGGCTCATAACAGGACCAGGGGAGGACTGCAGGGAGAAGCTCTAGTTAATCTATCTCCGGATATAGCTGGAGACTTAGTTGTTCAGGGTGCATCTCCACCTTGCAGCTTGGGGACCCTACTCAAGGACTTGGTTCACACGTAACAGGTATACTTCCTTGCAATACTCACTTCTGCACAGCCCTAACAACTGGTTGATTGTTGTTACAAATGAAACAAATCATTGACAAGCCAGATCAGCCCACTGATTGCTGCAGCACCCTTTTACAATATTTTTTGTTTGAGGATCTTTGAAATAAACTCTTACTTTATAACAGATTTAATTTTAATCCTCACAACACTCTTATGTTGATTTTTTTCATTCTCAAGCCCCAGTCTGTTCACATATAATTCTAGATGTTAGAGCTCAGATAAGCCATTTAAAAAAGGCGAGGAGCTAGTTACTGCAAAATACAATAATGTGATCTCAGGTCCAGGTTTGAGGCTGTATTCCTATATATTCATCCTTGAGAGTAAGTTGCATTGAGCTGAATGGGATTTACTGAATACAAGGATTGTGCTGCATGTTTAGTGGTTGAGAAGTAAGCATTTGCTGCAGCTACTTTATGTGCTTCATGGAAAGGTGCTAAAACTGCTTTTTAAGGTCTTAATTTAAGGATGATACTGTGATCTGGGATTTGGCTGAAAAATGCTTATTCTCCTTCTCTTTCCCTACTGCCTTGGAAATACTCTGTTTTAACTATTACTTTTAAAGATATAAGAGGAGAAGTAACTTCTGTCTTGGCATTGATCTAAAGAAGCAACATATAATCTGGGAAAGTTCAACAGAGAAAAGACCATCCCAGAAGCGTCCTGAACGCTACTTCACAAAAGGCGGCCGGAAGCTCTTGAACATGGATGGCATTCCCATCAGTTGTAAAAGTCAGTGCTCTCCATCTGACTTAACCACTTGGATACCAATTTTGCAGCAGGACCCAGATGATGGTCCTCCTCCTAGCAGCTGGGTAAATCCCCTTGGAATTTATGATCCACAAACCACATTGTGGCTACAAGGAAAGGGTCCTCCTGAGCATGATTCAGTAAAGGAGCAGGAACCCCAAGAGAGCTCTGACAGTGGGAATGCCCGCCTGCTGGCCAGAGTAGAAGAGTACAACAGGAAGGTCAGAGAGAATCCCAGGGATGTCAAAGCATGGATGGATTTCGTTTCCTTTCAGGTACGTATATGTTAATAATTGAAGTTGCAGTCTAATGTTTTAAGATGATGGCTAAAAAAACTAATGTTTTTGGAGCAGTGGAGCCAGTTTTAAAGCTTTTTTGCTACATTTCATACAAATGTATGCTTTCCTCCAGAATATTTTCTTCTCCTTGAAAGATCTGGTTATGGAGAATTTAACAGGCTAGAGCCCATGAAGCCACCAATTCCCATCCCTGGAACATTTTTGTCAATTCTTGTAGTTGAGAGATGAGGTGACCAGCGCACCTCAGCTCAGTCCTAACCCCCAGGAGTTTCCCGTTTAATCTTCTGATGTATCTTGGCTCCTTTCTTCTATTCAAGCGACTCGTACTATTCCAGCCAAGGGCGCTAACTCCTCACCAGTGTGAACAGCACATTGTTTAGGATCCATCTCAAGAAACTACCTTCACTGAAAACCACAGGGTCTGATCCAGGACTGTATTAATCTCTTCAATAACTTCGCCCTGGATAAAATGGCCTTGATCGCCTCCATTAGAAAAAGATAAACCAGGGGTAGGACCATGTATTGGTATTCTTAATTGTTCTGCATCCTTTCAGTGGATATCCTGGTTGGTCCTTATGGGCCACAGTTTGGGAGCCTCTGCTTGGATTCATATGTGCTTGTGCAATCTGAACAGTAACATGAGAGTATTTCACTAGCAGCTGGCTTACACAGCAGAAAAACTCTTACAAATCTTTTACTGCTGCTAGGATGGGAGAGAAGGAATTAAAGAGGCCTTTGCATGTGTCTTGGGTGCCAGTCCTTTCAACCATTACTTAAAATTAGTCCATTTGTAATAGTTAGTAGTTGAACAGAGCCCTGAACCTTTCAGGTGATTAAAAATTACCCCAACCCTTGAAAAAAATTATGTTTTATCATTTTTTCTACTTGTTTTTAAGGATGAACTCATGAAAGGTCCTAGCTGTTACACAATTGACAAAGGTGAACAGGAAACAAGAAAGAAGTCACTAAAGCTAGTCTTGGAGAAGAAGCTGGCTATTTTGGAGAGAGCCATTGAAAGTAACCTAAATGATGTTGACCTTAAACTGGCTAGGCTAAAGCTTTGCACAGAGTTTTGGGAACCATCAGCTGTGATCAAAGAATGGCAGAAACTGGTTTTCTTGCATCCAAACAACCCGACACTGTGGCAAAAATATCTCTTGTTCTGCCAGAGTCAGTTCAGCACTTTTGTTGTTTCCAAAGTTCACAGTCTTTATGGAAAATGCCTGAGCACTTTGTCGGCGGTACAGGATGGCAGTATGGTGTCACATCCAGCTCTGCCAGGCACAGAGGAAGCCGTGCTAGGTGAGAGCGCAGTCTCTAATCTTTTCTGTCTATTAAAGGTCATTCCTGTCTCCCTCTCCTTTGATACATCAGTGTTCCTTTGTGATGTGCATTTCTGTGTTGTTTAAAGTAAATTTTCCACCCCAGCATGGGGCATGATGACAAACGGCTCTCTTCCAAAGGAAAGCTGATATAAAACCATGGAAAGCCTGATGTGGCTAGAGTAAGGGCTTGACAAGGATGTTTTAATTATGGGAAGATTTTAATTATGCATGGAAAGAATTCAGGATGGGGAGGGGGAATCTCCGAGGTCCAAATTCCAGTTTAGAAAAGGTGTGTGTGTGTGGGGGGGGGTTGGCATTGCATCTGTGGATGTGGTCAAAGGCAGAGTGGATAGGGCCAAGTTTGACTCTTTGATTCTAAGCCTATTCAGAAGTGAGTAGAATGAGATCAGCATGTCTACTCAGAAGTAAGCAGGACTGAAACATTCAGCAGCACTTTCAAATGGCATCCCAGGCCAAGGCTTTGCATGTCTGTTCAGAAGTAAGTATGAACACTTGCAAGAATATCTACACTAACCTGTTGCAAGTCCAAGAACCATCTACATAAGCCTTTCCCAGCTTGGTGCTCTCCAGAGGTGTTGGGCTGCAATTCCATCGTTTTCAGCCAGGAGTGGCACTAAACTGGGGAAGGCTGGTGAAGCTACTTTCAGTAACAGTGAATGGAGTTGGAAGCAGGAGGGGTGAGCTGCTGTTTGAAGATCCTTCACGGTCTCTAGTGAAGCCCTTGCTCGGTGTATTTTATTTCCTTTTAGGATTCTGTTGCAGTGGCACTTAAACAGTGCATTGTTGGGAAAAACAGGTGCCAGCTAGTTCTGATGTGGCTATAACCATAATGCTTGTGATGGAAATATTGTTGTTTTGAAGATTTATGAATGCTCCTTTTTAATGATGCTTTGAAACATGGGCTCAGTTTCACCTGTCAATGTCTCATTTGCTTATTAAGAAAATTATACTTTTGTAAAGTACCTGTATCTATTTCAAATTTCCAGTTCCCTAATGAGTTCAGGGGCCATCTTTCATTAGCAATATGCTGAAGTCTTCTGCCCCCTAGTGCTCATCGCTTGTATTGCTTTCCACTATGACAGTCTGCCAAAGCAGATCACTGTAGAGATTGGATGGACTTGACGTTTTTTCATCTTCTTTGCTGAGCTGGGTTCTCCACTTCTCCAGATAGCCCTAGTACTCCAGAGCATGGACTGCAGCAGCCTGTGGCTGCAGCTCAGGGGTAGGGCACCTGCCTTGATGCCAACAGCAGGGCAGATGGACTGGCAGCCTGATTCAATATGAGGCATCTACTTCTGTTCCTAAGATTTCATTTATCCTACCCCTTCACACAAGACTAGTGATTCCTTAATCTTTAGCTCAGTATTCCCTACTGGTTGTGTACTTGCTAATATGTCAGATGAGTAGCATCTGTGCTTTTAAGGTCACAAAATGCTTTCTGAAATGCATGGACGATAAACCTGCCACATTCTTCTCTTTGCACATCCAGCTCCTGGACAACTCTCAGTATCTTCCTCATGAGCACTTGTTGTGGCCACTTAGTCCAGCATGCAGGTTCTTAAGAGCTGCCTCTAGGTGCTTGCAAGTTATAATTCAATGGACGGCATTCAACAGCACAAGTGCTAATGAATGTGAACCAATGTTACCATAGTATCATTAAGCCTTGCTAAGCAAAGAGGAAAAGTGGTTATTTGGCATTAGATTTGGGGGGCATAGTTTGCATTGGATATTGCCTGGTGTTGCAGTTATCTCCTTTAAGATTCTGGTAGCATGCACATTCCTTTAAATTTAATTGGTTTGATAGAAGCCAGATAATTATCAGTTAAACATTCAGCTAACCTTCCCCTTCCCAATATATTGAATGAAGTTTCTTTTTTAATGTGCTTATTTTAGTGTAATTTTATGGTTGAATAAAAGTCATTCCACAGCAAATGGCAAAAGGGATTTTGAATCTAAATCTCTGGCATCCCTTGAATAAAGTGTTGTCTCTTTCTTTTCAGCCATCTTTCTTCAGCACTGCCATTTCCTTAGGCAGGCAGGCCATTCAGAGAAAGCAATATCTTTGTTCCAGGCCATGATTGACTTTACCTTTTTCAAACCAGATAGTGTAAAAGATCTGTCAACAAGGGGACAGGTAAGAACTGGTGTTCTGATTTTCTGCCCCCTCAGCCCCCATCCTTTTAATCTTTTAATCTGCATGCCTTGGTTCTCTCTCTCTCCTCCTGTCTTTGCTATTCTCTCTAGTCCTCTCTTTTCCACCTGAATCTCTAGGCAAAATAAAAAAGAAAAAGAAATCTCTGCATCTGTAAATTGAACACATTTTACAAATTATGTAAATGAACATGATCTATACTACTGGTACAATGCATAATTGTAATAAGAAATAAAGTGTGTGGAACTTTCAGAGTCTTTCATGCCCATTATCTAATTGTAATCTTTGCAGAAAAAGGTAAGTCATTTGTATTATCTCCATGTTGCAGATTGTGGTACTGAAGCTGAAGAGAGAACAGCTTGTGACTTCAGGGTGGAGCAGAGGTTCAAGCTTGGGACTTCCTGGTTTTCAGTCCAGGCTGCTACACCACAACAGCCAGTTGCTGTAATCTGCTTGGGGTTTATTTTTGTTTGTTTTGATGTTTTGTTCATGAAAATTGAGGCATAACATGGCGGCATAACATTGAGGCATAACATGAAGAAGCAGGGAAACAGCTATCAGAAGACAAGAGAAAGTTGACTTGAAGGAAGCTGACTTGAAGGAGGAAGTTGCTCAGCCATCTGGGCTTCTACCTGCTGACCCAAACGTTTCTTTTGCATCCTTCTGTGTTGATCCTCCATAGGATGCATTTTCATGATTTGAATACTTTCCTGTTTGCTCAGCCATAGTTAAATATGTGTCATTCTGTTTCACACAATTACCTCCTGGATTGATTAAACCAGGAATTCAATTAACATGTAAGGAGAGACGAGGGGAAGCAAAGTAGAAAGTGAGCAGAGGTTTTCTTGCAGTCCTCCAAACTGTGATGATCTGAATGCAGCTGTATTCTTGTTCAGTTTCAGGTAAGGAGAAGGTGCAGAAGTTCTTAATCCTTTTCACTAGTCTTTTTCTGCAGTGCCATTTCCCCTGCCCCTTAACTGCAACTGAACATTACACTGATGTTAATTTGTTGTTGTTCTTAATCAGCATTGGAAAATAGGGGTGGAAGCTGTTTTCAAACCCTGTGAGGGAATCCTGGCTAACCTTTGTCTCAGTACCAGTGATCATGCTGTATTTTTATTATTTTTACTAAGAGGGATATTATTATTGCAATAATATCAAATAAGCTAGCTGGACTTCCATAACATTTAAGCAGCAAGCTACTTCCACCATGCAGGGGGGAGTCCTGCAAGGTGGGATTCCAGTCAGTTGGGTTCAGATAGAGTCAGCAGAAACCCCATCAAAAACAGCCTGAACCAAAGCACAAAGAAAGTGGCTAGTTTTTAATTAGATTACAAGCTTACTGTATTTAGCACATGTATACAGCATTCTGTACATTAAAAGATACAGTTACAAGAGTAGTTTTGATAATAGTGTTTATACGGGTGCTTAGAAATAATGAAGTACAGGGAGCTAGTAAGGAATATTCCTGGATTGCCACGGTTCCGTCCTATGCTAATATCAAAGCATAGGTTCCTTACTGCCTTATGCCTTCAAAAGGAATGGCTGATAAGGCTGATGAGGAAAGTTCAAGGCAGCAGATGTGCAGGTGGCGTGTTCCTTGTGCCAGCTTAATTTCAGAAAAGGAAACTCCTTAGTTCTGTGAAAGTTGACTCAGGAGAATGCAGACTAAAGCTCTGTTGTAATATTGTAAGCAACTAAACCTGGATATCAAATGAAGCAAGTATTTTAAGGAGCTGGAGACTCAGGCCTGCTTTTTAGGGTTCAGACTTGTTACACACGTACTGTTTAACTATGGTTAAGAAGCTAATTTTGAAGTGCAAAAAAGAGATTGAGCAATATACTATTGCCACTAGAGCTGTAACATTCACTTCAGCCATGTCCCATTCTTTTGGCAACACAAATTGCAGTCGGTTAGTGAATACAGGGACTGGCAGCCGTGGCAGTCTCATTTTTGCCTAGGTCGTCATGTGGATCAGGGCATGTGGCTGTGGCATTGCTTTGTGGATGGTCACATGGATCAGGGCACAGGGAGAGCATGGCACTTGACTGCCAGAGTTCCTTCCTTGTCCCAGTGCGAAGCTTGAGAGTTTCATGCAGCTTTCCGTTACCCTTCTAGTTCACAGTTCAGAAGAGATCATTGATGCAGAAGCTGTATTCTGTTCAATATGAACAAGCAATTGTGGCCTGTTTTGGCTTTAGCCTTTTTGTGTGGGGCATTTATGGGGTCAATATGACTTTCAGTCCCCAGAGATAAATGCTTGTTTTCTTTTGCCTTTTATGTATCACATGATCACTTACCATCAGATGGATGATGAGCATAGTAAACAATTGATTTTGTAGGAGATTATCAGCCTTTTGGCTTTCCACAATCTCTGGTTCACCCCCTGACAATGTCAACAAGTTAGAGGTTGAAAAGAATTCAGAGCTTTTTATCCAGAGTAACTACCTGCATGCAAAGATGTTTACTGTGCAACAGTCATTAGTTGCTTGTGGCTCAGTAAGCTTTCATTCAGCCTGGAAGGCCCACAGTGAATGGTGTTGCCTCATGTTTATAAGAAGCTGTTCCAGAGTCCTTATCAGCACCTCGTAAACACAGAAAGTAGAGGCTTTACTTAGCAATAAATAGCATAATAATTGAATTCTGCTTGGAGCAATAATCTTTTGTGCATATTAGGGCTGCATTGTTATTTATAGTTTGAATTCCAACAAGGCTAAATTTAAAATATATTCGTAGTATTTTCATCTCCAAGTTACAGCAGTGAAATGGAGACCAAAAAAGGAAATGTCACAGGGATGCGTATTTTTAACTATATTCATCCCTACCATTTCATTACTAGTTTCCCTTATTAAAGACTCAATTGAGCCTGATGTTTAGCATGCATGTAACACATAGAGTGAAAAATCTACATTTGCATTTTCTGTTTATGTGCTATAGACTAAATAATTTTACAGATAATCTCCCCCACCCCTTGTGTTTTTCACACATATAGAGATGCACATGGGTGCATGAGAGTATTGGTTCCATCCTTAACTTAAACCTACTGGTATTTTCTTTTCAACAAGAGCTGAAGTGTACATAACATGATTTGCTGTTATTACTGCTGTTTATGTCTCAGAATGCAGTGTCCCTTTCATGTGAAGTATTTGTTAATAACACTGAAGAACGGAGGCATCGTAAGTTAGCATTAAGTGAATGAGTCTCAGGTATGCACACTATCCACTTGAGCTATGAGGGAAAAATTGGAAGTATCTGCTTTCAGTGTTTAACTGTAGTTCGTCATTATGGCAGAGGTTAATCCAAGCTGTGTTTTATTGAAACAAACCAGATTCGAGTAATAGTTCACAATGTTGGCTTGGTTAAACTAACCAGAATTCCAGGTTATGATGTACCAACAAACTGTGGCAATTTAAGCTAGAGGGGAAGCAGGGTAAGGTTAAATCTACCACTTGCTACTGCTTATTCAAACAACTTGAACCCAACTTAGTGTTACATCTGGCCATTAGATGATGATGCTGTTTCTTGGACTTTGGCCACACCAATCAAATGTATAATTTTAAAGCATGCTTATTTAAGTATTTTTACCAAATTCTTCAGCCAATGGCGAGTTGCATCCAACATCTCTCTTACCTGTTGTACATAATACTGAAGAATGTGCATTTTTCACTCCCAACTATAGGTGGAATTCTTTGAACCATTCTGGGATAGTGGTGAGCCTCGGATTGGAGAAAAAGGGGCAAGAGGCTGGAAGGCCTGGATGCATCAGCAAGAAAAAGGTGGCTGGGTCATCATCAATCCACCTGGTAAATCTCTTCAGATTCAGTTTCTGGTTTTGGATGGGGAAAGCATACATGTAATACATTATAATCTATGACCCAGTTTGCAGGTAATGATAGCTGATTGTGGGTTAAGTAATCCACAGTTTGCCATGGTGCATAAAGGGCATGTCCTGTAACCTTACAGGCTGTTCAACATCCAACCTGGACTCTGTAGATCAGGAGTCCCCAGTGTGACACCTGTGGGTGCCACGGCACCTGTGGCCATTTCTAGTGGTACTGACAAACAGATCCTCAGTGTGGGGCCTTCAAACACTAGATTGTTTTTAAATTTCAATTTTTGATGCACATTCAAGGATTCATATGTAGTCCATACAACTTTCTAGCACTTACACATAAACTTCAATAAAAGTGGACCAAAAATCAAATAATTATCCATCTGAAGTTGGTGTCTGTATGCCACCTATTCATATTCTGGAAGTGTTGTAAGGTCCTCATTGCATTGCATTATAGGAAGTAAGTGTTTGTCCTTTCACTTTTGGTTGTCAAAAGGGTACAGGGAACCCATTTCCCGTTTGTTACATTCCATGAAGCTGCTAAATAATGTAAAAGTATATGTATATTAGAGAATATTAAAGTCTATTTCAATACAGAATTTATCTCTATAATACCTCCTTCCAAAAAGAAGCATCTCTAGGGCATTGTTAAAACATATGTTTAAAAGAAGCATTAACTGTATTGCATCACAAACAAATAGCTAAATTAGATAACAGAGATGGTGTGGTATCCACACAAAAGGAAGAAACAAAAATTTTGCTGAATAAGTTGCAACCTGAGATCCGTAGATGCCAAATTGGAGATCTGCTAATTAGGCAGTTTGTGGTGGTGTCTAAAACAGTTTCTCAGATTCCCAAATTTTCCAGCAGTTCAGAAAGACTTGGGACCCTGTTATAGGTTAACCATGATTTAAACAACCTACAGTTAGCCTACAACTTGTAGAAATAACCCGTAATTTGCTGGCCAAAACGTTAATTCTGTTTTTTGTCCCTGGCATTATTAATCTATATGTTTAAGTGCTCTCCTTGAACTAGAGCAAGGGGGTGACCAAACTTGCCCAATGGAAAAACCACACAGGTAAATTTCAGATGTTTGAGAGCTGCAAGCAGTGGGTGGTGAGTGGCAAGCAAGTGTCTGTAGGCACCCACAGGAACAAACAGCAAGCCGCCAAAGAGACTCAAAGAGCCGCATGCGGCTCAGAGCCTCAGTTTGGCCATCCCTATAGGGCAGCCTATCTCAACCTAGTATCCTGATGCACAGAGTGCATCTTCTGTGAAATCAAGCCACGATGGCCACTGGACATATATATCATGGGAAACCTTGTTAAATGCATTGTTGAAATCAAGATATTGTACTCCACAGCATTCCCATGGCCTACCAAACTAGTAACTCTAGCCAAAAAAAAAAAAAAAAAGGTAAATTATTTCAGTCATACTGCTCTTGATTCTTTCTCCCTCTTTCTTTACCCAAATGCTTTCAACAGGGTTTCCATCCCAAGAACTAGGAATTTTCACTCAAGTGTGTACATTCCATGCATATAACTATCCTTCACTTTCGCTTTTGGGCCTGTTCATTTTGGACAAGGTGTACCCTTAAAGGTGTAGCCATATTCCAGTCATGAGTCTCATCCTGCCAAGTCTCAGTAATTCCTAAGAGACCTAAAGGTATGGGCACACACAAGCATTCCTGAGCATTCCTAATTCCTCAGTCTTTGACTTCCCACAATGAGCAGGGAAGTGTGAAGGGGTTCTTCCTTGTATTCACTTAGATGTCAGTAGACTCTTCTTTAGATCTTCTCTTTGAACACTGAGAGGTGTGCCCACAGGTTGTGAATGCACCTCTCCGATCTGACTTCCCTTTTATTAAATGCCTGCATTTGGCTTTTGTATTAATGGCAGTCCTTTGATATCTTGTATACATCAAATTCCAGTGTTTTGGAACAGGGCAGCAAATTTTGAAAACCTGTTGGTATGTTTTGGCTTTTGGATAGATGATGACGAAGATGTAGAAGAAAATGAAGAGGAAATAAAGGATAAATCTCTACCCAAGTGGCAAAATTGGCTTCATATTGAACGTTCCCGTGAAGAAAGACACTGGTTACCCTGGCGGCCAGACAAAACCAAAAAACAGACCTTGGAAGATTGTGAAGATCCAGAAAGACAGGTTGGTGTGATGAGATAAGACTAAGTTCTGCTTCTGGACTTGTTTCTTGATGGTTTGGCAGACCTATCAGGGTCTTAAGATGTATCTTTAAGGGAATGGTGTATGATTGTTGGTCAGCTCACATGTGAAGCAGAAAAGAATGATACATGTCTGTTGCCTTCCTTACATAATATTTATGATGAAATGGTTGGGTTCACAGGACCTACTGGGGTCACTTTGGGTTGTTTAACCACTGATGTTGGGTAAAATTTTGAATATGCCTGAGGTGATCAGAATTGCTGTGTGATTTAAGGTTGGTCATCATGAGTTACATAAGGTTTGAACAACCCTCAGCCAACAGTTTGTAACAGTGCTGTGTGAAGAGTGTTGTATGAACTGGGTCAGTGTGTCACACTGCCATGTCTACATTCTACATACTGCCTGCTTTGGATTTTTACTTCCCTTTGCAATCCTCCTTTGAGTTAGAAAGATGGTTAGAATTAGGCATATGTGCTTACAGCTTTGTCATTTTATATCAGTATCGCATCATGTATCTCATCTTTTTTAGGGTATAACAAATCCAAACTATTGAATCCTGTTTAAACCATCAGTATCCTGGTTTCGAGGAGCAAGGGGCAGGCTTTAAATTAGTAAACGCATTTTACCAAAGAAGTATTGTATTTTACACAAACCAGCAAATATTTAATAATGCTGCATTTTTAATTTTTAAAAAGAGCATTAATTAACCCTGAAGAGTTCACTGATGTTCCGCATGACTGAAAGGGCTCATTTGATTCATTACAGCATTGATTTGTAATGCTGTGATTTGGTTTGGTTAATCTATAAAATACTGGCTTCCCCATTTGAATCCGAATATTTGAGTAATACTGGCTCTTTGAATTAATTCCTTTGCCTACTGTGGCTTTGCCTTTACCTTTCCATTCATACCGCCTGATAAGTCTCTGTCCATGAACTTTGTGACTGCAACTGCACCACTTTCCACCATCTAAAGGTTTCCTGCTCCTTCAGGAGGCTCTGGCCTTTTCCCCCTGTAGCCCCGTTTGTTTGGAGTTGCTTGTTGAAACGCCTGCACAATGTCACTGCTCTTACTTCCTTTAAATCCTCTCTTGAAACTCTGCTTGAGTATGTGAAGTCTTCAGCACAACTCCAGTTCTTATCTCCCACAGTTCAGCCTAAGCATGTGCACATGGACCGGAAGCAATCACATACTGCTTCCCTGTTTTGTCCTGGAATTATTTATTTTCCTTCCTCTGTTATTTCGCTTGAATTAAACTTTGGATTGTCACCTTCTTGAGAGAGGGACTTGACCTCTTGTACTCTAAGTGACATGGATATTAATGGATAATGGTTAAACCTGATTTAAGCAGTTGATGATGACCTATAAAGCCCTAAATGGCCTAGGATTTGGAGGAGGAGTGTCACCTTCCCTATGTGCCTGACCACTCCCTAATATCTGGATCAGAGGCCCTTCTTTGGGAGCCCTCTTTGAAGGAGATCAGAGGAGTGACTACCTGGAGAAGGGCCTTCTTTGTGGTGGTGCCCCGGTTATGGGACATGCTCCTCAGAGAGGTGTGCCTGGTGCCAACACTTCATTCTTTTTGGCGGGAGGCCAAAACCTTTTTATTTTCCCAACAATTTAAGGTTTAATTGCTATTTTAATTTAGTTTTTATAGAGGAGGTGATGTTGTTGCTTTTTCTTTTAGGACTATCCTGAGATATTTTTGGTAATAGAACAGGATAGAAAAACTTCAAATAAATAAATGATAGTACCTGATGATTTCACCACAATTAAAATGTTAATTCAAGTTTCTGGGCGTGTTCCAGCTTAACTTATTCCTCATGTTTTTACTGAATTCTACGACTTGAGCAAATTCTAGGGTTCTAGTTTTTCTTCTTTTTTGGGTGAACATTCTTTATATTCATACATACTTGTACTTTGTGTGTTTTGTAGGTCCTATTTGATGACCTTGGTCCATCATTAATACAAATTTCCAGTCCAGATCTTCAGTTTCAACTGCTCTGCTCATTTTTGCAATTCTTAGGAGTTCCGTGTGGATGCCACTTCCTTCCTTCCTTCCTCTACATAGCAATGGATGAGAACAACATATTTGACAATGGGCTACACACCCAAGGACCTCTTACTTCTTTTGATTTGCCAGTTTCTGGAGTCAGTAGCATTGGGCGTATGGACTCAATGGTCCAACAACAGAGGCATGTGGGCCACCCTAAGGAAGGGGAGGAGTTTATACAGAATTTCTTCCATATGATGCTGTCTCTGTTTTCAGGGAAAGAGAAATCTAATCTATCCATCTTTTGGCTTCAGTATGAAATCTCTAAGGTAATTTTCAAAAACTGCTCCATAGTCTATTACATATAGCAAACATACATATAACACATCTATGTATTTGTTTATAATCTCACCCAGTCCCCCAGACATTTGACATGGAGTTGCCTGGATTAGCTGAGGAGTTCATAGACATCATGAGGACTGATGGAAAAGTTACTTTCACAGCAGCCCTTCCAAATTATGCCCTTCCAAGCCAAGCCATACAGCAGGTGCAGAACCTCATGCCTGGGAGCCAAATCTGGAGCTCTGGGTGTCCCAGTCCAGCTCTCTGTGGTATCCCAAAAGGCCATGCCACTTCCCCTGGCTCCCAGCCAGGCTTTCTGCCATTTCTCAAAGGTGGGAATGCCTCTCCTAAGGCTTAGTTACTGGATGCAAGAGCTTTAGGTAAACTGTACTGCCATGTGTATTTGTGGTTCTGACCCTCAAGACCTTCTCCAAAATGGAATTCATCCCTTGGGTTGAAAGAGGTCCCCCACCTCTTTCAGAATGTGTACACACACTTCCCTCACTGGAGCTCGCTTGCTTGTTCAACTTTCATTAGAAGGAGGAGAAAAGCTGCTCGGGATGGGTACACGCCAGGGATCTGTACACACTGTGTACAGCACACACCGGGGATCCTTTTCCATTCCCACTGTTCCCACTGCAGCCCTTTTCTGTGTTGCAGAAAGCACTAAAGTGATAAATCCTTTACTTCCTCTGAGTTGAGAGGATGAAGATGCTCCCTGCAGGCAAAAATACTGGTGGGGATGGGTCAGCATTTCCCTAGAACCTGGGGACATCAGGGAAGTACTGTAGTTCTCGTGACTACAACCTGTTATTCTTCTGTGGGGCTTGATGGATGGAATCACCTACACTGATGCGGATGGTGGCGTGTTCTGGAATAAATGCCAGGTATAGCTCCTGCCATAGCTTACACCCTTTATACAGACATGGTTGTGGGTGTGCTGTGCATATATGTAGCAGTGGGCTGTAGGCGCATGTTTGAATGGGGAGAAGGAGTAGGGGACATGCCCCAGCATGACGGCTCCCCTGAGGATTTGGACTACAACTCCAAGCTGCCTAATGAGAGCTGAAATCCTGAACATTCAGAGGGTGGTTGGAGTGGAGAGTTGTGTGCATGAACTACAGAGCGTAGGTATGATGCAAAACTTTGTGACTATGCTGTCCCTGGGGACACCATTTCATACTCGGAGCACCACAATGAACCCCTTTTCCCAGTCTCCACCTACCTTACTTAGGCAGGGCCTTCAAGGAAGACCTCAAATCTTGGGCAGGTAGGTCTCTTGTATGAGAGAACAAGAGAGTCTCCTTGTTTGGGTAAGTCCATGGTGCTGAGAGAGTGGGGCTCTTTCTTCCCTCCGATGCTGTTATTCTGTTCTGGTGGTTGTCATATATGAGGGACACCATCTATTGCTACTTTGGCAATGCACAGAAATTGGCAACATTAACAGGGCTTTTGTTATATTACGTGGTATGTAATTATTATTAATAAACATTTATTTTTGCTAACTTGCAGGTTGTTCAGTGTTTGAAAACAGGGAACAAAAGGAAACTAAAATGGCAAGGCAAGAAAAGTAAAAAATTGGCCAAGAATCTTCTGAAGGCACCTGACAACAGAAATGATGTTTCCCTTTGGCAACTCTATGCCTATCTGGAGTGGCTGCTTGGCAACATAGAAGATGCTAGAAAAGTTTTTGATATGTCTCTGAGCATGGCAGGAAGTGCTGGGATCAGATATCCGCAGTTCTGTCATCTCAGCCTCCTTTATGCTGAACTGGAAGCAGAGTTGCTAGGAAGTTCAGAGCGAACTCTTGAGTCACGTGCTGTTCATATCTTGACTAGGCTGACAGAGCAGGGGCCTTATGTGCCCTACAATGGACAAGTGTTAGCGGTGAGTGTCTTGAAGGCTCGGAAGACCTATGAACATCTTCTTCAGAATTACTTAAATGAAGGCACCACCTCTGATCAAGGACAGATAAGTGGTTGCAGCCACCTTGTTGGTTTAGTTGGTTGCTACTCCCTTTTCCAGTACCTCACCCTTGGGATTGACTCTGCAGTGTCAATATATAGGCAGGTTTCCGGAAAGCTGAAAGATGAAAATCTTGGAGAAAGGCTCAGCAATCGGAATGTTACTACAGCTCTTGAAGCCATTACACTGATGCATGCAAGTTTGCTCCATTATCACACCAAAAAAGCCATATATCCTTTGAATCCCCTTCGTGAAACATTGTCGGAGGCATTGAGGATGTATCCTAGCAACCAGTCCCTTTGGAGAGTCTACATCCAGATCCAAAGCAAGTCTCACAATGCAAGCAGAACACGGCGGTTTTTTGATGGGGTCACAAGAAAAACAAAATCCCTGGAGCCCTGGCTGTTCGCACTCCAAACAGAGCAAATGAGGAAAAAGCTGGTCGAAACTGTCCAGAGGTAATATCATCCGCATACAAGTTGCTGTCAGTTGATTGTGACATGAGTAAAATTTACATATTTATTCCATTTGGATCCTGCCACTCCTCCAAGGAGGTCATGCCAGCATTTTATCCTCATAGTTGCTCAAGGCTGCACAATGAGTCCCATGGCGGAGTGGAGATTTGAACACATTTCTCATGTCAAAACCCAACCCTGAAGCCACTGAACTGCACTGTTTCTTCTCCAAGCTTAACATGATATCCATTTACATCAGCGGCATAAAGTCTTGTTAGCCTTGAATATGGGTTGGGCATTTTGCAACCACACTCAGGATTGAATATGGGTTGGATATGGCACATTATTCAAACTGGAAGGGGTTATTGAAATCTAGCCATGCTAACAAATTATGGGGTGTTGACCAGGAACCACCCCGTAAAGAGAAATCAGTTTGTTGTTGGCTTGAAATTATGAATTGTTTGTGGTTAACAAACCATAATTTGTTAAATGGCTGGGTTCATACAACACAACAACCCACACTCAACCTTGTCTGTAGGTTATGTTGTGTGACATGATCCAGTGTATGATTTGCTGAGTAAAGTGTTGGATTACGTTGACCCAGTCATTCCTTCAACATAATGTACCACCCATGGTTGTAGAAAGAACAAAATGCGGAGTTGGGGGAGAGACACTGTGTAGAAAGGCATTCTGATACTGGCAGTTCTTTTTATTAGGATTATTCCATGGCAGAGCACATGCCTTGAATGCATATGCTCTTAGGGTCAGTCTATGGCACCTCCAGTGAAATAGTCAAGAGGCAGCTGATTGGAAAGATGCCTCTGTCTGAAACTCTGGAGTGCAGCTGTCAGCCAGAGGAGACAACGAAACAAGGATGGGGGGATTTGTGGTCTGATTCAGTATAAGCAACTCCATATGTCCAACCCAGCGGAGATAAAATCAAGCATTTGCGCACATTCAGAAATCATGATGCACAAATCACCCACATTTCCTGAGGAAATCCAAAACTGAGAAAGGGATCGTTATCTTCAGATATGTTAACTGGTCCCTTGTGCACATGTTTTACAAATGTAAAGCTCTTTGTTATCACTACTAGAAAGGTGGTCTCTTTCTGACTTCAGTCTGTCTGCTAAAATCGTTACTATGGAGCCTTTTTCGTTTGGGTGTTTTTTGTAAGCTGTAAGTTCTGGAAGCTTGCTGCATCAGAGAACCTTGTCACAAATATAACAGACCGTCCTTTTAAAATACTGACAAAAATACTTTCCATTGTTGCATCTGTTCTCAAGATTTGCAATCATTATTGCATTCACTGCCTTTTCTTGGGAAGGTGTGCCAGTGCAATTCCTGCTCCCGATCACCAAGAGGGTGTTGGTTCTCTTATGATTTTTTGTGTTTGGGATTTTCTGCATTTCAGGGTTGCTACTGGAGACGTGTATGCAACAATCCCTGAAACGGGGTTAACAAATCGAATCAAAGCTTTATTTGAGCATGCAGTTGAGACTGAGAGCGGAGCTCATTGCCCCTTGCTGTGGAGGCTACATATCTCCTTTATGGTGAGAGATCTTGGGGTTGTGTTTCCCCCCACTTCCTTTTCCTTCACTGTGACTGCATGGAGGAGCTTGGAAGTGCTTAGTTTCCATTTTTGCTTCATGACAGTCTCTCATGTTATCCAAATCAATGAACCATGCTTAACGTTAACTTTAATATCTGTTTGAAAAAACCAACGTAAAAACAAGCCAAAGAGTGTCCTTCTCAAGGAGCCATCTCCCAGAGAGGTGAGGAGATGATGGCTAGAAGAAGGGCCTTCTCACCCATTTCTGGAACAGCGCCCCCAGAGGGCTGTGCCTGGCATCATCATTGTTATTTTGGCACCAGATAAATATCTTTTATCTGGCTATTTTAAAACTTGATTTTAGTGTCAACACATGATTTTAACTTGGCTCTAGTCTTGTCTTACAGTTCTATCATAATTTTAAAATGTTTATTTAAGTGTTTTATGTAATGATTTTTAATTTGTTGTATTTGATTTTTTTATATTTTTGAGTTTTAATGTTAAGGTTCCATTTTATAGATTTTAAAATGTCATTTTAAAAAATGTTCTGTAAGCCACTCCAACAGCCCAAGTGTGGGCGAATGTAGTGGCATATAAATTGAAACAATAATAAAATAAAGAGTGCTCATCAATGGCACCTTCTCACACCGGGAAGAGGTAACAAGTGGAGCACAACAGGGTTCAGTTCTGGACCCAGTGCTCTGACTTGGATGAGGAACCCCAGGAAACAATTATCATATTTGCAGAAGACAAAATTGGGTGGAATAGCTAATACCCTGAAATACAGAAGCAAAATTCAAAGTGACCTTGACAGGTTGGAGTCCAGGGCTGGACACAACAGAATGAAATTCATTAGGGACAAATGCCAAATTTTGCGCCAAGGAAAAAGAAATCAAATGCATTGTTACAAGATGGGGAATACTTGACTCCACAATACTGCAAGGGAGAAGTATCGTAGAATTGTTGATCACAAGCTGAGTCAACAATGTGATGTGGCTGCAAAAAGGGCAAATGCTATTTTAGGCTGCATTAATAAAAGTATCATTTCCAAATCCTGTGAAGTATTAGCACCCCTTTACTCAGCTCTGGTGAGGCCTCATCTGGAGTACTGTGTCCACTTTTGGGCACCACAGTTTAAGAAAGATGCAGACATGCTGGAAAGAGTTCAGAGGAGGGCAAGAAGGATGATTCAGGGACTGGAAACAAAGCCCTATGAGAAAAGATTGAGAGAACTGGGCATGTTTAACCTCAAGAAGAGAAGACTGAAGTGATATGATAGCACTCTTCAAGTACTTGAAAGGCTGTCACAAAATGGAAGGACAGGATTTCGCCTTGATTATCCCAGGACATGGAATAGTGGGCTCAAGTTACAGGAAACCAGATTCTGGCTAGATATCAGGAAAATTCTCCTGACTGTTAGAGCAGTACAACAATGGAACCCATGACCTAGGGCGGTTGTGGGCTCTCCCACACTGGAGGCATTTAAGAGGCAGCCATCGGAGACAGATGGTTTAATTTGGTGTCCTGCACTGAGCAGTGGGTTTGAGCCAGTGGCCCTCTGGACCATTCCAATTCTACTATTCTATGGTTCTTTGATATTGTGGTCTGCCATAGCCTGTGATCAGCACTGGCACCATTCAGCCCCTTGGCCATTCTTGCTTATGCTCCCTTTAACTTACTGGAAGCAAAGGATACTGAATGGTGAGAAATGGCAGAAAGAATATGCAGACAAAAGTCCTGTTTGAGCCAAAGGATGTGTATGGACAGCAACCCCTATGCCTGTAGCTTCAGTTAAAATACTGGCAATAGTGCTGGTCAGTATTCAGAAGGAGCAGCTGGACTGGAAGGTAGATTTTGACCCTCTTCCTCCTCTCTCTAATATCACTGTTCATTCTTGTGGAACTAATTATTTTAAGGGATCTAATTATTTTTAAATACGTACTTAGCTCAGCATCTTGCCTCTTTTTGTCAACATGAGCAGTAGCGCTCAATCCAAAGAAATATAGAATAGTTCTAATTTTCAGTAATTTCAGTGAGAGAGTTAAATACACTGGTAAAGGTATGCTCTTATAAAATCAGTGGGGTTCAGAAGTGCTTGACAGTTATGGCTGCATGCTGTTCAGCATGGATTTTAATGTTTGGAAGATTAAGGAACCTGTATGTAACCCTTTTTACCAAAAGAGTGGCTGGTAAATGTTCTTGCTTCCACATAGTACAAAATATTTTATTGCCTTTGGAGAGGCAGCATTTTCAGAGTAGTGAGTTGTAGATTGTCTCCTGAAAATTTTATGCTGTCTCTCTTGTACATATAAACAATGATTCAGAAAACAAAGGACCTGACAGTTCACCTAAGACAGGGACTCCTGCATCATGTAATATTAATAAACTCTTCTTTAGAATGAGCTCCTTAATGAGGTCTCCCAGAATTTCAATTGGGATCTTCAGTTTTAAATAAAAATAACATTTTGTGTACATAGAATTTTGCCTTAAAAAGACCTCATGTGTTCAAAATGCAAATATTGTCTTTTCAGGTTTCCTTGGGAGAGAAAGAAAAAAGTAAAGCGATGTTTTATAGAGCACTTCAAAACTGTCCTTGGGCAAAAGTAGGTTTTAAAAAATTTCTTTTTTTGTGTGTGGGGCGGTGCAGGGAAGCAGAGGGTAAAAAAGATGACTTGAAAACTTCTCAGTGCAGCTGTCTAGATGGCTACCTATTGGGAGGCATGGAAAGTAGTGTATTTCCTACTTCAGCAGGGGATTACACCCTTGGCCAAGTCCGCATAGCTGTTGATGGGAGTTGAATTCCAGAGCATATGAGGTGTAACAGGTTTGGGGAAGGATGAGTTAGCATCCCAGTTGGCTTCCTCCATAGATGCCTTGATAGGTGCTATTTTTTAACCAGGCCATACTAGTTTCTCCCCCACCCCTTGTACATGTATGTTTGACAACCACAAGGGCTATGAAAATGCTCTTTTATCAGATGAAGACTAGTTTTTACTTGCTTTTCCAGAAGAATGGTGAGCTGATAGCTTTCATTTTAATGCATTCCTAGGTGCTATATATGGATGCCATAGAATATTTTCCAAATGAACTGCATGAGACACTTGACCTTATGACTGAGAAAGAATTGAGAGTCCGGGTCCCCATAGAAGAACTGGAGCTGTTGCTTGAAGACTAAAGAATGATATGAAGATGAGAGACTTAAAAGTGGCTTTTGGTTTAATGTGACCTCTATATACAATGGGAGGAAACGTTCAGGGTATTCCTTGCATCTGTAACACGTAAGAAAGAGTTTTCTGTTATATCTTTTCTCATGTGAGCACATTGGTTTCATTAAATATAAAAGTGGGTATGAAATCATGCCTACCTTATAATAAGCTTCCAAGTGGACTTTAATGCTTTTAGTAAACAGTCAAGACATGTGCAAAATGTTGTAACAAGGAATACAGGGGAGATAACTAACACAGTTGTTAGTAGTTTTTTTCCTTCCAGTTGACTGTGGTTTCATAGGTGACAATCCGCCAATTTTCACAACACTCTGTAGAGAACTGTACACATGGTAATACGTACTTAATTTGGCAGTTCACAAGGTAGCAAAGAAACCTTGTGTAACTGGATTTTTTATCAGTACATTATGACAAATTATAGTTTTATTGTAAATATGCTTGTAAAAAATGGCCTTTGTTGAGTGTGGAGTCTTTCAGAGTGTACATATTATGCAATTCCATTTTAATTAAGTATTCTTAATGTTTCAGTTGCTCCCACCTGACATTGCATAGTTACAGCTGTCAGAACAAATGTTGGGCCCTCCTGTAATAAATGTGACATTTTGTAACTTAAGACTACTGTCCACTGAAAGTTTGTTAACAATGCATGTACAGGGGGATGGAGAATAACTAAAAACGAAAAGCTAAATAATGCTATACAACAGTACTACACACTTAAATATCTTGCCTTTAAAAAAATATTCAGGCTTTTAAAAGTAACCTTTCTACTCTTTCCCTATGGAAGCATGGGGAAAAATTTCTCAGTTGCATCGGATGCATTTAGAGATTATAGGGATGATGAACCAGAAGGACTGTTTTTTCTGACACAAATTACCTTGATAGACGTAGGGTCAGTTCTTCCGTCACAAAAACAAGTTGTAGATCAATTAGCCAATCCATGATTGTCCAGGCCATGCACTGTGTATGAGCTGTTTTCAGTTTGCGCTAATGAACTATGACTCCCCATTTGTAGGGTGTTAGAATGAAGTCCAAACCTGGGTACTCCGGATTGCTTATAGGTTGAACAACCCGAAGTTAGCCTAACAATGAAGTGTAGGTGAACTCTGGGTTGTTTATACTGGCTGGGTTCATTTGTTGGACCAACAACCTACAAAAAGGTGTTTCTAGATTGTTTATACAAACCGGAAGTGGCTCAGATCCCTGCAAACTGTGGGTAAAATATCCCGCAACTTTGTGTCATGACATGTGAAATGGGTCAGTGAATAGCCTCAGTCAGTAGGATCATCTCTGTATTTAAAAATATGAATCATTCACACCTCTGATAAAGAGTTTTCTGCTTGCTTGAGGTAGCAAAACAAGGAATATAAAAATACAGGAGTATTCTATCCTGCAGCCTGATGTGGGACAGTCCAGTAAAAACATTCCCATTTGAAACTACAGAGTGTATTAAACTGATTCTCAAAATTAAAACTGAAGTTAATTTTCTGATGGCAACATTACAGGGAGGAGGAAGCCAGTCAGCTCTAGCAGAAGAGCCTCATCATAAACTGCCTTCTGACCATCGCTTCCCTTCCCCCCTTTAATAAGAGTGAAGGCCAATGAATTATTTGTATTTTATACAGTCCATAGTTCTGGTGCACTGGCTGAGCTTTCACATGCTGCTGGAGTCACTGCAGTAATTTCATACACTCAGGCACGGAAACAACATTGTCTGGAAGCTGCTAAAACATCTACTTTGTTGGTTTAGATTTACAACCACAACAAAACACAGTATCTGTGCAGGGTTTGAAATTAGGAGTAGACAGACATGTACACCCAGAGAATGGGAACAATTTATTAGTAGATGTGTTTGAACAAGAACCTGGGCACTGGTTGCTTTTGTTTATGTCAAGATTAGAAACATGGTAACAATTATGGAACTGTCTGGATATCATCATATCCTTTGGGCTTTCCAGTTACTCTGCCCTATCAGAAGAAGTGGGGACAGTTGTATTTATGCTGCTAAAATCCCAATGGAAACAATGTAAGTCATTAAAGCCTTTGTTTAATTATCCGTTATTCTATAAGTAATATATTGCAGCAATTTCTGCCAGGTACAGTTAAAAACTAACTTTGAGTTGACTTGAAATCTAATACAAGCTGATAACAGGCAAACTGCAAAAGTATTTAGTTCTGGTGTTAGGAGATCTGATCACAAGCAGGCCATTAACTAGACTGCCGAAGAGCCAAAATAACCATGGAAAGAGAGGAATTCTCTTCAGTGGCCATCATCAGCTAGGGTGGGCAGAGGATTCTGCGTCTTCAAAGGGTGAACCATAAAGTTTGTTGGCAACCATTTGTCTACTTTTCTGGTTCTGCCCTTCTGAGATGAGAGGCACAGCATATTAGCATGAGTAAATCATAATTTGGGCTATTAGGCACGTTCATTTGAAAACAACTTCCACTGAAATCGGTGGAACATACTTTTAAATTTAAGTTTTTTGCCTTTTGGCTTTATGTAGTGTGGGTATATGCCAGTGGCAAAAATGTCCTGTTTAACTATGCTGACTGATAGTCATGGAGATCTGAGCACTACAGTACTCTGAAGATTCAAAGAACCTATATGGCATTCTGGGAAGAAAGAGAATGCAGGCACTCTCCAATTTGATTTTATTGATTTGATAAAGTTGGCATTCAGTACAGGTTTCAACATGGTTTAAACCTGCAGAGGTGCAAGTCACACACCCAAGCTATATTAACTGGGCATGGAAATCTATTGCTTGCACTACTCAGTAGCTTTCCCTCTTCCTTCAAACTATTAGCCATTTATGATCACCTGTGATTTTGCTTCCTAATATGTGTGTGACTTATCTAAGCAGGATTGTACAGGGCTTAAAATAGCAACAAATAGAATGGGTCTAATGCACAGAAAATGCTCCTCATCCCCATAGCTGGTGTGCTCCCCTCTGGTGCAACTTCCTTCCATCAGCCTTACACATAGTTAAAATTTATGATGGCATAGAGTTAACAGTTACTGCTAATCAGGCTTGAGATGCTTGTTTCAAATCCTGCTTAGCTGTGAATCCCGACTCACTTCTATTATGGTTAAGACTGGTGCCAGCCAAGTTTTAATTATGTTTAAAGCCAGCAGTGAGAAACTTAGCAGTGCAAGGCTAATGCATGAAGAACACTGGCCTTTCTGGCAACAGAGCAAGCAAGCTTGATTAACCTGATGTTATCCCACTGGGTAAGTAGTATGTGTATAACCAAAGAGTTCTGTTTGTCAGTGTCAAATAAGTGTTTGTAACCACAGGTAACCTACAGCAAACAGGGGGACAGAATGCTTAATAGATGGTGCTTATGTCACTGAAATATAATCAGCAAGAGGGCATCTGCTCTCAGCAGCACTGTGATTATGCTCCTCTGGCAACATCTATTTCTAGTACTTTGAATTCTGTCACAGGCTGCCTTGTCAAGCTTGCAATAATACAAAAGCAAATTGCTTTCTGCATGGCTTAAATTGTTTACTGGAGCCACGAGAAACCCCCTCAGGCTTAGAACACATTCTTCACAATTCAGGAGTGGAGGGAATCTGCTACCAGTTAATGCTGCCTGTGCAGCACAGCAGAGAGGCAAAATACACCCCCTGCAGTTTTGAAAAATGCATACATCAGGGTAGGAGTTTTTTGGGTGCACAAAACAGCTTGATGCACATTTCCTTCCATTTCAGAGCTAATTTTAGGATTCCCCAGGGGAAGGGATTACCGGCAAGTTTATTGCCAACAGCAATTCCCAACTGCATCATTCCCACATGTTAAATACTAATAAGGCAAATCCTACTAGACTTACTAGAAAAGGAGTCAGGTTTAAGTGAACCGCCTCACCATTTTGTACTCACCTCCCCAGTTGGCACCCTTTTGGCTCACACTGAGAATTACAAACAATGCTGGTGGCACCAAAATTCTTAGCAATGCACAAGAGCCTATAAAATGGGCAGCGAGAGAAAGAGGACACACAACATTCTACTGATAAAATGGAGCTGCAGATGATAGTTAGATGAACAGGAAGGCAGCGGCTATAGTTATTTTTCCTTATAGCCTGCTGGTAGGCTTTTCAGAGCATTTGCCCATGCAGACCAGTTTCTCTGTCAGTAGCAAGATGTATCTTGGGAGCAGGCAACTTCTTAGATGCATGTTAAGAAAGGTTGTGTAGCTTTCCATTGTATGGGAAGAGACCTTGTCTAATTTCAGTACTATCTCTTAGGTAGAGAGCCAGTGCAGATGCTACATGCCTTCTTCAGGTAGATTGTGTCTGGTTTCACTGCAGGCAGGCAGGCAGTATGAATGGCCAGCAGGGATGAAGGTGCACCACACCAGCCTATGCCCACCATGCTTTTGGAGCCAATGGAGCCTTCTGCCCACATGGCTAACACTCTTCTGAAAGCTGGATCAAATACTCTACCACTGCCCATTTCTGATTAAGTGACTAGTAATGCCTATGCTTAGCATGTGTAAAACTTTACTGCCACAAGCTGCATCTTACTGAAACAGGCAAGCAGAATGATAATCATACCATGGCTTTCTTTACCTGTGACTTAAAAATAGACTGAAGAATCCTTGAATTACACTCAAAAGCCAGCACTTCTACCATTTTGAGTATCAGTTTACCAGTGAAACTTACAGTCCTCCTTTTTTTATTTGGGACTAATATAGCTTAGACTTTCACCAACCAACCTTTGTCCAAAGGCAATCTGACCCTTCTTCCACCTATCAGCACTTTATCAAGCTGACATGCTGTGGGCGTGGAAGAAATGAAACCCATTTTTGTTCAGCCATCCAAGTCACTTTGTTTCAGGTGCATCTTACCGCTCCTGGACAGCTGCCCTGGATTTTTTTGGCAGCTTCTCTGAATGAATCTTCCCCAGAGCAGGTGCTTCCTGCATTGCTATTTCAGCATCATCTCAGCTTGTGAATACATGTTATTTTTTGCTCATTTAGCCACTGCTTCTAGGAGCTCCTGGACTCAGGACACAATCTCAAGTCCTCCACACACAATGCATGTACACAGATCTAATGCAAGATGAGGTGAAGCAGCTGCAATCTCTGCTGCCCCACATTTCATGTCCTGTATTTTATCTAGGTGGCCATTTTGGCCTGTCTGGGAAAAGTGTAGCAAAAGGCAAGGGCAGCAGGCTGGGGTGCCATCCCCAGCCCCTATCTATCCTTGCCCTCCCACTGCAGACACCCTTAGCTCTGAGGTCAGTGGTTCCTTTTGCACTGACTGAGAGGGTGGCAGGGTGGGGGGTCTCGCAAGTTCAGAGTCCCAGTTCTGTGGTTAGAATACTATGGAACTGGGAGTCTAAATAATCCCATGCATCCATGCTGCCAAACAAAGTTGGGCAGCCACTGGATTACAGCCTGAATGTTAAGTGTCATAATTAACTACAGAAGGATTACAGAAGCAAAGGGAGATGTCAATATACTTGTGGACTAAAGGGCAGCAGGACAGAATCACAAAATAGTAAGAGTTAAAAGGGGTCAGAAGGCCATTGGGTCCAACCACCTGCTCTGAGCAGGACACCAAGTCAAATCATCCTACTCAGATGGCTGCCCATCAGCATCTTGAATGCCTCTAGGTAATTGGTCCCACTGCCTTACTGCTCTTAACTGTCAGGAATGTCTTTCCTGATGTTCAGCCGAAACCTGGCTTCCTTGTAACTTGAGTCCAGCATTCTGTGTCCTGCACTCTGGGATGATCAAGAAGGGATCCTGACCCTCCTCTGCATGGTGGCAACCTTTCAAGTACTTAAAGAATGCTATCAAATCTCCCCTCGGTCTTTCTTCTTGAGGCTAAACATGCCCAACTCTTTCAATATGTCCTCAGAGGGCTTTGTTTCTGGTCCCTGGATCATCCTTCTTGCCCTCTTCTGAACTCCTTCCAGCTTGTCAGCATCTTTCTTAAACTGTGGTGACAGTAGTCCAGATCAAGTCTGGAGCATATGCCTCAGAAACAATATTTGCTTACATTTTAACCCAATCATTCCAATTCACTTGAAAACAAAATGTTTTAATGACAAATAAAAAGTTTTACACTAATGTTTTGCACTACACTGACTAAAGCACAATACAGAGGAATCCATTTAATGTGCGTCAATCAATTACCAGTTTGCTTTCTGCCCACTAATGTCTCATCTTTTTATGTACTCTGAAGAGAAGGTTCCAACAATAGTTCTCCAACCCAACACAAAAGGAAGTTAAAGATACAGGCCCTCTGGGGTGCCTTCTTGTTTCTTATAGAGAACATTTTCTTTAGATTTTTTGAAGTCTTCATTTGTTACTTTCATTCTCCGCTCCCGTAGAGCCATCAAGCCTGCTTCTGTGCAAATTGCCTGCCAGAGAGGGAAGGCTCTGGTTAGGAAGTTATGTATCTCACTAATACCAAATACCACAGAAACAAATTTCAAGCATGCTTTTGGTAATTCTTTGCAACGCTGTCCAGCTAAAACTGCAGTCCTAAACACACCCTTGCCTTAAGAGGCACTGTACTTCAAGAGTACAGAAATTAAAGTCTACCAGGAGGGCCAGTCTGGCCTGCTGAAGTTTATAAATTATGATTTATTACTTTTCTATGCCACCTAACAGCCAGAGCTCTCTAGAATTCCCCAAACAACACGCCTCTTTCCCCTCTTCCCACCCTCTCTGCCCCAACTGCAGATGCTAAATTTTCTGCAGTTTCCCCCTCCTTCTAAAAAGTTGAAATGCCTCTTCTAAGACTTAGTTAGCAGTAGTAAAAAAACTGTAAGCTAAAAGTGACTGGTAGTTGTGTTTTTCTGGCCCCATCCCTTTTGCCTTTGGATCTGCACCCACCGGAATGCAGCCTCTGAGAACATCTCTGAAATGACATGTGACCCTTAGGGTAAAGTGGTTCTTCACCTTCACTGTGTAGAACTTACTTATGAGTAAGGCTGAACATGATCAGGCTGTAATTCTGAAAAAATGGCTGTCTCCTTGGGAATTAATGGCTCTTACCTTAATATCTGCACCAGACAGATCATCTTTAGCCATAATCAGCTCATCTAGAGTAACATCATCTGCCAAGGTCATTCTGCTGGTATGAATTTGAAAGATACGCTTCTTGGTTTTCTCATCTGGCAGAGGGAATTCAATCTTCCTATCAATACGTCCTGAGGATGAGAACATTTCCACCAGCTCAGATTTTTGCTAGAAGGAGAAAAGGGAAAGGCTTCTCCTGACAGGGGGCTCCACAGTAGGGCCAAGCCTTTTTTTTTTTTTTAAATGGAAGGTGATTATTTGGGAAATGCTGGTATGCTGTCCCACAGTTGTGCTATTAGGCACCTATTTTCCCACATCACAACTGCCATATTTTCTCTGATTAACAGGAGCTAAACATGCCTTATTTCAAGTACCATATGATTGCAATTCTGTTTATTTTATCTATAGCTTTCCATCTGTCCTTCCTTCCATGGACCTCACAAGTTACAAGTTCTGAGGCCATCTTGCACTCCAGCCCTGATGAGATCCATTTCTAATGAGCTTCAAGCAAGGTACTTGTGTTGGGTGTCCTTAGACGAGTGCCTAAGTTCCAATAGCGGCAATGGCATTTGCTTCTCTTTCCACTCCTTGTCATCTCCCTCATATCAGAACGTGCTCCAACGGAGCAAAGCTCAGGGAGCCAAGGTTTCGTTTGGATGCCAGGAAGCACTTCCTGACAGTCAGGACATCGAGGGTGTGGAATGGGCTTCCACGAGAGGTTGTTGAGGCCCCATCGGTGCGGGTGTTCAAGGATAGGCTGGACGTCCACATGGTGGGCATGTCGTGAGCGGAGCCGGCTGGTGCCGGAGGTCAGACTAGATGGCCCGGGAGACCCCCTTCTGACTCGCTCTGTTTTCTATGTTTCTATCAAAAGTCTGCCCTAAAAGCCTCAAAATGTTTTAACCTACCACTCCTAGCCAGCATCACCAATAATGAGGGATAACAGGAGTTGTAGGCCAAAAGATTTGGCAGAACACCAGCTGATCACCCTTCCTGTGAGTTGAGGCACCTGAATTTTTTAAATCTGTGATGTGTCATATACAGTGATGACATTATAGAATAAAGTCCAAGGAACAGAAAAGAGATGAGTGGCTAACTTAGAAATCACTGCCAAGTAGTACATGTAATAAATGAAACTGGAAAAAAGAACATGCAACTCTATTTTTACCTGGCCTAATCAAGGCTGGATCCAATGTTTCTATTCTGTTTGTGGCCATGATCACTTTTACATCTCCGCGTGAGTCAAACCCATCTAATTGGTTGAGCAACTCCAACATTGTTCGTTGGATCTCCCTTTCACCACCTGAATTTGAGTCATACCTTTTGGAGGAAAGAAAAGGAATAAAACAAAAATAAATTTCACTGAGCAGTATTCAGGGAAGACAACATCCCCTTTCACATGCAAGGAAGTCATCAAGAAATTAACAGCAAATATGAGAACTCCTTTTCCCCCCAAAACAGCATATTCTCAAGTTTTTACTGGAACTGCTTTGGTTAAAGTACACCAGTTTCTACAGCCTGTAGTACATAATGAGGTCAGCATGTTTAAATTCCCCAACTCAGTGGAGAAGGTGGATTCAAACTGATGCAAAATGGCATGACACTCTAAACAAAACTTGCCAGGCACCCACATTGTTACCTTTTCAGTGATAAGAGAAAACTTTATATTTAAAGTATTTTGGGGTTTCAGGGCACAAGTGCTATGGCTAGTAGATGTGGTCTAGCCAGCCATAGGAGAGGTGGAACTCAAAGCCTTAACCCTCATGTTAAGGCTTGCTCTGCGCTGCTCTGCCCTCACAGCCACGGTGGTTCTTTTTGCATCAGCTACAGTTCCAAGGTCACAAGGCAGACCTCAGAGCCAGTGTTTGGTGTGTGAGGTTCTGTCAGGATGTGATGTATCCTGGAGGCACCTCAGCCTGTACTCCTTGCAAGCAGGACAAAAGAATTAGGCACTGAAAATGGCAGTCTAAGCATCGGAAGCATGGAGGTTATTTTTCCTCATCCTTTCTCCTTCCATTAGTGCCTGCAATCCTCTGAAGCTGGAGAGCTATGGACAGTCACATTAGATCACTCTGCCCATCTTTTAGTCCATGCACTATGGTCTTACCTCTAATGGTGATCTATTTTATACATTATTGGGCTATTTGTTCATTGTATATTGGTTTTACATTGAACATTGCTGCAGTTTCATTTGAATTATTGTGATGAGTTAAACTGTAAAATGTATGCAGACATTTATTTTATAGGCAATTAATAAATGAAATAAAAAATAAAAAATCCTCAGGTATGAAGAAGTGCTTTACTGCACTCAGATTACATGTACTATTTAAAAGAGCTACATTTCAGAGTAATCCAGTGATTCACTATCAACTGCCATTCGAAGAACATAAGAAAAGCTGTGCTGGAGCAGACAAAAGACCTATCTGGTCCAGCACTGTGTTCCCACAGCAGCCAATCAGATACCACTGGAAGGCCACAAACCTGACAAGAGTGGCACCTGCTCATGTTCCCCTGCATACTGTCTCTGATACTGGAGGGAGCATCTGGACTCAGTCTTTGATAACTTTATCTTCCAGGAGTTTGTCTAATCCTTTTTTAAAGGTATCCAAACTGCAGCCACTACCACACATTGTGGAAGTCAATTCCATAGTTTAACACTGTAATATGTGAAGATATACTTATCTGTCCTGAATTTCCCACCGATCAGCTTCATGGGATGACTCAGGTTCTGGTATGACAGAGCGATACGTTTCTCTCCCTCTCATAGAATACCAAAACCCATTTTCTCCACAACATGCTGTGGAGCAACCCCTTTAGACTCCAGTGATAACTGCCACAGGACTGCTTCAAACAAGGTGACCAGGTGGAAAATAAGGCAGGGCTGCTGTGCCCTTCACAGCCATTTATGCTGCCCCAGCTGAAATTCCCTTTGTAGTGCAGGGTCCCTGTCTTTTCCACCTACTTACAAATATACAAACTGATCAGCTAAAGCAAAGGCTGCAATACTCCATACCACATTAGAATTCATCACCATTATTTCTTCAGGCCATGAAGGCTAGAAACTTTTCAAAATGAAAGTTGGGACCATCAGGATTCTAGCAAAAGCCTTTGGACACAGGAAAAGGTTCTTTAGGGAAGCAGGGGACAGCAGACAATCCATCTCTTGGACCCATAAACCCCCGTCAGTCAGGAAGCTGGAAGAAAAGCATGAAAACCAATTCACAGAAATGTATTTGTTATGTCTCACATGGAAACGGCAAACTCCTACCTTTTGGTACCTATTGCATCAATTTCATCAATGAAGACAATTGATGGGGCATGTTCCTCGGCTACACGAAACAGTTCACGAACAAGCTTTGGACCATCTCCCAAGTACTTCTGTATAAGCTCAGAACCAACCACTCTCAGGAAGGTGGCAGACGTCTGATTGGCCACAGCTTTGGCTAACAGTGTTTTACCTGTTCGATTTTGAAAACAATGGTGAGGTTACCACCTAAAGCAACTGTGGCTCATCTGCATTATACAGGTACATATTCACTGATACAATGCTGACTTCTTAGGAAGTTCCCATACTACCTATAACAGATTGAGGTTAAGCCAATGAACAGTTTAGGGCACACTGCTAAGCATGTACAGACAGAACCCGCCCCCCAGCTTCCAACATTCCCAAGCCAGCCATGCTGGGTGGGGAATACTTTGAGTTGCAGGACTCCCAACTAAACGTGCAAAGGATCACACCGTAGGCAAGTTCCTTGGAAGTACTGATAGATTTCCAGCTGGTCAGACATGGCTTCCCAAGCCTACTGTGAGGCTATTGCCTTCTGTTCATTCAATGACCATTTCCAGGCAGAAAGTAAAATCTGGCCTGGTAAATACCAGAGAAATACTATTGTCATCAGCCCCCTGGATCTTACTACATCCTCCTTGCTCCTGCATACACCTTCCTGAAGTGTAGGAAGGGGAGGACAGGGTATAAGTATATGCAAGTCTAGTTCCACCTCCTAAATTTCAGGACGTAATGCTTGACCAAGCCCCGAGCAATTTTCAGAATGGATCTAAAATGTACACTACTGGAAAGACTAGCCATTACAATCCACTTTTATGAATGGGTCACAGGAATGAACTGAAGATTTAGAACAGGAATGGGGTGTGGGAGGCCCTCCAAACAGTGTATGCAGCAACTCCCAACAGACCTGCCTAGGAAAGCCAATGGTGAAATATGATGGGAGTTGTAGCCCAACAAGCTCTGTCCCTTCCCTGATTGAGAAAGTAAATCCCAGTGGATTCTCTCGTAGTTACTTAGCTCTCAGTTCAGACTAAGATAGTTAGGTGGTCTGTTTTGATAAATAAATACCATCTTGCTTGAGCTACAGAAGTAAATTGCCTGGAAAATTTACTGCACTCCCATGCAGTACTCCCAATGGCAGGAGCCAGTCCAGCTTGCTGTTTACTGTGTTGAACTGGGGAACCCTGGGAGATCTGGGTTCTAGATCCTGCTTGCCTATGAAGCTTACTGGGCCAGTCACCAACTCTCACCCAACACAGTTCACATGGTTGGCATTGTAAGCCACCTTGGGTTCCTCACAAGAGGGGAAAAAAGTGGGATATAAATGCAACGTTGTTGTTGTTAAAATAAAAACAATCTTTTATTATTTTTCTTAACTTTTATTTACAAGATTGTTAAGCACTACTTCCCAGAATGACTGGGAGTGAAAATAGCCCCAGATAGGCCATAGTTATTCGCTGCTGTTAAACACACACACACACACACCCCTGACCGATCTCTTTACTAATGTGTACTTCAACATGGGCAGTACGAAGGAAAGCAACTGAAAATACATTTGCTGTCAGCCCACTCATGTTACTGTAGACCACCTAAGAAAATGCCAGGGGTGACAGCAATGACCTGCTTCCAGCTGAAGGCAGAATGCCCAGGACACAGCATGAGCCACAGGCCAAACATGGAGAATTCACAGCAGTTGTTTTTGTTTAACGTGTGTGTTACATACAGATATAGCAAACTAGATGTGAAATGAAGAAGGAAAACACTGAGTAATACCTGTGCCAGGTGGTCCATAAAGAATTACTCCCTTGGGTGGCTTGATTCCCATTTCCTCATAATACTCAGGATGGGTCAATGGAAGCTCCACAGATTCCTATAGAGGAGAAAAGGCAGGTCCTTAAAGTACTCTACCGTCTAAGGAAACAGGCACTAAGGCGTTTCTCAGCTGAAAAAACACAGACCAGGCAACACTTTAATGACCAAGACTGGAAATTTAAAAATGAATGCAATTTCTTGGCGAGGCAAAAGCTCAAGCATGTGTCGGGTCACATCCAAACATAAACATCTGAAGTGGGCTAGACCCACTTAAAGTCACAGTGCAAATGACTAAGCCCTATTCATTTCTATGGGTCTGCTCTAAGTATGACTTAGTCTGAATTCAAACCACTGGATTTTAACAGGCAAGAGACCAAAATTTGTGCTGCTCTGGAGTAACTGCCATGCTTGGAAGCTACAACAGAGGCAGATTTGCAGCTTGAAAGGAAATGCAACACAAATTTGGCATCAGAATAACCAGTTCCATTGAAAATTATGGCTCATCACATCTAGTCTCCCTTCTCCCAAGGACAAGAATACTGAAGTGTTGTGGTAAGTGGTTCAACTCTGTGTAGCTGAGTTACTCAAGGCACCACAGGAGCTTTATGTTACTGAGCATAAGATCTCTGAAAAAAATACCAATGGAGGTTTTACATAACAACTTTTAAGAAAAAATTAAGTGAGGGTCTACCACTGTATGACAACATAAACTTATCTGCCAGAAACTTGAATACCTTGATTTCTTGAATCTGGTTATCTAAGCCTCCAATATCTGCATATGTCTCCTGAGGCGCTTTCTCCACCTTCATCACAGTCACTAGAGGATCTGTGTCATCCATCAGGACTCCTATGACAGCATGAACCTAAATCAGAATGACAGGTAGCAGCCACAATAAATTAAAAAGCATGTTGCTTGGGACAAAAGGACATTAATTTGAGTGTTTGACAAACCAATTACGAGCGAGGCCTTAAGGACATTACAGTTCACAAGGTCACGATCAGCTCTAGAAATCTGCTTACCAGTGACAAATGCCCAGCTCCTCTGACAAGGATGCTCAGGACCAGAGCAATCCTTTCCCCAGAGGTCTCTGTGAATTGGAGAGAACTAATTGGGTGTGGGAGGGGGAGATCTCATGAGACCTCATCTCACCCCACCTGTGTACAGGGATGACTTGGGGAAGGATGGGCAACCATTCTGTCACATCATGCTAAGCTGTGGAACAGGAAGTTCTGGGCTGCTTCTGTCTGCTCCAAAGTACAGTGTAATAACTGAGGACACACTGTGCAGAGTTTTCCAGTATGCACATAAAACAGATCAGCCTTTGTGCTACTCTTGGCTACCACTAGCTGGGTTCTGACCATGACTAGGGGTGCGGCTGCACTCAGGATGAGTTTGTGAGACCAACCCATTCACCAGACATCAGTGGGATCCAAGCAGTGATGCCCAAGAATGCAACAGATTGCTGCAGTCTTACCTGCAGACAAGCAGGGTGCGCTTTATGATCCTTGTACAGTTCAAAGCACAGGTTCACACTTCGGCTCTAATTGCATATTAAAGACTCTGTCGCACTACTGACTACAAACAAGCCCAGCAACTGGTCTCTAAGGCCACTTTTCCTTGATTCACTACAGGAGACAGCTGTAGAGAAGTGATTACTTCCTCACAAAATGCTTATCTTCTAAATGAAAGATGCCACGGTTGGCTCGTTTGCCTTTCCCCACTTTCACTATTTTGGATCAGGTGCAGTTTTTAAGGAGCACATAGATTACCTTATGATTAAGCAGCACCGAACAGCCGGGTTCTAGCAAATCCTTGTCTACAAAGGAGAGAATGCTGACATAGTGTTCAGACCCCACCGATGTAGATACGATGGCATGATTATCATCAATTATCTCCTCCAATGTCCCTACAGACATTGGGGTCCCTCTCAGGTCATCCACCTTTGATCTCTCTTCCTGCAGACAAAAATAAGCTGTAATTAGATGTCATGAGTTGCCCATATCTGTGAGTGCATTCACACAACATACTAAGCCAACATGTGAATAAGCTGAGACAACTGGGCTTACAGTAGCTTGTTCTTCTGCTCCTTCCCCGATCCTCCAGCTACTATCCCAGGGTCAGCAGAATCTACCACATTTCACCCACTCCCCTCCAATCACTACACCTTTTGATTTTCTTTTATTTTCTTTTTAGGGGCTTTCAAAAAAGTGGAATTGGTTTTTTAAAGTTTCTGGTTCCTGAAAATTGTGCAACTGTCATCTTTTAATATTTTTGTTAGTCTTTCCCAGGTGTACATCTGCACATGTGTGGTTGCCCAATATGTTTAATTTTGCTTGGTAAATGGTCTTGTAAGTTTCAGGTGAGAAAGGAAAGAGTGAGCCAGAGTAGCTAATGCACATGGAAACTGGCAGTGCCAGACTGCAAGCAAGCTAATTGCTGCCCAGGCATCAGCTTTCAGTTGCCAGAAAAGGGGAAAATCCAGAGACACTAAGTGCACCAAAATGACTGATAATCCCCTTTGCAAAATAATCCTCTGGCAGTTGTTGTCGCCTTCTACCTTTCTACACTTTTTCAGCCACTCCAGAAAGGAGAGGCACTAGCTCCACCCACCTTTGAATTTCCTTTTTGGAGAATGTATTACTGCAGCTCTGACAGTTCTAAAGAAATACGCATTTCCAGGACTAGGCAACATGCACATATAATGGCTGCCAAGTAAACGGTGAAATGTAATGGCAGGATAATAAATGGAGAGGAAAATCCCACTCCATTCACCACCCTCCCCCGCATTTACTTGACATCTATTGAATTTGTGCATATTTCCCTGTCCAAAAAGTGCTCAAATATTTCCATCACTTAAAAAATAACCTTAGAGCTGTTAAATAGAGCAAATGGACGAAGAAAATGGGTTGCCAGCATCAGCAGTAATTAGACCCATGCACCCAATGGGGCACTACTCACTGGATCGCATTAAGCCACCCCCTCAGGATTTTTAAAAAACTGTCAGAAACCAGAAGTAACAGCAGCAATAAGTGCTCTGAAAAACGGAGTTCATTATCTCTCTTTGCTGCCACAGCTGGAAACTTAGAGAAATACTGAAAGACAATATTGAAATCTGTACATTTAACCCTTTAAAGCCAGCACTGCTAAGGGGATTAATGTTGCCACCCTTTGGATGCCCAAGTGTTACTTTTAATTGACAGCTAGCAACTGCTTACAAATTAGTCTACATACAAACTTGTCACTGTCCATTTGCTACCTACTTCCTTCTGAGAGCTGAATATACAAGACCACTGACAAGGCAAGACTACACATATTGAATAGCCATATTTCCACACTTATGCAACTGCAAAAGACCAACAAAAGCATGTTTCCTTATGAAGATAATTACACAAGTTTCTGGGGTAGGAACAAAAGTGTGGTGAAGCATTGTTCATGGCCATGAAATATTATTGCTAGCAGAGCTGTTGCTAACAATGGCAAAGGCAAGGCAGTGAAGAGCAGCAGCTTTTGCTTCTCTTGCTGAGCAGCTCACCAGCAGATCCATGCAACCCATGATAGAATAATATCCTGTGTTCAGACAACATAATCCACTGTGAGTCAAAGAACCCCTAGAACAAGCCGTGGGTTGTCAGGGTGGCTTGTTGCCCAAACATAAACCACTAAATCCAGGTTCAAATAACACAACAAACCAGCATGGCTAGTCACACATGATGGATTGTTGTGACATGCAAACCCAGACTATGTCTTCTGCAGAGTCAAGATGACAGGAGTCCCAATTCATTGCCAGCATCAACTTGCAAAACACAGCCAATGGCTATGCAGAGTAAGTTAAGAGGGCAAGGACCTCACATGAGAGCCATTTTGTTGAAGGAGAAAGATTTCAGATCAGCTAAACACTTCAGTTGATACTGGTGAGAACTTCCCAAACTTCAGCATGCAATGATAAACTACCTCAGCAGAAGGAAAATCTCTGCTGCCAAAGCCAATGTAATGTTATGAGAGTCCAGGAGCTTCAGGTTGCAGTCCTTCCTTGGCCACAAAGCTCCCTGTGTGACTTTGGGCCAGTCACTGACTCGGCCTAACCTACCTCCCAAGGGTGCTGTGAGGCTAAGATAGACAGAAGGTTTAGGTAAGCTGCCTTGAGTTCCTTCAAGGAAAAAGGGGGGAATATAAAAATAATACATTTTATTATGGCTATGCCATGGACCTCCTGCCCAGATTCACTTACAATTTTCCCTTACACTTCTGACCTGTGTCCCAGCATACTGGTTGTAGTGTTAGATGGAGAAAGTGAAAAGTATATAACAGTGACTTGCACTACAGTGAAACAATTTAACACCCTAAAACAAACATAGCAACTGGAGAAGGGGCAGGTAAGGGGAATAATTCTCTTTTCAATATTTGCCTCTTGCTTTTCTTCCAAAGGTTTCATTTGTTCCTGGTTTCTGATGAATTCTTCTTCCATCAAAAGGTAATCCTTGATTCTTTCCAGTTTCAACAGTTTGAGTCTGCACTGGGTGTGAGGGGTTACTGAAAAAAAAGAAAATGACAGGGTCAAAGGAAGTTAAAATCTGGAACAGAATATTCCATTTCTAAATGTGAAGCTCTACAGAGAAGAGACTGTGAACTTATTCTTGCTGTTTTTAATTGTGTTTAAATTGATCTGTTGTTATGTTTTAATAAAAAATCTGTTTTATCTATATTCTATTATCATTATCCAACTTTTTTGCAACATTTGATGTAAAAGTGGTGTGTGTGTGTGTAGAGAGAGAGAGAGCGCGCAATTTGATTTTTGAGAGATGAACAAATTGAGTCATTAATTAAAAGATAATTTTAACATGGCTAAAATGAGATAGTTTTTAGAGAATAATCAGTTCTTAACATCACTGCATTTTTATTTTTATTGCATTTCCATACCAGCCAAAGCTCAATGGATGGTTCACAAAATTAAAACCATAAAATGCGTACAGTATGATGAAGCATTATGATGAAATAGTATCCATTTATCTTCAGCATAACAACAACTTAAAGCAAATTGGAATAGCTAAAAACAACTAAAGACATCATCCAGTGTGGCAACAAGGACTTCATAAAGCAACCAACATTAAAAAGCTCATCACATGCCCTCAAATGCCTGAGAGATGAGGATAGTCTTTATCTGGTGCCCAAAAGATGGCAGCAGTGGTACCAGGAGGACCTGCATAGGGTAAGCATTCCATGATCCAAGGGCCACCACCAAGAAGGCCCTCCCCCTTGAATATCAGTGCTAAAGTGGTAAATGACTGAACATCTACAAGTTCAGAGTTCTGGATCCCATGATACAGTCATACACAGATGTTAAGAACAGAAGATTCTGTCTGGTGCTATGTACAGTAGCTTTCAGTGTAATGGCTCTCCTTCTGTGAAAGGCACCGTGCTGCCTTGAGCACCTGCTAAACACATATTTATTTCAACAAGCCCTCCTCAACCAACCAGCCACATTTTTATTTGCATTCTATTTTTAAAATACTTTTTAATATAACATTTTCTTCCTTTTATCTTTTAATGATTACATCTGTTTAGACATGGAGCAGTATATACTGTACATGTTGCATATGGCAATCAAATCATTAGCTCATCTTGCTCAGTACTGATAGCTTCAAGAAGAGTTCTCCAAGATTTTCAGACCAAGATGCCTCATCCAGCTTTGCTGACTGGGGCCTTTCAAGCAGAGATGCCCAGGTCTAAACTTGCAAGCTTCTATAAGTAACACATGTGCTCTACTGCTTAACTGTGAACCCTCCGAGATGTACACAAACCAACTGCACTTACCCAATGGAAGTTTGCTGGCAGCATCTGGTCCCTTTGTTTTCTTCTTCTTTTTCCCCACTCGGGTTGGAACTGGAGGCTCATATTTCTTCTTTTTGTCCTTTTGATTTTAAAAACCAAGCAAAAAGAGTTAGCAGGACGACAGATTTAATCCCATGGGAACATGCATAATACAACTTCCTTAACTTAGTCACTGTAAAAAAAACAACCTGCAAACCACTCGAAGACTGCTGGGCCACTTATTTACTGTGTTTAGCTATACAAATCAAAGCAAATACATAACTTGTAGTTCATTAAAAAAAAATCCTTCAATACCAGCACATCAATTAGTAGACATCATGAACACCATATTATAAACATCACAGAACATAAGCCTTGGTAGCTTGTTTAGATAATCTAGTCCCATCTCCATTATCAGACGAAATATAGCCAAATTCTTGACTGTGTGGACACTATGTTTTAAGAACTGGTTCAGGCACCCTAACAAACCATGGGGGCAGCATAAAGCACCCCCATCTATTCCTCCAGCACATCTGTTAGGAGGTTGAAAGTTATTCCTTTTGTTTGAAGTAACTGCAGTTTAACATGACTTCTGAAACCTAAACCATGGCCCAAATTAGCCTATTAGCCACATGCAGCAAGCAATACAGAAAACTGGCTACTGCAAAGTACAGCACTTATTCGCTACATTTCTCAAGGAAGTGTTATGACTACCTTGCAAATGTTTATCAACACTAATTATTCATTTTCCACATATTTCACATAAATTGTATCTCTCTTGTGCTATAATTGTAATAAAGAAACACATTTAATTATATATTCATCTATTAAGCCCAAATCAGTTTGTTTTAAACAGAAGCATTTAGGGTAACACACTATGTATTTTCATGAGTAAAGCCAGATAGAATAGTCTCCCAGCTAAACTCACTGAAAACACATTTTCCTACCTGATATCACATAAGAAAAAGAAAACTGTATGTTTACTTATGCATAACTATGTCACAAAAAGTGAAAATAAAATATCTTGAAAAAGTAAATAGAACTAAGAAACACTCCAAAATAATGAAACAAGAAACCTGCAGAAGAGAAACAGGTACTATCTTGCTTTGAAGAGTGGCATGTATCAGAAAAGATAAGAAGGAATGAAGTAAAATTATTAGTCATAAATCATAAGCTGGGCATTTTGGAAAAATAATTTATTGTTATGAGTTGAATACCAGAAACAACACTAATGTGAAATCATTCAAATACTAGCACAGTAGGCACAGGGACTTTAGAATTAAACATCAGTTCCTCATGGAAGACCTAACACCTATTTCATGGATTTCTTGGGTTTGTTTTGCTCTTAGTTTACAACTGCCACTGAGGAAGATGCTTTAATCTTTATAAAACGAAAAAGACAGTTCTTCCTGAACTAAACTAAAAACACACTCAAAATATGTTGTGTTTTTAACAATATATATATATTTGTTTCTATTCAATATTTGAATCATGTAGAAACTACTTAAGTTTTTAAAATAAGACATACCTCAGAATTCCCAATTATTAAGTCTGGGTCTTAATTCCATCAATTTTTAATCCTACAATTTTCCTGGTGAAACTTTGTTCTTTGTGTACAGCATGAGACATGTTATCTACTGATCCACTCTCAAGCTAAGTATAAAAATTACATAACATAATATTCCTATATTAGGGCAAATCTGTCACAGTAAATCAAACTGAACCTTGTATTTCCTTTCTTTTACTTACTTTGTCATCCTTCTTGCCACCTCCAGGACCATGTCCACCACTCTGACTTTGACCCTAATAGAAGAAACAGAAAATCAAGTGAAATTCAACAGCTGTATTTGCAAGACACAACAACCCATAAAGGCCACCCATTCCATTCAAGCCAGCTTTATGTGTTGTCTGAACCCTGAACATTTTCTGCAGGCTGTCTTATATTTAGAGAAAACAGATCATGCTTATGCCCCCCTTTTCCCCTTGAACTTGGCTTAGTTCTTTCTGCACCATATGCAGCTCTCCAAGGGTAGATTCAAGTCCACCTTGAAGCATGTTTCTGAGCTCAGTGCCAAAGCTCCACCTTCTGTGACCAGCTAGACTCTGCTCAGCATCCACAAAATTGTGCCCTACGTATATGACAATGTGATCCAGCTTTTATGTGTTTTCTGCAAGAAACATTGTTCAGACGGTATACATGTCTGCTATTTAAATGTACAGCTGCCCTCAGCAGCAAAGGAACCCTATCCTATGTGTTCTCATGCAGTTTTATCTAGCACTGTCCTTGGATATGGGGATGTGTAGACATTCCAGGAGAGAGGGAGGAGAGAGGTTCCAACACAATATTTTACTATAACGTATGAACCATCCCTGCTGCACATCAGCCTATCCTACACTGAACTTAAAGATTCAGATAGCTGAAACCAGCTAACTCTTTTGTCGGGCAGAAGTGCAGTGGCAACTATCTGCCCTCCACTAGATGCCACAAAAACCTTCAAGTTCAGAGAGTTATGGACAGCAGCATTGCATGGACTGTTAAAAATTGATCGCGGAATATATATTTGTGACATTTGATTGAATCAGAGTTCTCAGACAAGAATACATGTGCTTTTAAAGATATACATGCACCACCTACACTTTTTAGCTCACACACAACAGTCCCATCAGCTATGTAAAGTGTGCAGTTGTCTCAAAGAACAACAAGCAACATGTTATTGAGCTTTTATATCATTTTAAAGGATACTTTTAGGGATAAGTACCAAAAGACAGGGTACTTATTCATAAATAGCAGGCCTATTTTTAATAATTTCCATTGTAGTTTTGAATATTACTATATTTACTATCAATATGTCATGAGATGCTTTAAACATAATATTGTGGAAACGTAGCATACAAATAAATACATGACAAAGAGTATATTAAAATACCTATAAATAACATAAATCTCTGTACAACATGCAAGCCACATACACACATGGGGAAAGTGTGTATACATTTATAAGTGTATTGTGGAACAGCCCAACCTGGTGCCCTCCAGATGTGCTGGACTACAGCTGCAGCATATTGGCAACTGTAGTCCAACACATCTGGAAAACAAAAGAATGGGAAGGTTTTAGAGATTTATATAGATATGCTGTGATATATAATGTTTTCATATCAGAGCACAAACATGAGGATGAACATAAAACCAACTACATATGTGGTTTGGAAAAAGAGAATGGAAACATTTTTCTTCCTTTCTCATAATAATGGAACCCAAAGTGGTCAACCCATGAAGCTAACTGATAAGAAGTTCAGAAGAGATCAAAGGAAGTAGAGTTTACTCAGGAATGCTATATTTAAGCAATATGCAAATCACAAATAAACAAATACTTTTTCACACAAAACAGAATTTAACTATGAAATTCGCTTCCACAAGATGTAGTGATGACCATCATTAAGGGTGGTTTTAAAAGGTGCTTGGGTAAATTCATGGAGAAGACCTGATAGCTGTATACTATCTCCGATATCAGGGCCAGTATGGCTCTATACACCGATTACTAGAGATGACAGATGGGCGAAACATGTTGCACGCATTTCTTTCCTGTGGGTTTACCGGGGGCAGCTGGTTGGCCACTGTGTGAACTGAACGCTAGACTAGATGGGCCCTTGGTCTGATCTAGCTTGGCTCTCCGAATGTCTTTATCTCACGGCAGACACTAACACACTGGATTTTGCAGCAATGTCCCTGGCCGAACCGGGTTTCTTTCACGCCTCCAAACCCTGCTCACCGTGGCCACCTACTCCAACACGAAGCTGCCTCGCTCCCTTCCGCTGCCGTTCACCTCACCTTTGATAGGGGAATGACGATGACATCGCATAATACCCGGGCCGGAGTGAGAAGCGAGGCGGCGGGAGGAAAAGCAGAGAGCAGGTCCCGGGTTCAGAAAGAGCCCGGCCCGCCTCTTTCTATCTCGCCTTCGTAAAGCGTAGACGTCGCGCTCTCTAAGGGGATCACCCACAACCCAGGAACACCCAGCACCCGATTCACTCACCATTCTGCTCCCTCACCGCCCGATACCGGAAGTTTAGCAGAAACTGGCGGAAGCGCACTCTGGACACGACGGGATGCGACGAGGGTCAAAGAACTGCTAACACGAAGAACGCAGCGGGCGCGCGGAAGTGGGGGACTGCCGGCGCTAGGCCGAAGGAGGGCGCAGAAGGCGCGCAGCGGCGGCGGCGGCTTCATTTCCTCGGGGGCGGGGCCAGCGCGGTGTTTCTTGCAGTCCACCACGCTGGGCTGCCTTAGTCAACTTGGTACCCGCCAGGCGATTTTATTTTTTTTGGAATGAGAACTCCCATAATCCCTAACCGGGAGCCATGGTGGTTGGTGCTAATTGGAGTTGTGGTCCAAAACATGTCGAGGACACTAGACTGGGGGAAGTTGAAATAGCAGGTTTTAGAAGAAAGTTATGGTTTGTTCATTTGCTTATTGGAAACGAAGGATACGCTGCCTTTTAGGCTCAAACTTTATCAAGGTGGTTTCACTCATATATGCTTTATAAACATACATACGAATAAATGTATAAATATGCAATCGTTAATTCATTTAGGGCACATACATGCTTAGGCAGAAATGAGCCCTGTTATTTCCAGCTTTCTTCCAGATACTCATGCTGACTATGGCATGCTCAGAATTGTAGGAAGGAGTTGATGCTGTTTTGTCCGGTTTTGCTTTTCCTGGAAAGCAAAGATTATAGTTATACCCTGACTTTTTTCCTTTAAGGAATTCAGGCCAGCTTAAATAATTGTATCTTTAAATTAACAGGATCGTATATGATAACTTAGTTGTTCCTAATACATGTAACAAATAATTTTAGAAAGTGTTTATATTTATTTACTATCCTGCCTTTTCTTCTTTCAAGGAACTCAAGGCAATTTACTTAATTCTCCTTCACGCAATCTTACCCTCAAGTAGGTTGGCCTGACAGTCTGTGACTGGCCCAAAGTCACCCAGTTACTCGAGCAGGGACTAGAACCTAGGTCTCCTGAGTCCCAGTCCCACATTCTTAACCACTACACCACACTGGCTCTCCCTTAAAAGGCTGCACAGTGTTCTCAGAATGGTTCATACAGTTTTTAAAAAAATCAGCAGGAACACTAATCAGAAGGGATGTTTAACCTGGCTAGATAAATACATTTAACCAATTTATTCTAAGCAGCATAGCACCTTACACTGACCCATTAAGATTCTTCTTAAGGAGAAAGCAGTTTCCCACAAATGACTCTATAGACCCTGCTTTTAAAGGCATGGAATGATGAGGGCATACATATTTCAGCTGGAACAGCTGAACCAAACAACTCTAAAAGTTCATGCATGTGATGTATTATTTTTAATCCATAAGGAGACAGCAAATTTTTGAATAAGATTTTTGCAACCGGACACTAAATTGTAAGGATCCCTGATGGAGTTTAGACTAATTAGACTAGAGACACATGACTAGTTTTTCAAGTATTTCATTCCTATTACTTTATCATTCAGTTCTCCCAACTAGTGATATTTAGTTTTCTTTCTTTTCTGGCTGATATTTGCTCAACTACTGATATTTAGTTATTTTCTTATTTTAATTGTCTCTTATTTTTATTTAGGTATTGTTCTTTTTTCCTTTTTAAAGACTTCTATGTTGTTGCATGCATTGTTGTTCTTAAGATACTAAAATGCTTCTTATTCTCCACTGAAATTTAAGGAGATGCTAGATTTGCTTTGACAGACTAACCATTAAATTTAAAATTATTAAAAATTAAAAATTAAATTAAAATGTAGGAGAAAAGAAAATAAACCAGTAGAGGGCTCTGTATAACTAAATTTAACAATGCTGATACATTGCAAGTTGAAGCTAAGTGGATTTACAGAAATCTAAACTATGGCCTAACCATAAATTTTCCAATGTGTGTTCAATGGTGTACAGGCAAATTTAGAAGTGGGATGGGGGAGTCTCTTCATAATAGTCAGAGCCACAGCTCAGAGCCTCACCCCCTTCAAAGCTATCCCTGTTTTCAAGTTTATACAACCTATGATTATACAGTAAAAATGAGCTTTAGCACTTAGTTTGAATTTCTGTTAATGAATGCAAGAGGTGAAACAATTACAGCTTCTAGAAGCTATTTCTTATTATCGTATTATGAATGAATGAATGATTTTTAACATTACATTCATGCCCTCCTCTCCATCCCAAAAGCTCCCCAAGTGGCTTATGTGGAAATAATAAGGCAGTTCGTACCCACAAGCTTACTGTCTAAAAACATGACATACAAAGGGAAAGAGACAGGAAGGGAAGAGGAAAAAAAGGAACTCGGGCACTAATCATCCATACTTATTGAAACATATGTAGTTATATTCCCCCAAGAGTAGCAGTCTGGATTGACAATCACTGTTTGGTTTCTTTTAATTTCCTGCAGCCTCTGCAACCACTGACTTTTCATGAGCATGTGTGTGGCAGATCCTCCACGAGTCCACACTCCATAGTTTAGGGAGTCCGGTTTCTCAAAATATCCAATAATCTTTATTGTGCTCTCGTTGGATCCACACTGAATCATGCATACAGTAGCCTAACTGAAATAAGAGGAACTTAAGGCTATTAAAAGTCATGGCTAATTTTCCCATTGATTCCAGTGAATTTCCAGTGATTCCAGTGCAGTTGCAATACTTGTATTCCACTTTAACCACTGTTTCTACCAAATAATTCTGGGACTAAGAGTTGCTAGAAAACACCTACTTGCCTCACAGAACTACAGTTCTCAGAATGGTTTATCAGCCAATCCCTCCTTCCCAGGGACTCTGGAAACTATCTCTCTGTATGAGGAAGAGGTGTCCACAAATGACACTCAGTACCCTTGGCAAATGAGGGGTAGTTTTTGGAGCAGCAAAGGCAAGCTCAGCACATGTCCCTTGAGAGGTGGTTAGGAGGGACAGTGTCTCTAGCTTCAGGGATCCAGTGATTCCCCTGACGGCCCCCTCCAAAATAAGTGAGAGCTGTTGGAGAAACACAGAAATAAAGCAAGTCTGAAGAGGCCATCTAGTCTGACTCCCCGGCTCCAGCTGGCTCCACTCATGACATACCCACCATGTGCATGTCTAGCCTATCCTTGAGCACTCTCACCGATGGGGCCTCAATCACCTCCCGTGGAAGCCCATTCCATACTCTCAGGGTCCTAACTGTCAGGAAATACTTCCTGGCAGTCAAATTGTACTTTTGTTCCCTGAGCTTTGCTCCATTGGAACACATCCTGCCCTCCTCTGCAGGGGAAAAACGGTCTCTACCCACCTCCATGTGATACCTCCTCACGTACCTATATGTGGCCAAGAGATCTGCTCGGAGTCTTCTCCAGACTGAAAAGACCCAGTTCCCTCAGTCTCGCCTCATACGGCTTTCCCTGCAATCTGGCCACCATACTTGTAGGCCTATGTTGCATCGATTCCAACCTGGCTATATCCTTCCTGTAATGTGGAGCCCAGAAATGAACCCGATACTCCTGTTGCAGGAGCACCAGAGTCATATATAGTGGTAGTAATACCTCTCTTGTTCTAGAAGCCATGCTTCTGGCTCTGCATCCAAGGGTGGCATTTACCCTCTTGACTGCTGCATCACACTGCTGGCTCATGTTTAGTCTGCAGTCGACCAGTACCCCAAGATCCCTTTCACAAGTGCTGTTCTCCAGCCACTTGTCCCCTAACCTGTACTTATGACACCCGTTCCTATGCCCCAAGTGAAAGATGTTGCACTTATCCACATTGAATGCCATCCTGGTGTCCACTGCCCGCTTCCATAGTCTGTCCAGATCCTTCTAGATCCGGAGTACTTGCTTCTCAATTGTGGCCCCTGCCCCCATTTAGTATCATCTGTGAATTTGATCAGCAGACTGTTCACCCCTTCCATGAAGAAGATGATGCCTCCTTTGTTCTTACAAATACAGGGTTAAAGAGAAAAGTTATATGTATGTAGTTCTAGGAAAACTGGTCCCAAATAAGAAAGAACAAGAAGGAAACAGGGCAAAGATGAGTGTCTGAGCTACATCTTGAAAGTGTTGTCCTTGAATGGGATATAAATGGAGGGAGGACAATTCTTAGCCTTGGGAAGGGAGGAGGGTTATGAGAAAGTTGTCAGGGGATGAGAAAGTTGTTAGAGGATGAGGTAAACTATAAAAGCTTTGTTCTAATTGTATGGTGTGCAGTTCCAAGGCATTCTGTCAATAGAAACATTCTTAATAAATATTGTTTGCTTTTCTTTGACCTATTTTGGCCTGTTTCTAACAATTTGGCAACAAGGATGTGATCTTGGTTTCATTGAATCACTGCTGAATTCCTGCTGGCTTCAAAACAGATAAGAGAGGGATCTTTCTTTGGATAAACTTCTCTCTAGGAAATTTCAGCGATTTAATGTCAAGGCAGTAAATTCCAAGGGAAACCAACAGGGTCAGCCACATGGATTAAGAATGGGTCTGAAACTACCAAGGCAGCTGTGGGGATTATTTGAAGGGTCTACTGTTGGATTCACATCTGAGGCAGATGGCTATTGGTCCTTGTGGGTCAATCCTGCACCAAATTTAAAAAAAAAAACAACTTTTCTTCCCAGGTTATTGGTAAACCCAGCAGTCTTTCTCTATGTGGGCCATGGCATGGGTTTTCTATCTTTCCCTTTCAAAAAGCGGGGGGGGGGGGGATCTGATTGGGAAATGTGGGAGCCTGTGTCTTTAAGAAGGGCTGTTCCTAAGCCACAAAAGGAACCAGACTGTCAGTGGATGAGGTCAGAGAATTGGTGATTGGGACAAAATCAGGCTTTCAAAAGCCTTGAAAGGGCTTTTCTAGTGGTCCCTTTGGGAGTCAGTCTGGTTCCTTAAAGTCCATGGAGAGTAGTTAAAAGGTTGAAAAAAACCAATCATTTCAGGAAACAAAAGGAGAAATGGCATCTCTGACAGATGTTCTGCTTCTTTTGCCCCATGTTAAAGGTCTTTCTGTATCCAATGTGATTCTTTAATTTTCCTGCTTGCACCATTGGAGACATCTCTATTCTCAATCCCTCCCTAAACCCTTTTACTAACTCAAAAGAGAAGCTGTGTTGGGTAAGAAGATGATCAGGAAAGATGTAAAAGACTAGAGAAACTACTTTCTCTTGCTTCAAGCCCAGCTGAAACAACTGGCAAGAATGCGCTTATCTGGTTCATTACTACATGAAGCTGCCTCATAGGAAAATACAAACAGCTGCCTATTTTCCTTTTTTTTTTTAAAGAGCCAGATGAAGGACTTCTGAGCCCAAAGCCAAAAATTACAAAGCTTCAGTTGTAAAGTTAGTGAGTTTCCCTGATGTTTTCTCTCAGAATTCCAGGGCTAGATTCTGCTAAAAAAACACACACAACCCTCTCTTAATCTCTAATTTGAAGGAGGATGTTTACCTGCCCTTAATTTCCAGGTTAGAAAAAATAGGATCAAACCCACTCTGATGTACTTTGGAGACTATTCTCAAGAGGGGAGAGACAGAGAAAAAAGAGGAAGCTAAAATACTAGGAATGTACCAGCATGCTCAACTCCACTTAGGACCTTTAAGCATTCCACCCCAGCTTCCCCTTAGAACAGGGCCTAAAATAGGCCTGGAGCAGAGGGACAGCTGTGTGAAAAAGCAGAGAGCCAGTGTGGTGTAGTGGTTAAGAGCATGGGACTGGGACTCAGACGACCTGGGTTCTAGTCCCTGCTCAGCCATGGAGCCAACTGGGTGACTTTGGGCCAGTCACAGACTCTCAGCCCAACCTACCTCACAGGGTTGTTGTTGTGGGGATAAGATGGAGGAGGAGAATGATGTAAGCTGCCTTGAGCCCTTTGTAGGAAAAAGGCAGGATATAAATCGATAAATAAATAAATAGCTAGCTAGCTAGCTTCAGGTTTGCCACTGCTCCAAAACCCAAGCCACTGGAAGAGTGAATGCACAAGCTCTGGAAAAATAATCTGTCCCCAACAGGGCGCTCTGACCCCTCAAGGGTCCCTTCCACTGCACCCTTGTTTGTGTTAGTTCCAACTTTGCATATTATTTCCTGTCACATACATGAAAAAGGAATGCCTTGTCTTGAATTTACACACTACATTTATCAAAGTAAAAGAAGTTGGAAGATATTTTCTAAAGGATGAGTCCTCAAACTACGGCCTGTGGGCCAGATCCGGCCACCATGCCCATTTATCCAGCCTACCTCAGAGGTTTTGTACTCACTGCACCCGCTGCTGCCTCGCCGTGCATGCGCCTGGCACTTGCTCACTCAGAGTTCATTTTGGACTCGCTCGGAGAAAGCAGTCTCTGAGCAAGCAAGCCGCTGCCCAGGGTGCTGCCACCTCACTGGTTGGCACTGCCGTCACCTTTCAACTGGCCCCCTGTTGGAAAAGTTTGAGGCCCTCTGTTCTAAAGCTTGTTGCCAGGGCTTGCTCATGTTACAAGGTAGGCATCTGACCTCAAACCTGCTCATTTTTTCTTTTGATTAGTCTCACAGAAGCAATTAATTATACCAGTATACTCACTTATTGCTATTTGGAACTGCTGAAAAATCAGCTTTCAGTGATTTTAAGGAGAAATATCATGGTTCTGATAGAAATAGTATTTAAATAAAATAATTCACTGCTTTTATTTATTCACAAGGATGATTCCAGGATCTGCCTTCTGTGGATGGAAGGGCTCTGCTTATAGAAAGTTCTTCTGTTTGATTTGGGGACCCTGCCTTCTGTACCGCATCTTGTCCCATTCAGCAGTGTCCTCAACCATTTCCAGGTGTTGGAGGAGTTGCCATGAGGAGAGGAGGGAAAGTCCAGTGTCATTAGGCGTGCCCACACCTAAAGCTAGATCCAATGCAAAGTATTGTTGCTATTATTATTATTATTTCATTGCATTCTTATCCGGCCATTCTTCTTTAAGCAAGAAATCCACAGCAACTTATGAGGGTCTCCTCCTCTCAATTGTGACCTCACAGAAATAGCTCTGTGAGGTAGGTTAGGTTGATAAACAGTGACTGGCCCAAAGTCACCCTGTGGACTTCAAGGTATCTCTTATAAGAATTAAAATGTAATACAGGAATCAAAACTACAAATTAGATAAAATACAAATAACATAACCATCTTTAAAACTATGACAATAACAACAGGCCAACATGATACCTTTGAAAGCAGCTTAGGCTGCAATCCTGTATTTTCTTCTTTGTGATTAGGCCCCATTGAATTTAGTGGCACTCAATGTGTGGGAAGGCATGTGTAGGATTATTCTGCGAACCTTTAATACAATGTAGTACAATTTCTAGCAGAAATTATGGCTTTCCGGGTATGTTGAGCTTTTGTCTTCCCCTAGGTGTCCTTTAATCAAGAAATCAGTATGTATAATTCAAATAAATGGTAATTCAGAATTACCCTGCCAATTTATGATAGAGATAATAAGGAAAGATAGCCTAATCCTACGCATGTTTATTTGGAAGTAAGTCCGATGTGTTAAGTGGAACTTCACAGACCTATGTGGACTTTCTTAGGAATAATCTGTGACCATAGTTCTTATTTCTATTTTGCCATCAAAGCCTGTATTTAATTACTTTAATCTTTATCTGCTTTAGGTCATTAATCAGTGCAATCAAATTCTTAATGGAGGGTCTGCAATTCAAAACAGGCTAGGAAGCCACAGTCTTGAATTTAGAACTACACAAAGATAGCGTGTACAAGGCATCCTGAACAGCTTTCATTCATGTGGGCACCATAAGTTGGAGATGACTTGATGACACATAACAACATTTTGATTGAAGAGCAATATCTTGAGAATAAGAGTTCAATAGTGGAGTCAATTATTGGTGCTGGCTCCAGGATTTTTGAGGGAAAGACACTCTCTGTAGTTTCTCTCCAATGCCTTCTCACCACCATGTTCACCAGCTGCTCTTGCTCATCTTTTCCTCATGATCACTACACTTGCTTGACTGATAGGCAGAAGGCCAGTGAGAAAGCAGGCAGAGGTATCTATCACTCCTCCTTCTTGCCACTGTCAGAAAATCCCGGAATTTCAATTCGTGAGGAGGAAATAAAACTCGGCTTCGTGGGAAAGATCAAGTGTCCAGACCATCTGTGGCTTTATTGTATGACCCAGGTTCCCGCGGTAGACTCTCGATAATGCATTACCGGGCAGGCAGAGGTAAACTCACTGCAAAGCTTCAATACAGTTACAGGGTATTTTATACCCTCCCCGTCAAGTCACAGGTACAGGGCAATTGGTGACAGAAAGCAGACATTACATTCTGAGGTCATCACATACAGAACAGATAAAGGAATGTCAGTCAATCATACAGTGACAATGAGATTACAATATTTCTAATTGCAGTGTATTGATACTTTTAACTGAGTAACTTGAACCCATCTCTAGGTCTGTTTAGACATGTAAATTCAAGCTACTGAGAAACTATTCATGAACTCATAAGCTTATCTAGACTCTAGACATTCTGAATGACCAGGGCACATGAAGCCCTCTGGGCTATCAAAAGATACTTCCTGGTAAACTGTGAATTCCAATGCCATTTTAAACAGTGACTTAGCTTGGTTTGAGGAGTAGTATAGGATTGATTCCACAATGCAAAAGCACACAGAAGCAATGCTTTTCTGACAGGATTTATCCAAATTTTCCCAACACCACCGCCATTGTTTAAGCTGAGGAAAAATGGTCAGGCAGGCCAAGGCAGGTGAACAAGCAGGCTGCAATGGTGAAGAGAAGGAGGAGGTCTAAAGGCCCCTTCCAGTGGCCTCTGAGCCTTTAGACATGATGAATATTCCAATATGTAACATCCAACCTTTGGCATCTCAAAAACATGCCTATAATTGCATTGCTCATTTAGATCCCTACATTGTTGCATCTTATGAATATCTGAATATTTTGTATTATAAGAGACATCAGGGCAATTATGCCAAAGTCCTGGGATCACTTAAGCAAACAGAATCACAGGATAAAAGATAGAGAAATAATGCTGGAAGTTCTTTCTGCATAAAAAGAGAAGAGGACATTTCTCAAATGAGAAATATTCTTAGTCAAGGAAATTGTTCAGTGAGTGTGTTATTCAGAGAGTATTCCTGTGAGATCAACTGGACTTCCAAGTAAATGTGCTTAGACACTTTTAAGCAAGAGTACAATCTTGTACTTGTTTAGATAGGAACATGTCTAAATCCCTACCATTCCCCAGTCAGCATATGTTAAGACACATTGGGATTTATTTATTTATTAGCTTTATCTTCCACTTTTTCCTTACAATAAACTCAAAGTAGCTAACTTCAGCCTCTTTCTGTGGTTCTCAATCTTATCCCCACAACGACAGCCCTGTGAGGTTGTTAGGATGAGAGTCTGTGTCTGGCCCAAAGTCAGCCAGTTGGCTCCATGACTGAGCAGGGACTAGAACAGATTGCCAGAGTCCCAGTGCCACTACACCACATTGGCTCTGGATTAGATCGCAGCCTCCCAGGTGGGAGATTGCTGAAGTCCCATCTGTAGGACTCGGCTGTGATTGCTTCAGCAATACAGGGGACGTGACCAGCCCATCAATGCTGGCCTGCCAGGTATGTCCCACAATAGGATGCCCATAACCTTCTGTGCTCAGAAGCTTACAGGCATCCCCAGAGTGACTTTAGGTACATCACCAACTCTAAGCCTGAGCTACCACACAGGTTTATTGAGAAGAAAAAATGGAGAAAAGAAAGACCATGTGACCTGCATCGACTGCTTTTAAAAAGAAGGCAGGGGATAAATGTAATAAGAATAAAAACTAGCTAACATATAGTCTAGATTTGTATCAAGTTTCTGTTTATTGACAAATTAAAGGAAATCTCCCATCTGCTAATTTTGCTGAAAACAATATGCTGATATATATCCAGACTTGTTCCTCAGTTTTATTTTTAAAAGGCATCTGTTGGCACCAGACCTTAAAATGTCATGGGGACATTTGTTCGCTGGCTAGATGGCCAAAAGGTAATATAAGCACAACCCACTTTTAAGTTTTATGACCTTGCTTTCTCAGGTAAACAGCCTAAACCAATAGAATAGGTAACCTTGTGACCCCCAAATGCTTTGGACTACAACTCTCAGCTGCCTCAGCCAGTAAGGCCACTGGTCATGGATTATGGGACTTTTAGTCCCAAACATCTGGAGGGTGTCTGGTTGCCTACCCCAGCTTAAATTTTGTGAAGGGGAAGAAAAGGCAGTGCTTATGAATGCAGAGGGACAAAGTTTTCTTACTGAGCTGTCCTGTTTGGGTCCATCCAATGAGAAAGCTACAGAACGTGGGAAATGATGGTTGCCTTGTGCTCCTCTATTACCAAAATGCTCTCAATTATCCTTAACAGTTTGCTTTGTTCTCCAATAACAAAACTGAAGTTCTTGCTTTAGTCAATTCACACGTTCCCAGTTTCCTATCTAGATCAGGTTTAACTTTACTTGCTGCAGATATCAGGATTGTGAAAGGGATTCTGTATAAAAAAAAAAAATGAAGGATGCAATTTAACCTTTGAAGAGTTTAGGATTTTATGTGTGAAATTTATTTAAGCTGCCAAAGAAAAGGCACACATTGATGACCTTTCAGTTATAATCTCTTACTCTGAGTTGATTCTTGTGTGGATGTAAAGCCAGAATGGCAATTATCCTTGAGAGTGACACTGAAACCTCTCTCTCACCCTATAGTACAATAACTGCCCTTCAGATTCATGGAAGGTTCTGGTTTCAGTCCTTGTTGGCTAACTTTAGGAATGTTCAATCTCCCTTGTGCTAACTTCCTGCAAGGTAAGAATTGTGGTGGTGGGAAGCCCTGTAATTTCATCCTGAATCCTTGAACTAGAATACAAAGGAAATTAGAAGGCAATTGGTTTATGAAGAGAAGTGCAAGCCAACTCTCATTGACTTTGATTCAGTAGAGCATACATACAGTGTTTTGTGTAATGCAAAGACACAACCCCTTGAAAAATTCCAAAACCCAGGAAAAAACATGACCTCCATTTTTGCATTTCATTTGGATTTGGAATATTATGGGGTTATACATTGTGTGCATGTGCACACATGTGCTTGTGCTCATGTTTGTGCCAATCAGTTTTAGCCAACAGATCAAAAGCTTAGTTTGCCCATGAACCAGGATGTCTCAAAATGAAGAAGGAAAAAAAATGCAAACGGCTCAACAGAATGTCAGAGGGAAGAACTTGGGAAAAGAAAAATAACAAGAAACTGCTGCCCTGGTTGGTGGGAGTTTGGGAGAGAATATATTTTATATCTTAAAACATAAAGTTAAGCTATACATGCTTACAGCAAAGAGACAGAGAGAAGAGAGAGGGAAGAAGGAGAAAGAAACTCAGACTCCTAGAGGAAACCTGGCTGCTTTGTACTGACATTTAATTGGTTTAGCAGTGATGGATTATCGGGATGAGGCTCTTTCACATTACCACCCTAAACACAGCTGGCTCTTTCATAAGTTGTGCAATGTGATGGTTAAACCCATGGATTGTTGTTTAGTCTATAAACAATCCAGCAGACTCAGTTTGCTAACTCATGCAGTAGCGGATTGTGAGTTATACAATCCGCTATATATATATATTCCAGTTATATATATGGAAGAGGCGAGTGCATTGCAAACAGTGAATTGCAAGCAGTGCACCAGTTTGTGCACAACAACCCATCCATTTTTAAAACCAATTAATTGTTGTGAGAGAAAAACTCCAAAGGGTTAGAGCTGTTGGAATTGGTTGGGAGAGAACTGAAGAATGGCCAATGTAACACTTTTTTTTTTAAAGGATTCTGGCAAGATCCAGGTAATAACAGGTCAGTTAACATCTGTTCTGGACAAATTGGTTGAAAACACTGTTACTGTATTTTTCCGACTATAAGATGCCCCCATGTATAGGACGCTCCCACTTTTCGTACTGATCTCCGATTGAAGCTGCTGCTGCGTGCGTGCGCCCGCCCACCACCTCCCCGCCTCCCCACATGTGCAAGCCCGCACCAATCTCCTCCAGCACACCCGTGCCCATGCCAGTCTCCCCCCCCATCCTGCCCCCGCCCCCCCCCCCCCAATTGCACCCCCTGCTTCCCCTCCCCCCAGATTGCACCTGCCTTCCCCCCAGCATGTCTGCGGTTCTCCTCTCGGCCCCCCATGTATAAGATGCCCCTCCATTTTTAGGTAAATATTTTTAAGAAAAAGTGTTGTCTTATATATGGAAAAATGTGGTACCTATAAAATTCATAGACATATAGAAGGATAAACCCTATTGGATAAAAGAATCAGAATGACTTCCACAAAGTCATAGTTCATTACAATTTTGGAATTCTTTGAGGGTGTCAGTAAACATGTGGAAGAAACTTGTGAGTTTCTCGTGGGCATCTGGTTGGCCACCACTGTGAACAGAAAGTTGGACTCAGTAGTCCTTGGCCTCATCCTTCATGACTTTCCTTATATCCTTGTGAAGGTCGTCAGCCTTTGACAGTAAGAGAACTAATGACTGGGTTCATACAACATGGCAACCCATCATGAGTAAGTATTCGGGAGAGAAGAAGCATAGGTTGCAAATTGGCAGAATCCATAGTAAATGGTGGGGAGGGGGGAGTGACTCTAGAAAGCAAACTTTGTAGAGTACAGTAAGTGCAGCAACTGTGCCTTGATTGCATACTAGTTGCCCACACAGGAAGGGCTGTGATGGGGAAGGGCAGGTTTTGGGATGCCTGATGGATGGCATGGATACACTAGATGAGGGTGGGAAAAGTCCTGCAGGAGACATATGCAGATACCAGGGACTTAGATAGCCAGATTCAAGAAAACAAGGTATTTAAGCTTTTGGCAGGAGCTTCTGTTGTCGGACACTGCTAGACAATGTTCTCACTTAATTACTTCTTAAAAGGTGTAATATAAAACCTCCATTGTTTTTTCGCCCAGTGATTCCATTGCTCAGTAACTTTCTCATAAAGCTCCTGTGGTATTTTGGGTAACTCAGGTACACAGACGAACCACAACACTTTGTCTGTTAGAATCTCTATTGCAGCTTTTTTCAGGGAGACCATGCATTTTAACCTCACAACAGTAAATTTCCCAAGGCCATCACAGCTGAGTGAAACGTGGAACTTCTATTTCTTGAAGATCTCTTTCCAAACATGATGCTTCAAGTGCTGAGGTATCTAGGTGCTCAACTGAAATGGATGAATTTCAGTTACTGCGGCCCAATGATGCGGACAAGGTGCTTGGACAAGTACGTCCCACCACCTGCTTACTCGACCCTTGCCCTTTGTGGCTGCTGACCAAAACCAAACACGGGATTGGTTCCTGGATCCTGGAGGTTATTAACACCTCTCTGAGGGATGGCCGGGTGCCTGCTCCTTTAAAGGAGGCGGTAATCACGTCTGTCCTAAAGAAGGCATCTCTGGATCCAGAGATGGCCACCAATTATAGACCGGTGGCCAACATCCCATTTTTGGGCAAGATGTTGAAACGGGTGGTGGCGGGACAACTCCAAGTACTCTTGGATGAAACTGATTATCTGGACCTGTTTCAGTCCAGTTTCAGACCCAGGTACAGTACTGAATCAGCCTTGGTCGCCCTCTATGATGTCCTGTGCAGGGAGAGAGACAGGGGGAGTGCGTCCCTGTTGGTTCTCCTGGACCTCTCAGCAGCTTCCGATACCATCGACCATGGTATCCTCATGGATAGGCTAGCGGGACTGGGAGTAGGAGGCACTGCTTGGCAGTGGTTCTGCTCCTACCTCGCCAGCCAATTCCAGAAGGTGGTGCTGGGGGACTTTGGCTCTGCACCATGGCAGCTATGCTGTGGAGTACCGCAGGGGTCCATTTTGTCCCCCTTGCTATTCAATATCTACATGAAACCGCTGGGAGAGGTCATCAGGAGGTTTGGGCTGCGGAATCATCAGTATGCTGATGAAACCCAGCTCTACCACTTTTTCAACTGATCCAGGTGAGGCAGTGGCTGTACTGAACCGGTGCCTGGCTAAGGTATGGGCTGGCCAAGGGCCAATAAACTGAAACTCAATCCAGATAAGATGGTGGTGGGTGATTCGAGCTCCTGGGTAGGACTTGGGCCTTGCCCTGGAGGGGGTAGCACTCCCTCTAAAGGACAGGGTCTGCAGCTTGGGAGTGCTCCTCGACCCAGAGCTGTCCTTCGAAGCTCAAGTGACAGCGGTGGCGAGGAGCGCTTTCCTTCAGCTTCGGCTAATCCATCAGCTATGTCCCTACCTGGAGGAAGATTGCCTAGCAACAGTAACACATGAATTGGTTACTTCCCGGCTAGATTTCTGTAACGCGCTTTATGTGGGTCTGCCCTTGAAGACAGCCCAGATACTTCCGATGGTGCAAAACAGAGCTGCCAGGATGCTGTTGGGGACTGGGCGTTATTCTCGTATAACCCCAGTCCTTTATCAGCTCCACTAGCTTCCCATCGAAGTCTGGGCTCAGTTCAAGGTGCTGGTTATTACCTATAAAGCCCTAAACGGCTTGGGACCAGGATTCCTAAAGAAACACCTTCTTCCATATTTGCCCTCCCACCCCCTGAGATCGGCAGCAGAAGCCCTCCTCCGGGAACCCTATGTGAAAGATATTAGGAGACAGAGTTTCTGGAGGAGGGCCTTCTCTGCGGTGGCGCCCCATCTATGGAATGTGCTCCCCAGAGAGGTCCTCCTGGCGCCATCATTATATATTTTTTGGCGCCAGGTTAAGACCTTTTTATTTAATCAATATTTTAATAAGTTTTAATATTGAATTTTATCATCATGTTTTAATTGCAGCCAGAGTTGGTGCTTATGTTATGTTAGATATTTGTATTTTATTTGTGTAAGCCATCCTGAGACTCTTGCAAAGGACGGCATACAAATATCCTAAATAAATAAATATATAATAAATAGAAACATTTTGGTTGTTGGCATCCATGGCTTTCAAATACTCAGAATTCATGTTCGTGAAAAAGGGAGACTAGATGTGATGAGCCATAATTTTCAATGGAACTGGTTAATCTGATGCCAAATTTGTACAGATAGCCTTTTTTCCTGGAACAGTATCCATGTTGTGAACATCAACCTGCACATACATTAACACTGTTTCACGTTCTTTGTGTACCCAGAAGTGTTGTATTTCCTTTCAAGCCGCAAACCTGCCTCTGTTGTAGCTTCCAAGCATGGCAGTTACTCCAGAGCAGCACAAATTTTGGTCTCTTGCCTGTTAAAATCTGGTGGTTTGGATTCAGACTCAGTCATGCTTAGAGCAGACCCATGGAAATCAATAGGATGAAATAGTGACAACTAATGAACTTGCCCCATTGATTTCCACTTGGGTCTGCCTTGGATTTAACCCTTTACAGTTTTATACTGAGGAAAGAAATGGGAGAACTAAGATGGCCTAAAACCAAGATAGGTTAATTATTGTGGAGTAATGGTTAACAATATTATATTGGAAGCTGTTTTTGTACATGAACATAAAGTCTCATTTTTTCTACTTTAAATGGAAAGTGAAGCAAAATGAATAGAACAATGGCAAGGCTGGGTTGGAGATGTGTTTTCTTCCTGGAGCAGATGACATTCATGTTCCTGGGATATGTATTTGAAGGAAATTATTGAGATTATTAGAAGAATTATCACATATGAATTACTATTAACAGCGTGAAGACTTCTTTTGCAATATATTGACTAGTTTCACTTGCTATGCTAAATCTTGATGGGTTTTTAGAGTGGCTTAAGTTTGGAATATCAACCACCTTGACAGCCCAGTGCCTTGTACCTTGGGTAGATTCACTCACGATGGGTTCTCATGTCATCCAAACCTGGATGACACAACCCATCATGACTCAAACCCAACCACAAATAAGCTACCTGGCAATAGCAGTCACCTCCTGGCTACTCTTGCCACATGGCCAGCAGGCAATTGCCAATGGTAGCCACCTCCAAAGTGCCTAAGCAGAACCTGGGGCTGGCTGGCAGGCAAAGACTTTTCATCCTCTGCACCATTGCTGTGAGCAGTTTTCAGCTCATTGCAATTTGATTTCTCAATTTTTAATTTTTTTTGACATTGTGAAGGCCTGAACAGCACTCCCAAAGTTCTGCAGCATTGTCCTGGAGGTGCTAATTAATTTTTAGTAGGTTTTTTATTGCTACTTATGCACAACTTCTGGAAAACACAGTTAATCACAACCCTGGGATGGCTAAATTGCATGTGTGGTCCATAATGCACCCGCTGTCTTCACTGCTTCCTTACAGATGCAGATAAGTAGATCTTCCCACACCTATCCTTTTGATACCTGTCAGACTTGAACTGAGAGGGAGATTGGCACTTACGGAAAGGGGGACTCAGCCTTCCTTTTTGCATCTGGATCTGAGGAATTAATTCAGGGGAACTCTATGTCTTCCCAATGTCTCCTCTATTTTGGCACAGTTCCCAAGGTGCTACCTCCTCAGGAACATGCAAAAATAGAGGTGAATCCTTGGGGTGGAGAATGAACTGTCATTGGGGGCAGTTACTCCCCTTAGGACTCCACAAAGGCTAGTGGAAGGGAGGAAATGAAAGAGGGCAGAGACAACCCTGGGACTGAGAAAAGGCAGCATGTTTTGTTCAATCATTTGCCAAGCAAACCCTGGGTAGGTAACACACCATGGGTTAACTGTGGATTAAATAAACTATGGGTTAGAGTTATGTGAACTACTGGGAACTAGGTTACTGGGAGGGTGGTACAGACGTATTTTATTTATTTTAAAAATTTATTGGACACTTGCTAGGTCAGAAGGCCTCCCAAGACAGGATATAGCAGTAAAACACATAAAACCAATATAATATCAAAACACAATAGATTAGTAACCACACAATGAAAACAACAACAAAAACAACTGTATTAGGAGAGGATCAGGGTTAAATAATAGGATCTCAAGGACTTCTTAAAAGTGCCCAATGTGGCACAAAGTAGACCCCCATTTGCAAGCCTTGGAATTCACTCTGATATGTTATTGCCTTCCTTTGCATGGAAGGTGTTATTTTGGCCACATAAAAATACGTATTTGGAAAACAGGTATTAATATGTAGGAGTTATTGTCAGTTGCCACCTTGACTATTTTTGTCCTTTTGTTGGTTTTGGTCAGAGTGTGGCTTATAGATACCATAAATAAATTAAAATAATCCACTTACCCAGCATCATCTGCCCTCACTCCTAATTGGCTTGGACATTTCCTCAAACCTTTCAGGATCCCTTTTCCCTGTCTTCCTTCTGCCTCCTTGACTCTGGGCTCCAGCACCCTAGACTGCTGGGATTTCTTCCCAGTTCTTGCTAGTGTGTACTCTCACCAAGGAGTCAGCTTTCCCAGATATTGGTCTTCAACTTGCACAGTTTCCTGAACAGCTGAACTTTCAAAACAGCACTTAGGGGTAGAGGATGCAGCACCCACATTAAGCATGGTGTGCACCATTGTCATCTTCAAAGACATGCCATACTTTCTCCATATTTGTCTGTTTCTTCTTGACAGATTATATCATTTTTTCAGTCTTAAATATCTTACCTTATTGTAGAACAATGGTTGCTGGGAAGGAGTCTGTTTTTCTGTCTGCTTTGATCTTTTTGCATCTTTTGTTTTACATTTTCTTTGAAGTGACTACTTTTCTCTGTGGAGAGTTGTCTTTATGAAATAGGTATGTGTCTTTGACACAACCGAGAGGAAGAATCCATTATTTACTTTGTCTTGGCTTTGTCTGATTTTACTGGGTTTACGAGAAGTTAGTCTTATTGGGTCCAGTGGATGTTACTCCCAAGTAAGTGTGATTAGCATTGTGGCCTTCACATACATTTTCCCTCCAGGTTTCCTGTTGTATCTCTGTAATTTATGGCTCTCTCTCCTTTTCCAGATATTTATGTTTTCTCTACAGTTTATTTCTTCTTGGGGTTGTGAACTTGTGCCCTGCCCACTACTTGTGCTTGGGTTATTGCACCCAATAACCAAGAGCGTGAAACATAGGGAAGGTTTGACACTCAGCTGCAGAGCATATCCCTAATTCCCAGAAGATCCCAGGTTCAATTCCCGGCATTTCCAATGAAAAGAATCAGGGAGAAGGTGATGGGAATGACTTCTACCTGAAATCTGCCCGGAGAGTCCTCCTGGACAATTGGTTAATGCAGACTATAAATTCAATTATAAATAAACTAAATTAAACTAAAGTAAAGTAAAATAAAATAAAATAAATCTGAAGAGCTGCTGCCACTCAGAGCAAACAATACTGGGCTAGATTGAGACTGAGTTCAAACAACATAACCCATTCGCAAGGACTGAGTACAGACTGAGCATGCATTGCTGTTAAAATGTTGTTGAAGCCTGCGTTATCATGTTGTCTGAATCTAGCTATGCTACAAATCATGCTTCCCTCTGCCACCATTTGTGACTGTCTCCACCCCTGCACGACTCTTGTGTGTCCTTGGTTATTTTTCGTTCTGTCAGGAAGGCCCATTACATTGAAAGTTTGAAGGTCCTTGTATTCATTCAAAATCTGATTTTAAAACATTCAATTATAAAAGTATAGGGTTCTTCATGATATACATTTGTGCAATTTTCATCAGTTGGAAAATAAAGTTGGATAGAAAATACAAAAAAAAATGAGTGGGCATGAGAGAATCTTATTAATCAGACAACTTTAAAATGCTAATTTGTCCTTGCTCACACTCTCCATAAACATATACCATGACCTACTTTATGATCTCTGTCAGTGTTCAGTATGTTCTCTTACCGATGTGCTTCAATGCTCTCTTGTTCCTTGATTCACAGATCCATTAGGACAATGCGTGGATATGCCAGATGACAAACATTCAATTTGTTAAAACTCATGAATATTTCATTGCCACATGTTAGGGCAGTGAACTAACTAAATCCGATTTAATTTCAATCTTTACACCATCCAGTATGTTTTTGTAAGTACTGAGTTGTCATTTGGTTGTGGGGCTTTTTGCATAATCGTATCTCACGTGCATTCATGTACCCATAATCATATCTCATGAGCATTCGTGGGCAAAGAGGACGATGGGATTTTATATGAGAACATAAGGCAGGTCTTAGTGGGTAAGACCAAAGGCTGGTCTAGCACAGTGGTTGACCAGCTATCTGAAGAAACCCCACAAGCAGGAAAATTGTTATCCCATGATTCCTTGAGATCTGGACACTGTACTTCTTTTGGTGCACTCCAGACTTGCAGTAGTTTTTTTTTAGCAGCTGTGCTAAAAAGGAGATGTGGGAAACACTCATGGTTTTGCCTTCCAGGACTTGGGGAGAGGCTGCTGCCTGAAGATTCACTAAGGAGAAGCCTCTCTTGCTAAACAGATTCTTAGGACCAGTGTGAAAGAACTCAGCAGCCTCGTCATTTTCATTCCTCCAATTCCATGGAGCTTCCTCTTGTCTTCCCTTTGTGATCCCTGCATTAAGGAACTCTCCTAAGATTTGTTTTCTGCTAAGAAGTATTTTAAGCTAAAATGTACTTCTACATTTATTTATTTATTTATTTATAAATGTAGTGCCACCATCTGGAACTTGTCAGCCAAGTAGGAGCAGAACCACCACAAGGTGGTGCCCCCTACTCCCAATCTGGCCAACCATTCCAGGAGGATACCATGGTTGATGTTATCAAAAGTCTCTGAGAGGTCCAGGAGAATCAACAGGGTCACACTCCCCTGTCTCTTTCCTGGCAAAGATCATACCACAGGGTGTCCAAGGCAGTCTCTGTCCTGAACCCTGGCTGAACACCAAATTGAAATGAATCTAGATAACGAGTTTCCTCCACAGGTGCCTGGAGCTGCCAGCCCACCACCCACTTGATCACCTTGCCCAGGAAGGGTATATTGGCTATTGGTCTAGAATTGTTTGTATCACCTGGGTCCAGGCCAGGCCTGTTTAAGAGTGGTGTTATCACAGCCACCTTTAAAGGGCACCACTTCCTCTTTCAAGGAGGCATTGACAGCCTCCTGGACCCAGGTATGAACCCCCTCCCTAGATTTACCAGTAAGCCATGATGGGCAAAAGTCAGGCAGGCAACTGGCGGGCTGCACTTGTCCAAGCACCATGTCCACAACAATGGGCTGCAGTAATTGAAATTGATCCAGCAAAATAGGATCAGACAGCATGCTGGATGCTTCTGCCAACGGCACTGGGACAACTGTGGTGCCCAAGCCAGAGTGGATCCAAGCAATTTTGCCCTCAAAGTGTCATATCTTGTCCTGTCATAACCAATGGAATGCAGATTCTGAGAGTTTCACCAGAATCAATCCAGTTCTCAGCCTGAAAGAAGTCCCTCACCGCTGTCCAGGCTTGAAACTGAAGCAGGCTCTGTTCTGAAATCAGCACATGCTAGGATTTTAGGATGTTGTGCTTTATTTTATTTTGTTAAACTGTCCTGAGACCATGGGAAGGGACGGCCTTGAAAAATTTTAAATACATGAAATATATAAATTAAAATTTGACCCTTGGTCAATTTTCAAGAGGCCCCTGGTTGGCCTGCCCAGAGCATGCCTGCAAAATGCAACTGAATTAACAATCACCTCCAGGGGCTGCTCAAATGCCAAATTCAGCAGATAAAAAGATAATAAGAAAGCTGCTGTGCAAACACACAGATGGGTCTCAAGGGATAAGAAATAATGCTGAACATGATATTTCCCTTGAGAAAAACAATCCACAAAGTGCCTGTAAAATATTACATTGGCTACTGCTGGACTATTACAGCTAACAGAATGTGTGGCATGATCTTCATTTAATTACTAACAATAGCTTATGCTTTCTCTGTGTTTTCCTTCCTGTGGAAAAGCAGTGTTGCTATTTTAATTCATTATCTTTCCTGCACTGCAAGTAGACATGCATGCATAAAAGGCATTTTTTGATCTAGGCAGTCTTTATGTGAATAAACAAGCCTGTTACAGGAGAGTGTGGCATACACATCCTCAAAACAAAATGTCTCTGAGGAGAAAAAAGTTGATTTGGTAACATGGCCCTTCAGCATCCCTTCAAGCATTCAACTGAAAACAGAGGTATCAGTGTGTGAGGGTGGCCCTGAGGTAACTGTTGGTAGCAGTAATATTCGGGCGATGTCCCTCAGTAAGATCTAAGATGGCCCAAGAAGGCATAGGGGATGGACAGAGATGGCTCACCAATTACTCCTACCACTAGACAGAGGAGGGGATAGGCCAGGTCTGTGGGTAAACAGGAAACCAAAGGACAGTTTGGGTAATAGGACTGAAAGAGATCCACCAAGAGCTGAATTGCTGTCTACAGTAGTCCTACAGCATTGTCATTTCCTTGGAAATCAGATGAGCAAAAAGAACTGTTGGAGTAGCTTCAAGTCCATCTATGCTCAGCCTGTATGAATGTGTAAATAAACTACCTATCACAAAACAACTGGTTTTAAGAAGGATCTAGACTTGGAATGGATGCACAGGAGGGTAACAAAGATGGTTTGGGACATGGAAGGCAACTTCTATGAGCAAAAGTGGAAAGAACTGAGTAAATTTCCCTTGGAGAAGTCTCAGTCTTCCTCGACTCAGTGTCATCTAGATGTTTTGGAGCCCAACTCCCATCAGTCCCAGGCAACATGACAAATGATGGGAATTCTAGTATACAATATCTGGAGGACACAGATTGGCCAAGGCTATTATACATTGCCAACAGATTAATTTCCATTGGTTGGAGGAGGGGTTACCTACTGCTACCATATTGAACTCCTTCCTTACTCAACATTTAAGTAAGGCTCTGAAATGCTTTTCTTCATAATCAAATGGATTACACACTATGATTTTGGACCCATCGTCATATCAATATCCTTCACAAGCAGCCTTAGAAATCAGCTTACCTTTATATGAGCAGGAGCAGCAGATGTGGCACCAAAGCACAGCAGTTTACTAGCACCTGCCAAAACAGGTGTAGAGATTATTTCTGGAAAGTGTAACGATGTCTTATTCAAGTAATTAAGCCAATTTATTTTGCATTATTAACAGTAAACATAATTATACTGGAATGTCAACCTTGCTACTTCCAGTTAGCATTGCAATCAGTGGCTGATTGAAACTAAATATACAATTATTCAATAGTGAATGTGAACATCGAAAGATACTCATGCAACATTACATTAATTTATCCTTTTTCCCAGATACAATAGACAGTATTCCTGGTATTCTATCTCCCACCACCAACATACCCTGCCAGATATCATTTTCCACCCTGTCTGGGTACCCCATGATGATGATGGACCCTGGGCATGGTCCACTATGAAAAAGGTAATAGAAATAAAGCAAGGAGAATGATAGACTATAACTATTTCTGCCAGCCCAAGGAAGAAAATGTTCATACTAGCTTGGTTTCATCCTTTCTCAAAAAGGATGCTCAAACTACAGCCTGGTCCACACAATGAAAAGTCCACCATGCACTTTTAAGCCCCACAGGGTTGTGACACATACCAGATAATTTTTAAATATTTGAGCCTTGACAGTGGCTGTCTCTTCCAAACATGGCAAAGGTGAGTTGTTCCCATGGTTAACAAACTACTCAGAATCCATCTTTTGGGGTTGGAAGTAGTTTGTTAACCACCATGACAAATGACTTGAGAAGGTCTGGTTGCAGCCTGAATATCAAAATGGCTACCTGCATTCACCACAGCCCAGTGTGGCTTAAATAAACTTAAATAAGCCATGGAGGGCTGTTTAATCATGTGAACAGGCTCACAGGGACTGTTGGAGATGACTTGCTGAAGAAGACTTGCTGAGAAATTTGGAGTTGATATTGGCATATGTGACATCTGTTGCATGAAGCACCTTTCATTCCCTTTGGCTGATGTCATCTTTCCAGTGATACCAGTCAGTGCTGAGATGTTACTTCCTTGACAGTGACATACTAGCCACAATTACCCTCTTAACATTTAGATTTGATTACTAATGCACTGTATTTGGGAGGGTTGCCTTGGAAGGCTCTCAAACTTGGATTGCTGCAACACATATGAGATAGCTCATTGATTTGTAATGCCCACACATAATGCATTTTTATGGTATTCCTCACAGGTTTCCCGTATTTTCTAGGCACAATCTAGACTTTTGTTTTATAGCACAGTGGCCTGGGACAAAGGTATCTAAAGGACCACCTGCTCTTACAGGAATCTGCTCAACTTCTTTGATGTCCCTTCTCCAGCTGCCCTTACCTTCCAGGAAAACTACCATTTCTGTTTTGTGTCCAGCTTGTGGATCACTTTTTCCAGGAATACCTGTCACCATCAGGTCCCAAAAGAGAACTTTTGTCCAGATTTTTAAAGGTTACTTGTGAAGCTCTTATGGCTGCTACTAAGTTTGACTCCTATTTAGTTTTATAGTCATTTCATTGTTGCATTATGCTACTGTTCTGCTGTTTTTAACTGGTGTGCTTTAGTCATTCATTTATTTATTTGGGATATTTCTAGCCTGTCCAATCACTTTTGTCTCTGGATGGCTCACAACTATTTATTTATTTATTTATTTATTTATTTATTTATTTATTTATTTATTTATACACATATTTATAGGCTGCCTATAACTGCCAAGGCCTTCCTAGGTGGCTAAACAACCAATTTATTGATTTCATATTGGCATTTGTTCATGCTGTGAGTGGACCTGTCTTCTGGGTTTTAAAAAGTGGGGATATAGATACCCCAGCTAAAGAAAATAAGCTGAGATTTGATGTAAGCATAGAAGTGGCTTTTATAGTCAGAGCTTCCCCAAGATAGTTTGCTGCCTGAAGCAAATGACAAGATGGTACTAAGCCCTCTCCACTCTATGTGTTACGGTCAGCCTGGCGTGACGGTCATACTGGCTTCATCTTCTACCCAACTCCAAGAGACAAAAACCTCCCTATGGCAATCAGCCGCAGTAACAGGAGAAAGCAGGATCTGCCGGGTGGAAGAAGCCTCTTCTTTTCACATGCTTTGAGGACAGTGGTTGCCACTGTGCTGTCTCTGCCTTCCCCCTACTAGTCCCCGCTGGGGTAACCAGGTAGCCCTTCCACCTGCCGGTGCCTTGGACCATGCTATTTTCTCTCCCTGTCACCCTAAACATGCCGAGTCTGCTGAAGTCATGAGCAATGGTTACAGCACCCCTGCTTTGATCCTGCTCATCTGTATGCTCAATGCTGCTGTTTCTTACTGCAGAACATGCAGAAAGAATACCAGATGACCAATCAGACATCCATTGTAACTCATTCCTCTGCTCCCGAGGGAGAGGAGGAGGAGGAGGGCACTCCGAAGTGCATGTAAAGTCATGCAGCTCACCGCTGCCCCCAAATAAGCCACACAGCATCAGGCCCAAAGGACAGATGGCTGTTCTCACAACCGTGTTGCCAAGTGCATCAAATTTCTTTTTCCATAATGCAAGCTAACTTAATTTGAAAATGTAAGATAACAGTCCATCATAAGCGACATTTAAAAGAAATGTCTATATCTTAGTTTTCTCATGTTTACCTCTTCCTTGTAATTACTTTGAGAGATAGCATGGTGTTTACCATGCACAACCAGTCTATTGACAGTTTTCAAACATCCTTTGATTCTAAATGTCAGACTTAATTAAGTTGCTTTGACAAAGGGATACCTAATTCCCAACCTCCTCTTAGAGTAAAATGTAACATTAATTTTATGTCTCAATCTAATACTCCAACCTAACATCACCAGAACCATGATTAATTCCAAATAATGCTTGGTCTCAGCAGAAAGTACTAGGGGCATGAATCATGGCAGCTTTTCCCGAGCTGTATATATTGCATTACTTCCTGGGGACATTTCTTTTATTCTCCATCCTTTCTCACTTGTCATATCTAGCAAAGGTAGCAGCAGTGCATCCTCCCTCCCTCCAGAGTATGTTATTTTCCAAATATTGGCAAAGAAGGGGCATTGACAGAAGCTGTGCATTAAGGCAGGCATAGAATGATTGGCAGATGCAGGCCAGCGTCAAGGGTAGGTATGGCTGGGCACCCACCAGGGTTCCAATCCCCAGCAAGGACACACTGACAAAACGCCTTGTCAAAAATTGTAGGTACATAGGAACAGTGTAAAACACAGTGGCTGCAGGGTAAAAGATGTTGGCCTTGCATGATCAAGTGGGGTACCACAGGATTCAGTCCTAGGACTAGTTCTCTTCAGCATTTTTATTCATTATTTGGATGGTGATATGCAGGGTACACTTTCAGATTTGCAGATGACACAGAATTGTGTGGGACAGGTAAAACCCTGGAAGACAGAAACAAAGTTCAAAGTGATCTTGAAAGATTGGAGTGCTGGGCTGGAAACAACAGAATGAAATTCAATAGGGACAAATGCCAAGGTCTGCACCTAGGAAGAAGAAAGCAAATCCATGCCTTTGCAGGGGAGGAGAAGCATGGAGGCGAGCTGGTCTCTAATCCTCCAAGCTGGAGGGCTGCAGGTGACCACAGTGGGTGATACGCTGAATGAAGCATAACTTAATGTGGGAAAACAATCTAAATGTGTTTAGATTGCACATACATCATCTCAGTAAACTCCAGGAGCAGCGGCAACCAATGACATCACCACTTAACGCAAGACTGCTGCAGTCAAAACCACTCTCTCCATTCAGATGGGTATGTTAAGGGACATGAGATATGCAGGAAAAGTACACCTATAAACTGCACAATAAAAATGCATGTTTATTTGCCTGTTAGTTTCATTAACTACCAAAAAGTACCAAGAACTGAGCAGATACAGAATAGTTGATCATAGATCCAGACCTGAGTTCAAGTTTCCACTCAGTAATGAAGTTCATGAATGTTGTAAGCCGCCCCAAGGCTTTTTGTGAATGGGGCGGCATAAAAATAGTTTAAATAAATAAATAAATGCATTGTTACAAGATGGGGAGTACTCGGCACAACAGTACTGCAAGAAGGATCTTGAAATTGTTGAAGATCACAAACTGAGTATGAGTCAACAATGTGAAAAAGGCAAATGCTATTTTGGGCTACCTTGTCAGCTGGGCAGCCATCTGAGAGGGGAAGTTTAACTTGGAGTCCTGCACTGAGCAGGGGTTGGACCCAATGGCCATCATGACCCCTTCCAACTCTAGTATTCTATGATCACCTTTTGTTTCTCTAGAGATTATTATTACACTGTATTTATTATTAACAATAATGGGCATTTGACAGACTGTTGAGTTTGCTATACAAGAGCAACATCTTAAGCCTACTTTGTCAGAGACTGCTGAAAGGTATGATCTGAGGGCACATGATAGAACTGTTCCACTGAAGCTAAGCGGGTCTTGGTCTGGTCTATTCCTGGATGGGAAACAGCTTAGGAATTTTGTGTACAGTGCCTTTAGTTTCATGATGGAAGAAAGATGCCTATTTGTACTGCCTTTGGATAACTAGTTACCTGCGGGGTGGTTAATTAAAGGGAATCTGCTTTTGTTCTGAAGGCATATATAGGGTTTTATCTAAATTGCACAATACCAGAACAAGATGTTAGAAGGATTTATTTCTATTCTCCGTCCTACCCTCAACCCCTCATTACTTCTAAGCCAGCTGAGTAGTAGAATTCTTAGCTTCTAGAGATTAATCTTTCTGACTGCCATTGGTTATACTTCACTGGCTATATAAGGCCTGATGCAGCCTTGTGAAATGGTACTCATGCTTATGACATATCCTTAAAATCAACAGTCAAGTAGCAATCTTCCTGAAAGCAGTATCTTCCTTTTCTGAAACCCTGCTACTACATAAGAACATAGATTAAAGCTCTTTTCTGGTTACTCTCTTCTCAAAAACACTTTTAGCTCCCAGAGTTTATCGAGAATGGATAGATATAAAAATTTACTCTGGTAAAATGCTTTATTATACACTCAGTCACATTCTCTGCTGCTGCTGCTATTTTCCCATAGTTCTTCTAAGTGCATTGCCCTCTGTGTGTGTGCATATATGCAACATTTTTAGAATTATAGTTACACTTGGTTATATTCCTATGTAACTGCCTCAGCAAATTTGTGTGAAAACCAGATCATAATCTGGACCAATCCCTCACCTTCCAGGCACACACACAAGCATCACCCCGCAAAACATACCTCTAAAATACGATTCCCAGTTAATGGCTTCATCAGTGAGCACAGTGCAAAGAATGGGAGCTTTTAGGCAGGGGGTTTCCCTGTACACAGCCACTAGTGGGTAAGTAACTGAAAGGAACATTCAGAGCAATCTGAAGCCATTATGTTTAATGGAATGAACATCCTGCCTTCTTTTGGAATGGAATTGTATTGCAGCAGTGGGAGGAGACAAGAGAGGGAGATATGGTGTACTCAGAAAGCCTCCTGGGAAGAATGCAGAGAGGCTAATCGAGGGGTATTAAGTGATTGCGTAAGCTGTGAAAATTGCACATGGATTTCTTATTTACATAAATCATGTAAGGAGAAGCAATGCAAAGAAACCAGTGTTATGTGCCTAAGTCATATAGTTTAGTGAAGTGCAATAATAAAGGAGTGTTTCCCTTTATCCAATCCTATAACCCTTTCATAGCTTTCTTGTTCTGGTTTCCTGTGGCATGTTACTGAAGCCGAGAACAATTTAAACTTCCCAGTAAAAATATGAGATCTGGAATGATCAACTTGCAGGACCAGTCGCAACAACCACAGATGTTTAGAAGAGCATATTCTGGCCCCTTCTCTCTCTCTCTCTCTCTCTCTCTCTCTCTCTCTCTCTCTCACACACACACACACACACACACACACACACGAGGGAGGGAGGGAGGGAGGGAGCGAGGGATGCAGCTCACACTGAGGGATAAGGGGGTTTTGCCACTAACATTAGAGATCATGGTCTTTCTGTGATCATGCATGCTGCTTGTCATGTCTCCAACAGTGTCCTAGACAAGGACAGAGAAAGCAAAACACCAATGGCACAAAATGAAAGGAGGCATTGGATCTGAGCCCAATACTGATCCTGAGCAAGGCTGACCAGTTATGAATTGCTAAAAATGAGAAAATGCACAATCCGGAAAAGGGCAAAATAAGATACCAATATGCATACATTTGCATATGCTAAGATATATGTCAAGGTCCCCATTTAAAAATAAAAATTAGAATTTAAGGAGAAAAATAATACATTTCCCCCTAGTTGCCCAGGTGTTGGTGGGCAACTGCAAGACCCAGGTCTTCTTTCTGATTGTTCTCCTTTAAATCGGACTTGGAATTCAGTCCTTCAACTAGAGGACTGTCCTCTGCGAAAGAAGACACATGGCCATCCTGGGACTCAGTCCAACAACAAGAATCCTTGGAAACCCCTAAGCCTGAACTGTCTGCGACGACAGTCCTCTACCCCAATCTCAATTCAGCTCTGGAAAAATAAATTGGCCAGAGTGTCGAAACTAAACACAGGCCCTGCAGGCAGAAGGGCCAAGTTTCAATCTTTCGCATCTTCAGGCAGGGCTAGAAAAAAATCCTGCCAGAGCCACTGTCAGTTGACAATACTGGGCTAGATGGACCAGTGGTCTGACTCTGTATAGAGTCGCTTCCTGTGTTCCTCTTCAACTCTCAGGCAGAAATCTTTCCTGTCTCTGCTTCGGGCAGATCTTAGGGACTGCTGCATGTAAAATGAATGCCGCACCATTGAACTATATAGGCACTCAAGCACCCTGATCAACTGCTGGATGTGGAAAACATATGATGAGAACAACGGGGGAAGCTGGAAGATAATCAGCAACTGTAATTTAGTCAGCATTTGGTAGACACATAAATACAGACAATTTTCTGTCGTTATTCCAGCAGGCTTTGTTGCAGTATTCTCAGCTCTCTTGTAAACAGATAATCAAAGTTCAAGGGAACTGTAAAAAGCCATTGTCATTTGGCAGAATGAGATTTATCATGACAACATTCCATAGTAACTAATTAGGAATCAAATTATTTTACCAATCTTTGCAATGCAGGCTATTGAAAATTTGCATTCTGTACCAAACAAAATGGTAGATGTGGCTATGTATAGATAAAGATAGGGATATCTAAAGGTTGATGCTGTAGTTTAGGTTTGATACTTGCACAATAATTTTATTGATACTTGAATCACCCATATCCTGAAATGGGTGATATTTCCAGTTTTAGACCGTCTTGTGACAGACCTGTTCCCAATTAACCATTGGTTATACCAGTTAGGTAATGAAATGCATCTTACGATTGTTCTGGCATGGTAGGTCAAATTTGCTGTTTGTAGTTCAAGTTATATTCATAGAATCAGAAAATAGTAGAGTTGAAAGGGGCCAGAGCACCAGGGTCCAACTCCTGCTCAGTGTGGGACTCCAGGTTTTAAACCATTCCTCTCAAATGATTGTCCAGCTGCATCTTGAATACCTCTAGCATGGGAGAGCCCACAACCCCCCTAGGTAATTGGTTCTATTGCCACACTTCTCTAACAGTCAGAACCTTCTGATGTTCAGCTGGAAGCTGGCTTCCAGTAAATTGAGTCCATTATTCCATGTCCTGCAAACTGGGATGATTGAGAAGGGATCCTGGCCTTCCTCTGTGTGGTAACGTTTCAAGTGCTTAAAGAGTGCTATCATACCTCCCCTCAGTCTTTCTTCTTGAGGCTAAACATGCCCAGCAGTTTCAATCTCTCCTCACAGGTTTTGTTTCAGTTCCTGGATCATCTTGTTGCTGTCCTCTGAACCCTTTCCAATTTGTCTGCATCTTTCTTAAACTGCAGTGGCCAGAACTGAACACAGTACTCCAGATGAGGCCTAAACAGTGCTGAGTAAAGGGGAACTAGTACTTCACATGATTTGGAAGTGATACTTCTTTTAATGCAGACTAAAATGTGCCCTTTTGCAGCCACAAAAATGTAAAAATACAATGTTATAATAACCTTTACCTGGAGGAATGTTGTCCATGGGGTTGCGAAGGGTCGGGCATGACTTTGCGACCAAACAACAACAAATAATAACCTTTATTTTAGAGTATATATCATGCAAAATATTTGAAAGCCTTTTCCAGTGGAAAGTGCTTTTCCTTTTCATTTTTTACATCACCCTATCATTTTTGAATGAAGAGTCATTTAAAACATCAATTATTAATACTGCTATTCTAATACCGCTGTTTACCAGACTTGATATAGACAGGTATTTTGTGGATGAAAAACAAAAACAGATTTTTCTGTCTCTTTCACTGTCACATGCGCATACTCACGCGCTTATGCACCCTCCCCCCCACCCCTGTACCTCAGTTCTGGCTGCTGTACCCTTTGAAATAGGTTACGTTTCCCCCCAAAGGCACCCATTTGCACCAAACTGGACGCACGCCATGGCCAGCTTGCCTTAATGTATTGTTTAAGTCTTAAGTTGAGCTAATTGGCAATGTGCTCATTCATGAGCATGGGCATATGACATGCCTGCCATGTGTTCACTGCTCCTCTTTTTCTTGTAATAAGTTGTGGCAACCAGACTCAGCACTCTGGGGCTGTAGAGAGTTTCACAACCCAAGGGGACAGCCCATGGTTAGTTCTTTCAAAAAGTGAAACCAAAGTGGACATGTTGAGTGGGTGGGAGGCAGCACACTGAGTGGCACTTGTATAGATACACCAATTCATAGGTAGTTTAACCCATACATTGGTGTTATATGCAAATTCAGGTCAATCTTTTTTGCCTAGTAGGCGGAAATCTTGCCCCCCATGGACTAAGGCCCAACATAACTTCAGTGAAAATAATTAGTTTGATAGGCATGGATATAAAGCAATTGCAGATCGTGTATTTCATTTGCAAAATATCAAATGTAGATGCATGATTTGGGCTTCTCCTTGCAGAACTTTGCTGTTTTCCTTTGGTGCAGAACCCAAAAGAGAAGAGTTCATCTACTTTTCTTTCAGAAGTAGCTAGGTTTTGAACCACTAATCATACTCATGTGGTTGATATCTCTAAACAGATCTTTCTTTTATGAAAGACAAATCCTCTATCTCTGCTGAGTGAATCTTATTTATTTATTTATGTATACCTGCAATACATTTGGCTGCATGTTAACCTTTATCCTTGCAATCAATAAAGACAAACACACAAAGGAGAGGCAGTAGGGTAACATCTACTGTATTTTGACCCAAGGGAATGAATGTCAGTTTGATTGATGACATTTATCTTCACATTTCAGTGCCACTCAGATCCTAATGCTGAGACCTGAAGTAGCTGACAGAATATATCTACCTAAATATTAATCTTAAATCTGACTTCTTCAAAAGGTTTAATAAAATAAATAAGAGCATCCAGCTAGCATCTGATGCATGCCTTCATTAGACAGATCTGAACTTTTCTGATGAAAGAGCATGCCACTTGCAGCCATTCAAATAATAATAATAATTTCCCAGGCAGTAGCAGTGTTGGATCAACGTCATTAGCATAGCAATTATGTATATATAGATTGGGAAAACATTGCAATTATGATTCATGTAAGCAAAGACTAAATCCCATTTAACCTGGTTTTATTTTGCCTTAAAAGTTAATTGCATTAAAGTTAGCAAGCAGTTCTTGCTTTTTGAATCTGCCTTTTTTGACCAGACACATTTCACAGAATGAAATTGGGGGCAATATCCACCCTATGTCACTCTGCTAGCTGAGTTAGCGGAAACCAGATTTCACACTATGTACAAGCAGAGAATTGAGCCAAAGTTACATTTGTGTGAGTGCAGTTGTGCAAATGGTTGTGCAACTGATTGTGTGAGTGTAAAGTGCAAGTGCTAGTATAATGGAAAGGATCCTGCCTTGAGATATTGGGCTAGATGGAGCAGTGGTCTGACTCTGTATAGAATGGCCTTCAACTGGCACTGGCTCTTCAACTCTTTGGACAAAATGAATGTCCCACCACTGAACTTTATGGGCTCTCAAGCACCTCGATCACCCATAAGTTGTAGAAAACATATGTTGAGAACAACGGGAAAGCTGGAAAATAATCAGCAAGTGCAATTTAGTCAGCCTTTGTTAGACAGATAAATACATACCATGCCTGCTGGGAGATATAGGTGTTTTTCTGTCTAATGTTACAAAGGATTGCGTCTTTCATCAATTAATTTGCTAGATCAATCAATACACTCTTTCATCAACCAAAAAGACTTACATTTATTGAGCAACACTTTAAAATATATATTTAAGTTGCCCTGGACCTATGGAATCATAGAACTGGAAAGAGATTTTGTACTACCCAGTCCACCATCACCACTGGAATGGAAGAATCTGTCTCACCATCACTCAGAAAAAGGGACCTGACTTTCCTGATCTGGCAATATTTCTCCAATTTTTCTGGTACAGAAAATTGGGGAAACAAGGGCAGGCACACAACAAAACATCCATATCTCCTGGAATCAGACGCATTAAAAGGAAACATCCAAACCTTCCTATTGAAAGCACAGGAGCAGGTCTGATCATTAGGCTGGCTGCAGCACCCTCACTTCTGGCTCCTTGAATATGATCGGAATAGTGTTATTATTTGAGGGCTGTTTGTGACTTGCAGTGGTATGTCTGTAATCTGCCTGGAGAGGACAATGTAAAAAAATGAGCCATTAAAAAACCTGCTTTAAATAAAATAAACCAGCCTTCCTCAAGCTGAGACCCTCCAGATATGTTGGTCTGCAACTCCTATCAGCCCCAGCCAGCATGGCCATCAGCTGGAGCAGCTGAGAGTTGTATTTCAACACATCAGGAGGGCAACAGATTGGGGAAGGCTGAAACAATCTGTGCAAAGCAGCATTGCACACCTGTGGAACAGGCAAGGGCAGCGGAGGACAGCTTGGAATTTGCTCTTGGATGGCTCACCCTCCACTGCTACAAGATGAGCAAGCTGTCTTTGAGGCAGAAGAGCCCAGAAGCAAGGCTGGCTCTCCCATGAGGTGGGGTACGGCCTCTACCTCCACCAGCGGAGAATGGCAAATTGTGTTGCTCCCCCTCTGTCCTCACACTGGGGGCGTGGGGCACCACTGCCTCCAGGGAGTGTTCTGAACCCTCAGAAATAAATTTCAAGTTTATGGGTGGTGGTAGAGGCCGTGGTTGGGGAGGCATGTTGATCTGAAAGTGACTTTCACAGTATTTCAATCAAAATTATATCCATTTGTTCTCAGCTCAAAAACTATCAACATCCATGTCTAGGAAATGGTGACAAGTCATTTGCTGCTCATCCATAGGGACTTTTGTAAAGCGATCAGAGGACAGGATCTTCTATACACTTTTCTCCTAGATACTCTAGCTCTGTATAACTTTGTCCTGTCGGTTCAGCAAGTGTGGCAAATAGTTATGAATTTCCTGTGCATCTCATACAGGAAATATATGGGAGCAGAGGCCGAAGCAGAAAGCTCTACCTGTTCTTTGCCTATATCCTGGCTCTCTAAAGTACCCATGAAATAAAAGTGCTTTCCCATATCTTCTGGTTTGTACCATGCAGAGTCATGGGAAGAATGATTCAACCAGCCATAGTGGGGAGATCTGAAGGTGTACATATCACCTTATCCAAAGCTTTACCATTCTTGCAGAAAAGAGTAGCTTTGTCTCCCTTCTTTCCTGTTCTAGGTTTTTCATTTTAATGTGAACAGTCCCACCCTGCTCCAATTTCAGGGATGTGGGTAAGAACTGGGAAGGCTTTGGCTCCTGGAGATCCAAGGCTTTGCTTCATATGCCTATGACTCACCTCCTAATCTGCTTCCCATTTGCCCCTACTGACATCAGAGTTTCAGCATCAGAGTGGTAAGAGCCACAAATATTTCCACAGAGGCTGGGGAGGTGATATCCAAAACGGAGTTCCCCTCTGCATGGGCAGACCTCTCTTTATATCCTCAGAGGTGAAAATCCAATCTATTCTGTTATCCCTGGGGTTCACAGAAGCCTTGCTCATACAAACTAAACATGGGGATAGAGAATGCATTGTCCTGCTTCCAACCTTCATGCATTCATGGATTGCTCATAAACAGTTTGTGTGTGCACAAGCTGTACATGCATAGGATGCCCCTTCCCATTTGGGCATCATGCCACAGCACCACATGTGTGCTAGTTGTTTGTGCTTAGGTTCTGCTCACAAAGGATCCAGGAAGGTATGGAGCTTAAGAACGGGGGCCGTGGGTGGGAAACTGCTTCTTCTCTGTGTGTTCGCTATGCTTGGATTTTAATAATATGAACAGGACTGCAGACTGTTTCCAAGTGCTGCACTTAACTAGCTGTGTGTGTGGTGTTGCCACAAAACAAATATTGTGTGTGATTTTTCCTCATGAAGGCTAATCCTAACATTACTGCATCACCTACCGTTTTGTGGCAAGACAGACAAAAACCAAAGCACTAAAATGCAACAGCAGGAAGCCTAATTATACAGCCTGGCAAACTGAGGTTGCCATGAAAACACATAGGAGGGAAGAAAGGAAGGAACGAAGATGTAATTTGATGGTGGAAGGGGAAAGGATAGAGTTCTAGTTGTATCCTCATTCTCATTCCTTCCTTCCTCCCTCCCTCACACACACACACAAATTTCCTCATGTGGAGAAATTGGAATTTCCTGTTAATTTTCCTGTTCCTATCCACTACAGTGGAAGTAAGAAAGACTTCCTACACTTGCTCCTTTTTCTACCATTATCACTAAAGCCAGGCCCAGTGTCACATGTTACCAAAACTGTTTCCCAGGTAGGGGTCCAACAGTTAGGGCTGAGTGGTGAGATAGCCAGGTTGGAAGACACCATCATTTAAGGTGGCAAAAATAAAAAGGGGCTGTGATGAGCTCCAGACAGATGCCACCAAACTGCGCGGATGGGCAGTAAGGCAACCAGTGTGGTTCTAGGTACATGTAAAATGATGTACATTGGACCAAAAAACTCTAAACCTGATGGGGTGTGAGCTGGATGTAACTGATCTTGAAGGGGTTCTTAGTGTAGGGACTGGTCCCACTGCTCCTCAAAATACAGCCTTCGAAGGATTCTGACTTGGCTTGCATTCTGATTCAGACGTGGAAGAAGAGGTGGGGATGGAATTTGCAGCTGAAATTGCAAGGAGAGTGGGACAAAAGTGCCTTCCCTCCCATTCTGCATGCCTTCCTCTTCCCAAGGAGGAGGCACACAGAGCAGGGGGCCTTGCTGCTGGTGCCTGCCCTGCCTCACCTTTCCAAGCCCTGCTTGGGACCTGGGGAGGGGCTCACCACCTGAAATAGTGACTCTGGAGAAATGGCAATGGTTGGCTTTATGCTTATAAAGCTGCATTATAGAATTGGTTGCCCCCCTCTTAAAGAAAAACATATTATATTGTTTAATGGAGCAGAAAATCCCAAACATTAATTTATTTCCCTTTCCATCCCTCCCCACATTGTTAATGTTAATTTAATCCACCTCAGTTTATAAACAAATCCCCACTGCAGGTAAGATTTCTTTAAATGTGACAGATAGCTGTTAATATAACCCTGATGAGTTTGGAAGTTTGGATTTTCACCGTGAAAAAACATTTTGGGGGTCTGTAACAGAAGGCCCTTGTGACATGGCTGTGAGCAGGCACCTGGGAATACCAGCAAACTGTAGCTACTGGGCCAGAGTCAAGTTTAGGAATACTTGGGCATCTGCTAAGGGCCCACACCAGAGTAGGGACCCACTGACAAAAAAGCTCCTCCTTTTTGCCTCTGCAATCTGCTTGTTCACCTGCATCTTTCTCTGGCCCAGAAAAGACTGGTGGCAAGAGGCCGCACCTGCTTGCTCACTGGCTCTCTGCCTGTCAGTGATAACAGCAAGAAAAAAGAGGAAGCGCAATAAAAGCTGGTGCCAATGGTGGCAAAAAGATCGACTCACTGACTGAGCGGGCCACTGAAGGTGACTCTCAAAAGTCTAGACCCAGCACTGAGTTCAGCAACCTGATTTAGGGATCTTTCAAGGGCAGTTTTGGAACTTGGGGTCCTTGGGCAAGAGATAATCAATTAGTAAATTGATCAGTTGGCTCTGCCAAAGGTCAAGTGCCAACAGTCACTGGGAGACTGCACTTCCCTGTCTCTCAAGAGGAACATCACAGCAAGGGCGTAACTGACCAAGCACCATCCATTGCCAACTGGAGGGGCAGGTGCTCCAGTTTTTGTTTTCCTCACCATTCCCTTTCCTCTCTTTTCTATCATGCCTATTAAAAGCCCAGCTAAAACATATAGAGAGTGAACCACATACCACATTCATGTGTGTGTGGTGTTTAAACATGCATACACCTTCCATACTCTGTAAATTCCTGACTCCATTACAACTCTGGTAATAGCAGCCAGTTTTGCTATTTATGTAGTTGGGATATCATGGCTGGGCTGGGATTGAACACAGACTTCTGCCATCTCTGCACCACAAGATTACAGAGCTGGTGGATAAAAAGAAAGAAGAACAATCTCCATTGTTGAAGCTATCAATGCTGATGCAATAAGGACAGCCATTTGAGCAAAAATGCTATTTGAAGATACTCATTTGGCACCTGTCTCTATTCGAAGGTTTTGTAGCACTTCCTATGTTTGGTCCCAGTGTCCCAGAGTCCTGGTATCTCTCTGCCTTGCCAACCTCTGGGAAAGCACTGGTAAGAACATGAGGAAATTTGATTCCATGTAAAGATGCATGGAATTATGAGCCACCCTGAGGCTTTGGCGAATGGGGCGGCATAGAAGTCGCCTAAATAAATAAATAAAGCTGTCAGTGGGCTTTTCTACACAAGGCATTTCTTGGGTGCTCATGGTTCCTTACTCATGGAAATTTGTGGGACTTTTTCATATCACTGTCAACCTGTAGGACCTACCTCACAGTCTCCAGCTGTTTTTTAGGGTGAGGAAAGTCTGGTGTTTTCTTAGATGATGCCATTATCTGCTACAGAAGTTGAATGGTTTTTTAGTATTTTCTCACTTTTTGCCAGAGCATCATTAAGTGTTGTGTAAGGGAACATACAGGAAGGCCGAGAAAAAAAAAAGTATGAAAAACCTAATTAGTGTGCAGGAGTTCTAATCCTCATGCAAACCAAATGGAAGGATCCTACTGAAGAACCCTTAGTACAGTTAAATACCTCATGTAGAGAAGCCCTGGCTTATACACTGCCCAGCGGGGTGTCAAAGGGCTGTATATAAATAGTTTAAAAATAAAAAGCTCACTGGGTGACCTTGGGCTAATTAGTCAACCTCATCGAGCTGTTTTGAGGGTAACATAATGATATTCCTAAGCTTTTTGAAGGAAGGACACAGTATAGCTGTGATGGAGTCAAAATCTGGTAAATTGTCTCTAATTTTGGATGTCTGTAAAGCAACAGCCCTTACTGAATGACTTGAAAAATGCTGTTAGAGAAAGATAATAAAGCTTTCCTCAAAGAAAGATGATGATAATCCATTTTAATAGTCACAAAGAGAGGCTGAATACAAGCATATGATAAAGTGCTAAATTATTACCAACTCTGCAATTAGTCAAAAAGCATGAAGAGGCAACGCTTGGTTTAGCCAAGCATTATGGTGCTAAGAGGTTAGAAACATTATTTTGTTCTTGTTCTGGACAGTGATATTCTGAGCTGGTTTTGTTAATTTAAAAAGTTGCTTGCATTTTGGTAGTTTTGAAGGTTTTGTTTTCCTGTGTTTCATTTTTGTTACTTGATTCTCAGCTGTTAAAGATCAATGCAATCAGACTATCTCACATTAGCCCATCTGTTGGCCTGGGCTGTAGTTTTCTGATGCATTCTGATTGCTCATGCAGATTCAGCCTTTAATTATGTGGCATTTTTCATGTAGCCCATCTGGTCACTGTGGATGAGATGCAGCCTATGGGCCATGAAGACATTTTTTCTACTGCTCTAATTCTCTATGATGCCAGCAAAAAGGAGGATAACATTACTCCTATAGCCCTATATTTTGTGTGTGGATTTGAGTGAGGGTAGCTCCATTCAAGGCTAGATTTTCACATGATTCTGGCACCTCTTAGAACTGTACTTTGTAACTTTGCCTATATAACTTTGCCTATAGTAGCAAAACAGTGACTTGATAACTTTCCTTTTCCTACAACTACATCTGTCAGAAATCCCAGAATTTCAATTCATGAAGAGGAAATAAAACTCGGGTCCGTGGGAAAGATCAAGCGTCCAGACCATCTGTGGCTTTATTGTTTGGCCCAGGTTCCCATGGTAGACTCACGATAATGCATTACCTAGCAGGCAGAGGTAAACTCGCTGCAAAGTTTCAATACAACTACAGGGTGTTTTATACCCTTCCGGTCACGTACACAGGTACAGAGCAATTGATGACAGAATGCAGACATTACAATAAGATTCTGAGGTCATCACATACAGAACAGATAAAGGAAGATCAGCCAATCATACAGTGACAATGAGATTGCAATATTTCTAATTGCAGTGTATTGACACTTTAGTTGAGTAACTTGAACCCATCTCCAGGTCTGCTTAGACATGCAAATTCAAGCTACTGAGAAACTGTTCATGAACTCATCTCATCTAGACTCAGACCCTAAGTAATGCATCCACACCATTCTGATTGGCCAGGGCGCATGGAGCGCTCTGGGCTAGAAAAAGAGATGCTTCCTGGTAAACTGTGAATTCCAACAAGGATCACTTACCCATTGTGAAGGCATATAATGTATATTTGGACTGAATGGCCTGTCTACTGTAGCTTACAGCCAAAGGTGAGAGAAAGGAGCAGGGGAGGAATGCCATTTTAAACAGTGATTTAGCTTGGAAAGCTGGTGCTTTTGAGAAGGAGTACAAGATGGATTCCACAACGCAAAAGCACACAGAAGCAATGTTTTTCTGCCAGGATTTATCCAAATTTTCCCAACACAACTCCCAGCATACCCCACTTCACAGGACTGGCTGTGGGATACTAGTTGTAGTCCGTTCCATTTGGAGGACATCAGCTTAGGGAAGGCTGCTCTATCCCACTGAGATATTGTGATAACTGTTGTTATGAGCTGGTTCCTTCCCTGTTTTCCTCTGGTTCTCAAACTCAAGACTATCCTCTTAAGCGCAATTCTTTTATCGAAACTTAACATATATTAGTATGAACTCTAAAAAGACTTCTGCCAAAGTTGAGGGAGAAGTTTCTGTTCATTCAAGAGTTGAATCCAGGCTGGGAACTTCCCTCTGTCCCTCCCTTTCAATAAAGCTTCAGTGTGGCTTTTACTGTGTGAGGACAAGATAGCAGAAACCCCAGCTTTCTTCTAACTGGGCAGCTCATTTCTCGTGTTGCCTCCTGACTGGATCAAGGACTGGGTTTCTTATCTGCTCCCCCTCCCAGAAAACCCTTCTGTCCCTTCCAAAGCAGGCCAGTTCTCACACTCTGCCTGAGAAACTTCACTAGCTAACCTTGAAACTTGGAAGTCCTCACTCCCCTTCTTCCTCCTCCACTTCCTCCTCCCCAGAATCAGATGAATCTATCTGAGCAGTCTGTAATGAGCGAGAGAGGTCCCCCCTCTCTACCGACGTTGAGAAAAACGACTGCACTGGAAGGTGCCTCAAACAGGTATATTGTTGTTAGTAGTAATTCAGCTTGGCTGGTTTGCCTTTGCCTCTTCTCCCCATTTTACCTTCTGCCCTGCCCTCTTCTAGAAAGCAGCACCTGAAAGCTTCTCCAAAATGGAATTTGGCCCTGGAGTTAAAAGACCCACATACACCCACAGCACCCCCATACTAGCACAGACAACCAATAAAACCATCCTTACACACCTAAGGAACTGTGACCCACATGGAATTTCAGTAAGTCTTGTACTACTAATATTGGGAATCCAAACAAGTAGGTGTTATGCGAGGTATAAAGCTCTATCAGTGAGGATGGGCAGGAGGCAATTACTGCAGTCTCCACCTATAATTCTAGAGCAAGTCTGTATTGGTCTTACCTGTGATAGAAGGAAATGGTGGTCGTACGGTAGGGGTTAGCAGCATGATTGCTTGGTCTAAAATGTTGCAGGATTACGTGGCATTCCTTGTATCCTTGTAGCCACTCTTGTATAAGGTATAGCTACATACTTTTGCAAACTTTATTTTGTTCATCCTGAATATAGTTCTGTGAGAGAAACATAACATAGAAACAGGGCGAGTCAGAAGGGGGCTCTCAGGCCATCTAGTCTGACCCTCGGCTCCAGCCGGCTCCACTCACAACATGCCCACCATGTGCATGTCCAGCCTATCTTTGAACACCTTCCTTCTTCCCATTTCATGCATACTGAACTCACCCTGGAAACTGCTCTATCCTGTGAATGCCTGGAACTGACCTAGCATTTGAAGGACTAAGTGTCGGCCCCGATCCACTGGCTGGATTGTGTTGGTCTTATGTTTCCTTATGGGGTGGGATATGCAAGAAGGAAACCTATTTATATCCCTATTTTCTCTGTATGTTTTCATAGCAGCAAAGGTGGGTGTTTCATTCTTTAGGCTTGTAAAGCTAACATAGAAAACACGCACACACTTTCCCATCCACATCATCATAGGAAGCAATAATGCATTGGCAGGAGATGAACAAAGTGACCTCATGGATTTTCCCACCCTGCTCCCTGGACAGGGATATTGTCTCACACACTGTCTAGACGTTGCTTAAGACCACACATCAGACTTCTAGGAAAGCCTGTTCTGCATTCCAGCACCACCCCAAGACAAAATGTACACTGTGGTGAGCTATAGCAAGGTGGTGTTGGCAGACCCACCCTCCACATAAATCCCAAATGTATGTAGATAACTGAATATGGGACTTGATTCATTCCATTGCAGATAAGAGAATGCATGCTAGGCAGACATACATCACCACGGCCCCTGCCAAATTTATGGAAATTTGCATGTCAGCTATGCCCAGGTGAAGAGAACTCCATGATGTGAAACTGCCTGAACCAAGTAGAAAGTGAAATGGATGAGGGTATGGATAAGTGGGGAAATTATGCAGTAGGTGACAACTGGTGGAGCAGTTAGCTAAGGTGGCCCTTTGCAGGTCTCTGTTTGAAGGGCAGTCAGAGAACTGTTCTCTCCTTGAAGGTGTTCTCCATTTCAAGCACTGTCCAGTCAAAAATCTGATTTAAAGATACAGAGCAGTAAAAAGTGAGAGTCAGCAGGGGCCTGACAGCCACACAGGCTGAGAGTTTCACTCATCATGGTGGTCATACATCATACTGTATGTCAAAACATAGTAACAGTTTCTAAATTTGCATTTATACATACACATCAGTATTTGCAAATTATATGCAAATCTGCGCCCTTTTATTGATTAGTAAGTGACAACCATACAGTTAGTAGTCTCTTTCGATCTCTGAAACTTTGGGGCTGAGGGCTGTAAAGTCCTCCGTTACGACAGCAAAACATTCTTTCATTGAATGTAAGGATCTACTGGTCAAGGCTATGGTTTTCCCAGTTGCAATGTATGGCTGTGAAAGCTGGATCATAAGGAAGGCTGAGTGCCGAAGAATTGAGGACTTTGAATTGTGGTGCTGGAGAAGACACCTGAGAGTCCCTTGGACTGCAAGGCGATCAAACCAGTCAATCTTAAAGGAGATCAATCCTGACTGCTCTTTAGAAGGCCAGATAGTGAAGATGAAGCTCAAATACTTTGGCCACCTAATGAAAAGGAAAGACTCCCTGGAGAAGAGCCTAATGCTGGGAACAATAGATGACAAAAGAAGAAGGGGACGGCAGAGAATGAGGTGGCTGGATGGAGTCACTGAAGCAGTTGGTGTGAGCTTGAGTGGACTCCGGGGGATGGTGGAGGACAGGAAGGCCTGGAGGAATGTTGTCCATGGGGTCGCGATGGGTCGGACACGACTTCGTGACTAAAAACAACAACAACAAGGATCTACTATGTGCCAGGGGTGGGGGGAGACCCCTCCCTGCACATAAAAGATAGGATATCAGGGAGAACACCTCTTGGATGAACATTTCTTAGAGTTCTTTTCAAGCTGCAGAGAAAAAAATGTGTAATTTGTAATTATATATATAATTATACTTATGTTGTCGAGTTGGGGGAGAGGAACTTTTACCCCCCCCCCCTTCCATTGCTTCCATCAACACACACAGTCCTGGTCAGCTATGCAATGCCTTTAATGCGTTAATGGTTACTGCAGAGCCACCTGGCCACGTTTCAGACTCCTGGCTGAGGAGAGGCTGCCTCTTCGGTGCTAGACACACTCTGCTAGGTAGGATCATGGCCTCCAATGCTGCCTGGCCACGCCTCCAGGAGCTGCCCTCGCTTTCGCAGAGTCTCGGCTTCCACGTGCACCCTCCCATGCCCGGATGGCTCCTCTCCATACGTGCACACGGCAGCGCGCTTTCTCTCCCTTTCTCCAGCTCTCCACCGGCTGCGCCTCTGCCTCGCAGGGACCCTTCTTCCAAGGGGAGAAGGGTGTTCTGTGTCCATCCTCAGGCTCCTGCCTCTGCCCCAGCCAGTGGGGTTTAAGCTGCCTTCTTGCCTCCCCAAGCCCCGTCCGCCTCCTGTCCTGTTCCTCTCGCTGCCACCGCCCCTCCTCTCCCCAGGACACGTCCACCTCCACCTCCCTTTCCTTGCGTTCCTCTTTATACAGCCGGCGCCATGCCCCTTCCGTCCACCTCCTTTGTTGCTCTTTTCCCGGGGGAAGCCCCTGCACACCTGGGGACTCAGCGCTGCGCTGGGTGCACAGCTCCTGTGCCCAATGCCCCATTGCAGGCCACTCCTGCCACCCCTGGTGTCGGCTTTACCGTCTCTTCATTCCCTCCAGTGTGTCTCCCTTGGCTTGCTCCTGAGTAGGAGATGGTGAGCCCTGCCCTGCCCTGCCGACCCTTCACAAATTAGCAATACACACACACATCTAATTTCAGTATGTAATGTTCTGCCTGAAATAGCATCACATCCAGAAACAGTTTTGCGGTTCTGTTCTGTTGTATGTAAAAATGAAAATGAAAATGCCAATAATGATAACTTTGAAGAGTTGGTAGGTATTAAAACTGTGTCACTAGCTCAGATGTTGTTTCAGACCAAACAGTAGAGTAACTAGTTCCACATTGTTCTCTGTGCATGCTTTACGTATCTTTAAGAGCAACCCTTTGCAGGAGAGGTGTCTGAGTAGACGTTGGTCCAGAAGGCCAGGGGGAGTTGTAGAAGCAGGTGGTGTGTGTGGAGCATGGGTCCTCGAACTACAGCCCGGGGGCCAGATGTGGTCCTCCACGGCCATTTATCTGGCCCGCCTCAGAGGTTTTCAATGCACCGCGTGTGCACCCTTGCACCACGCGCACGCCATGTGTGCACGCCACCACCTGCCTCGCCCCCTGCGGGGGGAGGCAGTGGCTTGCTCACGAGGAGATAGTTTTGGACTCACTAGGAGAAAACAATCTCCAAGCGAGCAAGACACTGCATCGCGGCGCATGCCCGCCCCCGCCTTGCCTCGCCATTCCTAGCCCCTCCCCACCTCAGCGCCCACCCTGCTCTGGCCCATGTGCCCCACCAGCACCACCTTTCCGGCCTGCGTCCAGCACCAGCACCTTTCAGCTGGCCCCCTGGTGAAAAAGTTTGAGGACCCCTGGTGTGGAGTTTTCCAGTCAAAGGCTTGAGAAAAGGACTAGGAAGGGAGGGGGAGAATTATGAAAGGGAAGGTGGGCCTCTCAGCACACTAATCATGTTGCAGCTATTGTGCACATTGCTGGAGAAACTAAAGTGGTGTGAAGGAGCCAGTGTGGTGTTTGCTGACATTCATCAGAGCCAGCTTCAATATGATCACTGGCACTGATTCAGGGAAAAGGTCCCTATTTGGGGCTGCCAACTGACCAAAACACATTAACTCTCATGCTCCTGTATCTTTATCAGATGATCTGCATGAAGGAGCAAGTGAAACATGGAGATAAGAATTATTGCCTCATCTCCAGATCAGGCTGCTGTTGAAAGCATAGGAGCAAGGACTAGTAGAAAACCAGACCTATGCCCCTTGTGTTATTAATCTGTTGTTTAAGCAGGGGAAGGACAGAGAAAGCATCAGTGGTGGTCCTCAACTGAGTTACTGCCTTCTCTGGAAAAAATGTCCTGCCTGGCTGAGTGCTGGAGAAGGCCAAAAGGCAGCATCACAATGGTTTGACATGTAGCCATGAAGCAGGGAGGAGCTTAACACTGGAGCAGGACAAACAGAAGGGCCGCATCTGTTTCTGAGAGCTGCCACAGCATGAGGCAGGTCTGCTGGGCAGCCATTTTGTCATTCTGCTGAGAGGAGATTTGCTTCCAAGAGATACCAGTGAGAGAAGGCCCATTGTTCAGTACAAATGCAAGACTGAAGGCAGCTGCATCAGACGTATTATGGTGTGCTTTCTCACAGCAAATTGCTCATAGCTACATTTCATCTAATGGAGTCCCCCCACTCCACCCTCAGTCATAGATTCACATCACTATATACTGTAGATTGACATAACCTGGTATGCTTCAGTCAACAGGAAATGAAGAAAGAGGACTCTTTTGTGATTTGGATCTGAGCTAGCCTTCCTGCTCTCCACCCAAATTGTTTGTTTTGTGGAGCTGGGAATACTTATGAATAATGCACTGAAAAGTGGGGCTTACCTTTTCTGAGAATGCTAATTTGTATTTGCCAAAATGAGGCCTTTCTCCCAAAACTCAAAGCACCATTGTGTTCTTTCCTTCTTTCTTTGGGCTTTAGTATCGAAATGACTAAGAAAAGTGCTGAAAGGATTGAATACATTGAGGCCACTCAAGTCTGATGAGATTTCTGAGACTTGCTGTGGAGAAGTGCGGTTGTATTATGCAGAAAAACTGAAGGTTACTTTTGACAAGCAGAGAATTAGTCTGCTCTGCTGGAGAATCATTTTAATGAGTTAACATTTTTTAAAAACCAGAGTACTGAACTTTTTTCCACATTGTTTTACATTTCTATGTTCACATTGCCCGGAAAGAGCAGCCAACCTTGGAATAAATTTCATGGAGTTTGAGCTAGTTATGTCAAAAGGGGCTGCAAAGTCAATGCTACTTCAAAGAATGTTAACCAAAATTACAGGTTTCTTCACCTACTTGAATGGTATCTATTGCTAACCCCATATAAAGGACATTTTGGACAAGGCCTGGACCACACACAGCTATGTTGCTGAAAGCCAGTGCTAGTTGCCCAGTGGCTTTTATTGTAAAGCATTGTTTCAGTCCTTTGTAAGAGAAATTTAGTACTGTTCCCTAGTGCTGGTCTGCACTAAATGTGTAAAATAAAATATTCACTGCATAAGAAATCTTATTCTTTGAAACAAGAAAAAAATCCACCTTAGGAGAAAGATAGTTTGAACCTTTAAACGGGGCTAAAGATGTAGTGTCCATGTGATTTAATGCTACTGAAGAAAGCAATTTTTATGTGAAAGAAGAAAAAGTTTTTTGAGAAGCTATGTAGCTTTTGCCCATCACATTACACATTCAATTTAAATAAGCTCTCAGGACCTCAGTGTACCAATCAGGCAAACCCAAAACCTACAATCATCTCAATTCCAATCAGATGTCTTAATCTTGAAGAAGTACATTGTGGTATGGGAAAACATTAAAACTCATTTGGCTGCTGCACATCAGATAATTACCTTGTGAGGGTTACATCTGTGGCATGCTGGGGAGGAAAAAGGGCAAAGGGCATCAGGGAATGCAAAAGAAACTAAGTGGCAAATTTCCAGAAGTGTCCATAAATATTAATCATTCTTAAAGACCCAAGGTCCCTTGTGCCTGAATGGGGTTTCTGACGTCGCAGAACTAAATGATGTCTGTGAGATGACAAAGCCACTTTCCATCAGCAACAAGTAGATTTGAATTGTCATGGCAGCAAGAGCTGTGCAATTAGAAGCTTTGAGTCAGGCAGGAAGAACCTATAATAGGTGTTAAAAAAATGAAAAAGAATGGATTACTAAAGCACAGGGTATAGGTAGGTTTATCTGCCTTTTTTTTTACCAGCCCTTGCTTCTATGCTTTTAACAGCAGCTTCACCTGGATACATTAGCAGACAATAATTCTTCTTATCATGTTTTACTTGCTTGTTACTGAAGGTCAAACATCTGTTAAAGACACAGGAGCATGAGGTTAATTTATTCTGGTCAGTTGGCAGCTCCAAATAAGGGCTTCTTTGAATTAGTGTCAGTGATCACAGATAATAAACCAGACTCTGATGAAGTTCAGACAAGCATCTTGCCAGAACAGTATCTGCAGATACAACCGCACTTCACACTACCTTAGTTTCTCCATCAATGTGCACAATAATTGTAACATAGCCAGGGTAGTGAAAGGCCTGCCTGCCCATTTCAGTAAATTTCAGTCTTGTGATGGGATTGAGGGCAGGGCTTGATACAGGTTGCATTCAGCCCTACAATTCTGTGCTTGTAAGAAGAGACTGCCATTGGCATCTGCTTATATGGGGAAAGGTATGCAGCTCCCCCCAGGGTTCTAGCCGTGATGTCATTTTAGAACAGAGACAGCGGCTTCTATGCTCAGCACATGCCATCTAAAATGACGTCCCAATACAGGAGTTTCTTGTAGATGGGTTAGGGCAGTAGCGTGTCTATCAAAAAAGGGAAGGTAGTAGCAAAGTTCTGCCTAACTCAGCTCTCGTTAATTTTTATTCTCAGTTTATAAACATTTTTAACTTTTTTCAAAAACCTTTACAATGTATGCAGATAAAGTTCAGCCATATTGCAGGAGGCAGATCTCTAGCTGAGAAAGTGTGGATTATTCCCATATTGCAGAATGATGTTTGTTAGAGTAGTGTATGGCATCTTTGCAGTATAGTTCAGTGTTGTTGGCATTTAAGGGAAATGCAGATGGGGCTGTGAAATTGCATGTTCCAGAAATGCAATTCATAAGGATTAGAACTATTTGTATATAGGTTTTGGTTACGCCATTTTTAGTTCTTGCAGGCAGCTCAAGTGGAACCTTTCCCTACCTCTCTCTTCGGATTTTTCTATATGAGGCATTTATTTTGTGCTTGTGATCCCTCACTCGTGGAAATTTGGGCTCCTTTCCTCAACACTATCATCCTCCCAGGGTCTTTCCCATGTTTTCCAACTATTTAGTGGCTTTTTAGAGAGAGGATAATGCGGTATTTTTCTGGATAACACAGTTGTTAGTTATGGAAGCCTTATGTAAGATCTAAATTCTGCTTTATACCACAGCACCACCTTGTATTGTGTAATGGAATATAGAAGGCAGAGGAACCCACCCCCCTCCAGAAAAAAACCTTCATGTTAAAGGATATTTTTTCTCCTGCAAAGAAAATTAAAAAATGAGCCTTGGTGAAATACAGGGTTTTCATATAGAGATGCCCTTAGTTTTGGCCTTTGGGAGTATGCCATGTAGTTCCAGTGTTTTTCATGTATACTAGAAATGAAACTTCTTGTGAAGGTACCTGAACTTATTGTATGTTGCATGTAGAACTAAGCCTACTATTGGATTGCAAACTGAACAGGTCATTGCAGGAGTAAAAGAAGTCATAGAAATAAGTGAAGCTTTCAGCTTTAGGTGGAAAGACACAAGGCTTTGTTTGGATACCAGGTCTATTCATTAAGAAGCAACAGAGGGATAGATTGGGTGTACAAATTTCTCATTGACTACATCAAGCTTTTGGTAGACCTGCTATCCAGACCTTGCTGCTGTTTAGTCACCACTTGCTTTTTGATGTTATCAGACCTTTAAAAAAAAGTGCAACCATACATAAATTGTACAGTTCAAGGAAAAATATGTAGTCCAAAAGAAAATCGCTCTAGTTTATTATTCAAGATATGCAAAATTTGCATTGTTACCTGATGGAAGAGACTGATAACAGTGTGAAAAGTAGAGTAGGCCAGGTTTCTCTATAACCCTAAAACCTGATCAAGCATATTAATTTCTCCTTCCACTAATAATATTGCACACAAACTCACTGCTACTCTCTAGAGTTCCCTTCCCCAGCCTGATACCTTCCTGATATTTTAGACTTCACTTCCCATCAGCCCCAGCCAGCATGGCCAATGGTCAAGAACTCTGGGACTGTAGTCCAAAACATCTAGAGGACAGCAGGTGGAGGAAAGCTGTTCTAGAGAGTATTCACCAATATTTCTAAGATGAAGGAATTCATTCTAGGATGAGACATGTGAAGGTGTCAATATTATGATAAGGCAAATAATGCCATAAAACACATGAAAGGATGTTCTTCAGACAGTGGAGTGCATTTGTGCCATTTTTCTCTTGTTTTAGATGTGCTTTTACTTTCATCCTTAATGCCAAGCAAATTTTGTTGCAGTTCATGATGCTTCTTGAATATAACATTCTGCGTTAGTAGTGTTCAGTTTCCAGGATCTTCTACTACTCTGTGTAGGCTTTTCAATGTCATGGAATGTGATACTGATCAACAAATAGCACATCTAATGAATGCTCAACAGGTGTGTTGCAATGATGCATATTATATTTATGCAAATTACAACCACAAACTGTCGTGCAGCTTTGTCTGTGCCCTTGAAAAATTCCTGTGGACACTCACATAGACTTCTTTGATAGATTTCATTCTGTTATGTTGATAGACCGGATGGCCTTTGAATAAGTGGTGCACAATGATAAAACGGGCAAAAAGACTCTGCAGGTACTGTTGATTCATGTCTTGTTTGTGGGCTTCCCATAGGCATACAGTTGGCCCCTATGGGAACAGATTGCTGGACTAAAAGGGGATTTGGTGTGACCTCCCTAAATTCTTTCTTTTTTACCATTTAGAAATCCAAGAGTTTATTTACTCTGCCATAAAGGTCCATTTGATAGAGCGTCCTTCCTTGGTCATTGACTTTTGTTGGATGGCCTTAAGCAAAGTCACAGTTGAACCATAGTATTTCCCTGCAAGAATAATTTTTCTCCTCTGATGAGCTGCTGTTTTTACTTTCTTCTCCTTCTTCCTCATGCTGGATATAGCCCCTGGAATAAATGATTTCTCTGGCAACTCTTCACTGGCTGTATTCAGCTTCGCTCTTGTCTCCATCAATTCTTGCTACTTGGCTGAAGCAGCTTGTTTGGAGCAGTGCAGAGTCTCCTTCACCTCCTGCTGTCCTTTCTCCTGCATTCTTGAAGGGTCGCTTCCAGGTCTTCATCTTATCATCCAGATTCTCAATCTCCCCCATATAGTATTGTCCTAGCAACTCCTTCAGGCGGTTCAACCAGTCTTGGTACATTTCCTCCAGCATCTCCTTTTGGGAATCCAAATGATTACTGTTCCACAGGTTGTTCTGCTGCAGGAACTCCATCGCCTCATTGCACATCTCCTCACAGAGATATATTTCCAGCTGAAGCTTTTCTTGGTGCTCCTTCAGCCGCAGGTTCTTCACAATCTCCACCAGATATAGTAGTTCCTCTTTATCATATAAAGTCACATGCGCTTCATCTTCACTCTCGTCACTGGCCTCTGTTTCTTCTTCCAAGGTGGCCACAGGAGCCCTGATGGGTGAATTAATCTGCCAGTTTTTTTCCATTTTTTTCAATCTTAAGTTTATAGGCAATTTCCTTAACACTTTAATATTTTAATATTAATTTTCATTAATTTATACATTGTATTAGAAAATGCCACTGCAAAATTTGGAGATGTGAAAATTTCAGAGGATAACCATGGTTCTAAAATTCAAAATTGGATAAGTTTCCATTAAAATGTGAGCTTATCAAATCTCTTCTCCATTCCTGATTCTTAATATTCTGGAAAGGGCAGGGGGCCTTACCTCCCAGCTAAGGAATGTGGCAGTCTAGCTCTGTGGTTATATGCAGGAAACTGCATATGTTAGTCTGATGCAATGAGCAGAGTGGGGCTTTGCAAGAATCTACAAATGGTGGAGAAGCAGTGAACTTTGGAGAACCTACCATAGTGTCTTTTAGCTGTGAACCTCCACCTATGCTCAGCCTGTATATTTTTAAATAATCTTCACCATTAGAAAACACCATAAGTCGTCTACTACTTACGTCTTTAAAAGACTAAACTGGGGTAACACTGCACTCTTGAAACCTCTCACTGCTCAGTTAATTGTTATAATAACAATCCATGCAATCAAATCTGGTCTGTAATTGCTGTTGCCAAGAACCCACCTGCTACATTAACAATAATAACCAATAATAACCAGCTTCTTATTTCCAAGGACCTCTTAATCACCCCATATTGTTTTCGTGTCCAGTTCTCAGCCCAGCCTCCCTGTCACTGGGGCTGCGCTACAAGCTAAGCTGCAGGAGAAGACCACCTGGTGCCCTCTATGGGCTAAAACTCCTTTCAGCCCTAGGCAGCAAGGCCAGTGGCCAAGGACTATGGAAGGTATACGCCAAAACGTTGGGAGGGCACCAGGTAGCTAAAGTGTTGTTGCCTAGAACCATATTCTGGGGCAGATTAGTTGGCTCCTAAATGCCATTTATCCTACTAATCAGACTTTCTTCCACTGTTCCTTTAACTCTTGGATGCACAGGAATTATCCTGTGATATTGTTTAGCGCTATGCTATGAAAAAGGATTTGATCCTACCAGCTTATCTTTACTCAATCAAACTATTACCTAAATCTTTATCTAAAAATCTAATAAAGAATCAAGAAACAAACAAGTGTGGAAGAGAATGTGGGAAAGGAACTAGGCGGAAGTGAGTTGCTTATGCCCTAGATTTCTTTTAATAAGCTAGGCACAATGTGCTAGGAGTGTTATGCAAATTGATTTACTCCTATGTAAACATGCTTAGCATCAGGCTGTAAACATGCTACTTCAGTGGGATAAATCTGTAGATGTTCCTCCTAAATTAGAAACTTGATCAAAGTGACTGCCAAGGTAGGGTATGTGACCCAATTTATTAAATGTTGGTAGAAAGCAGAGAGTACAGACACAGAGAACAATTGATCAGCCAGTATTAACTATCTATTAAAAAACAGAGATGGCATTTTGAGTTTGAGAGAGATGCAATATCACCAAGGCTGTAATCCTGTACCTAGTAATCTGGGAGTAAGCTCTAGCAAATGAAACTTACTTCTGAGTACACAGTGTTCAAGATTACACTATAAGCATGTCTTAATGTGGACATGCCAAAACACTGTTGGTAAGTATATAATGCAGTGCTGAAACACTTTCCCATAAAATGAAAAAGTTATTTCAGTGCATTTTGCATTAAAATAGCAAAAATTGCTATTTCAATTCAAGCCAGTGATTAGAATTCCCTTTCTTCCCCAAAGTTGTAGCACATCACATTGGTGATGTATTACTCAGAAACAGAATAAAAACCCTCTACAGAAGTAGGAGTGAATTTGAAATGAATTTATACGAAAAATCTTAAACACATTATTGTTTGTGCTTCTGACGTGAGGGTGCAATCCTACGTGTATTGAATGTTCAGGGCTGAGTGCAGATATGAACCTGCATTTCCACAGCCCTAGTGCAATGTTTTAATCAACATGCCACCCTGAATTATGCTTGCAATTGCCATAAGAGGAAACCGCTGCCTTTGGTGTCCTATAGGCCAGCCACTGCTGAATTGCCAAAAAAGAAAGTAAAAAATGGTTGGTTTGCATAAAATTTGCATATCCTAATTTATATGTATAGATGAAAATTTGGAAATAATGTAAAGTAGAGATACATTTCATCTTATCATAGTGTGGAAGAATATGGCCAGGGGACTTGTGTACTTGCCTGTTCAGTCAGCTGTCCAGGTGCTGCCCACTGAGGAGCAACAGTTCTTCTGTTTCTTTATCGTTATATTGTAATTGGACAGGATAGACTTCAAACAGAGGGCTGTTTTTTGCAAAGGAGGATGCATGGACAACCCATAGTTGCCAGCCTTTGAACCTGCCTTTGTAGCTGTCTTTTTTTTTTTTTTTTTTTTACAAAGGTTTGATCTTTAGCAATTAAGAAGTGACAGTATAGAGTTTCATGCTATGAAAACTGGTTATATCATCACTCAAAGCCTGCCAGGCACAAAAGAGCAAGCCAGTCAGAACCAATCTGGAACTGGGGGTAATGCTGGTAGTCAGGCTGGATGGTGACATGGAAGGACATATCCTTTACATCAGTTGAGGTGAACCAGTCCCCTTGGTGCAGCAATGGCAGAAGATTCTGCAATGAGACCATGCAGAACTTCTTATGAAGAAGGAAGAAGTTCACATCCTGCAGGTCTAGGATGGGACAGAGGCCACTGTCCTTCTTCGGTACCCTAAAGTACTGTGAGTGGAATCCATAATGGATATCAGATTGCTTTCTTTGACAACGGTGTGGCTACTTCCTCCACTGGAAGAGGAGAGGAGAGGGCAGTGCTGGGCACATGGACCAAAGAGGTTGAAGCATATTGAACTTGATGCAATATCCACTTGCCGTTATGGAAAGAATCCACTGATCCAAGGATATGGCTTCTGAGGTGGGAAGATCTTCAGGAGGCCTTCAAACCAGATCTGCATGTGAGGTGAGGACTGGTTCGCTGCACAAGTCAGTGGCATCATATCTTGGTGCCCAGTTTTTTTGGGTTTTTTTTTTTTTTTTTGGTTTTTTTGCAGCTGCTGGGCCTGAGAGGTGGTGTTTCTCTGGTGCGGCTGTATAGACTGCTGTTGGCATGTGGTCCAGGAGTACTGCCCCATAGGCTGGAATGAGAAAGGCCCCCCAGTCCACTTACATGCCTGCTGCTGCTGTGGGGGCACAAAGCCCATCTTTTGGCAGTTGTCTGGGCCTTGTCAGGTGCAGGAAGGGCCTGGGAGTCACAGTTGATATGGTGGCAGGTGATGTTCATCTGCTGCCACAAGAGACAAAAGGCCTCTGACTGGAACACTGTAGCCAAGTTCTGGTGTTGATCAGGGATACTCTGTGAGGGTCCTCATCTTCTCCAATGGGAAGAGTTGGTATCTCCCCATAGTGGCCTCGTAGTTAGAAATGTGGAGTCCCAGTGTCAGTGCCAAATAGACCTTCCTTGCCATGGCTTCCATGCAGCACCCCTCTAGATCCACCAATGTTAAGTGCTCCTTCTGCATCTGGTCCTGTACTGACTCCATGATGACTGAGTTCTGCCAGGGATGTTGCAGAAGGAATGGGAACTCCTGCTCCTGAATCTGCTACACACTCTCCAAATGACAGGATGTTGACTACAGCTGGACTAGTGTCTTCCACTGTTCCTTCATGGATGGATAGTATTGGAAGGAATCAGATGGCCACCAGCACTGCATCCTCCATCTGGACAATGTCATAAACTGGATCCACCAAAGGTTCAGTGAGCTACTGTGTCTCCAGTCCGAGGGATGTCACCATCTGGAGGATCTGCTCAGAAAAATGTCTCAGGTTCTTGGAGGGGGATCCTGGACCCTGTGCTATAATGATGTCATTGGGTGAAGAGGTTAGTGGGTCCTCATGTGGCGGTGAGTCTGGTAATCCTCTGGGCCCAAAGATGATGAAAAGGCAGGTACATGAAGTTGGGTAGGCAGCTGAGGTGCTGAAACTGCTATCCTGGGTGCCTCTGAGTGGCAGATTGGGTGCCCCTGCTGCAGGAGCTCAGGGTCGATGGGGCCTCTCCTCCCCCAGGGTTGGAAGGAGGAACTGCTGGTGAGATGGACAGGCATTCTAGTGGGACCTCTGCGGCTGAACTGGGTATGCCACAAAGGGCATGGCTCCAAAGCTTGGCCTGAAGCCGGGCCACTTGGTTTTTCTGGCCTGCCACAGGAAAGCCTGGCAGTGTGCACAGGTGTCCATGCAGTGCAGGCACAACAAGTGCCCATCCAGGGGATGCAAACAACTATGGCAGCGGGCATACTTCTGAAAAGGTGCTTTGAGTGTCATAAGCAGAAAAAGAAAATAGAAGAAGAAACAAGAGAAAAAAATCCAAGAAGAGACAACAATAGAAGGGATTTTAAAAAATAAGTAATTGATAGATTGACCAAAAAAACACAACAAACACTGAGAGATCACAAAAGGAAAGACCCAAGGTACCCACAAAGGTGGTTGGAAGAGAACTCAGGAAAATGGCAGGAGCTCCTCCTAGATATAACAGGGGAGGGAGAGGAGGGGCTCCCTTCAGAACAAGTCTAGCTTGGAAAATCTTTTCAACAACAGGCCTTGGATAGGTGCAGAGCCCATATGTGTGATGCACAGAGAACATGAAGAACAATAAAAGTTACAAGTATCACTGCTGCCAGATTCCTTACCCTTTTCACAGAAACACAGAGCCAAGCATCTGACTTAGCATTTTGCAGAGTTAAGTTTCCCTCAAGGCTACCCTTAAATGTTGGTATGGTAAAGTCATTCTAGTGACAATCAACTAATTTCTCTACTTAAGCCACATTTGGACTTTTAGAATGCAAAATGTCAGAGCATTAATTATTGTGGATTCCTTCCCTCCCTCCTCTTTAGGCATATGACTTGGAAATAAGTCCCACTGAGAGCAACAGGACTTAACCTCAAGTAAATGAAGTTAGGATGGAGCATGGAATACCTGGAGATCATTATACTAACTTTCACCTTTGAGGAAGAAAGAAAAGTTGTTTTTTCATATAAAACACAGTTGTGATATTTGCTGGCAAAAACATGATGAAGACCTCTGGTTCAGATGACTTTAAAGGGGATTAGAGAAAGCCATGGAGGATGGGTCTAGCAATGGCAATTAGCCACAATGAGCAAATGCAAACTGAATGCCAGATGCTGGAGATGAACAACAGCTGTTGCCTTAGTGCCTGGCTTCTTGCAAGTTTCCTGGAACCATCCGAATGCCTACTGCTGTGGGATATGCTGATCTTGATGGACTCTTCTTATATTCTTATCATACCACAGTCAATATAATACCCAGCTACTAGGATGTCACAGCTCTGTTTTCTCTCTTCCAGCAGAGAATAGCCTTTTCTCAGCCCAATATGCACTTGATTGGATAATTCTCAAGTTAGGACACACACACGGACTCTCTCCCTCTCTCCCTCTCTCTCGGCTACTCCTACACTGATTACCTAAACCACAGCAAAAAGCCAAGAGGAAGAAGGAAGAGAGGGCAGCACTGAACACAACTGCAGGGTTTGTAATAGCATTTGCAAGCATAATGGGACAACCAGCAGCATAATCTTCAGGTTCTTGTGCTGGTTCAAACTGGTGACCTTTCGCTCAACCAGCCCAGCAGCACAGCAGTTTAAACCACTGCACCACCTGCATCCCTTCTTGTCAAAGCACCCTTCCACAAATATTTGATTAGTCTTCACAAAACGATTGCCCTGGATTCAAGGTTATCCTTGAGCGCTGTTAAGGGTGAAGGGTCAAAAAGTGGAAAAGACCAACTCATGAGCCTGATGAAACTTTTGAAACCAAATTTATCTTAAATCAGATTTATATACCTGGTGACTTGCTACCTAAAAGCACCAAAATAGAACAACAGCTGGGACATCTAACCTGGAAAGGCACTTGGAGCTACAGACAGACCAGCATAACTCAGAAGATAGACTTTACCTTCTGAGGATACTTTTTACAACTCTGGTTGCATAGCAGTCATTTTAAGGTGGTCACCAAAAGATGAGGTCCCCAGAGAGGTCCGCCTGGCGCCGTCGTTATTTGTTTTTCGGCGCCAGGCAAAGACCTTTTTATTTAAGCAGTATTTTAAATGTTAATATTATTGAATTTTATTTGGCCAGGGCGGCTTGTTTTATATTGTATGTTTTATATTATATATTTGTATTTTAATGTATATATTTTAAAATGGTATTTTAATTTATTATTGTTGTAAGCCGCCCCGAGGCTTCGGTGAATAGGGCGGCATAAAAATGTTTTAATAATAATAATAATAATAATAATAATAATAATAATAATAATAATACTGCTTTGGATATCTCCACCACTGGCAGATGGTTATCTTTTTGGACAGTTTCCTTTTGGCCCTTATCCTCTTTAGCCTATGGTTTGCAGAAATTTTACTTGCTTAGCAATTGCAGGGCAGGAACAAGTCTTGGTCTCTTGATGTTACTGAACTGCCACTCTTGACCTTTGGCTAGCTACAGCTACTGGGAATTGCAATCCCTCAACAACTTGAGGGCCATATGCTCCCCATCGTAACAGACAGTGAGATATCTAATCTATCAAATTCTGGCAGTTATGAATTAGGATGTCTGGATGCAAAAGAGGTCAGGAGTCTTCCATCTTTAAAAGTTGCATAGAAGAGTGGTTTTCTGCTAATTTCACCCAACTGGAATTCTTCCGATTGTTGTCCTCCATTTGTTTTCCTTTCATGTTTTCCCGTCTTTTATCTTATCTGAATATCAAGATGGAATAGATGCACAATATATTTTGGCTGGTACAACTAGGACCCCTCCATCTGGGAGCCTTTTTAAATGTTATATAAATAGGTACTCATCTCTTAATGTGTCTGACATTTGGTAAGTTTCATTTACTGGAGGAGTAGTAGTACATTATACCAATTAAATGGAAAACACAGAAATTGCTGGCAACTGATGAGCAATGAAAGCAATGGAAAACAAAAATAAATGGGAATCATGAAAATGAATTAGGAATGAATAGGGAAACTGAAAGGAAGATTACAGAATTAATAGGGAAATAAGAGTTTTAATAATGAAAATGAATGAAATAACTACATGATATTTCCACACACACTTTTACATTCTTAGTGTGCAAGACACTGGTGCAATGTTCTTTAGAGTAATACCTAGATGACCCATTTTGGCTACATTGGTTATCTGGGTTTTTACCAGGTATCAAAACATCAGTAAAGTATAAGTTCATATCTCCTAAATTTGTATTAATGCAACATTCTTTTGGTTGACACTTGATCTTGACAGGGTTGAAAAGGGTTTCACTCTAAGTTCCCTTGAGACTATTTTCAGCAAAAAAGCTGAGAGTGTTTTTTCTTCATTTCCCATCTGTTATCACAGGCCTATAACAAACCTGGAGCCTTATTTCAAATGAATAATAACAAAATTAGTTATAAATGTCAGAACTGAAAGTTTCTGCTTCAGATAAATATTTCTACCTTCTTTGCTATTTTCAAACCATTTGCTCTATAGTAACCCCTCATTCAGTTCATTGGACTATGTAGAAGAAATAATTTGAAGACTGAAACCTTGGTTTTCTCTGCAATTGTGAAGAATTTGCATTGTAGACCAACAGTTTACAGGGAAATACATAATCAACTGTATGAAGGGTCAAGGGCACAATAGCAGAGAGCTTTCTGAGAAAACAGAAAAGGCATAGAAGTCTCCTAAATAAATAAATAAAAACATACATTCTTGCCATGAAAAAATGCATCATTAATTCAGTATCTTTTCCACCCGGTTTATAGAGAAAGAGGACTTTTTAATAGGATTCTCCCACATTCAAAATGCAATTTGTAAGTAGATGTGATTTCTCACTTATGCAAATAATGAAATCTAACTTCTGAAACTGTGTGCAGGACATGTTCCATTCCTGGATTGTGATTGTGCATGCAATGCTGAACAGATACTGTGCGTCATCAGCTTTCATAGCACCTGTACAGGTGATTATTGCTGTTATATACTTGTTCAATGAAATACTGTTGTAATACCTATTCATTGGGTGAATGTGTGAAGAGCTGTTGCTGCATGTGAAGAGCATCAGATTGGGTAGAAGACATTCTGATCCCTTGCCCTCCCCTTTCTACCTATATTAGAACTACTATGCATTTTTGGTGTGGTAAGAATAGATGCTAATTTTTGCCCTGTAATGTGGGGCAAGGCCCCCCCTCAAAAAAATCAATACTTTATTTTTCTGCAGAAAATTTTCCATTTCACAATTTCATTAGTAAAAATGAATGTGTGTCAACTGCGAATACAATATTAGGCAATTTTCGCATTTTCAATTAATGTAAGTTATGTAATTGTTTTTCAGGTGAAAGAAATGGAAGATCCAGTGTGATAAAGTGGTTTAGAAAGTCACTGAAGTGCATATATGCCTCAGTGTGAAGCAGAACCAATAGGTATCATCAGCAAAACTGAAGGAGCCTCACCAGCCCCAGTTGAAGAGTGTTGAATGGTTGTCAGCTTACAATGCACAGTTCTTTGGGTTGATAATGTTTATTAGTGTATTAACAGTGTTCAGTACGTTTGTTTGTACATGCTGTTTTTTATTTTTACAAGCTCTCCAATAAAAAAGTTCTACATACTATGCAACATTTAAATCACATTAGTGTGCTTTAATTCCCTTTGGCAAATATTTCAAGTTAAACATTTGTGGTTATTGCAAGACATGGGGAGCACTTTTTAAAGCATTGTTGTTTACTAAATAAATGTAAGTAAACCTGCTAAATTTGATTTCTCTAGGGCAGGCAAGGGCAACTTGTAGCCCTCCAATTGTTTCAGTCTATGGTTCCTATAAGCTCCAGACAGCATAACCCGTGGCAACGGATGATGAGAATTGTCGGTGAAAAACTTTCAAGGGTCATAAGTTGCCCATTTCTGCTGAGGGCATCAGAAAATTTTCTAATACAAATAGAACATTTTCCTGTGCAAATAAGTTTATGTAAAAAGCAACATATGTTTTGCAATAGCCCTATGTAAAGTAACAATTTACATTGGAAATGTTTCAAAATCAAAATCATCTGGAAAACCCATATTACTACTGCAGAAGTTACTACTGCCATAGTGAAAGTGCCTTCAGGGGAACTGAAACAGTGTTCCCTAGCAATGGCGTAAAGGAGCTGTTGTATATTGAGTTACACAATTGGTCCATCTATTCCAGTATTGTTGACACCAACCAGCATAGGCTTTGTAAGGTTTCGGGAAGGATTCTTTCTTCGCTATACCTGGAAATGCAACAGATTGAAACTGGGGTCTTCTGTGCACAAAACATGTTCTCTGCCCTTTTGAGCCTCCCCAACCAGGAGCATCCAGTTATTTTGGAGTACAACTGAGTGGTACTGACAGAAGTTGATTTCCAAAGCATCAGGATTGGGAAGGCTGGAGGACAGGGCTGTGAGTCAGACAGAAAAGGTGCGTCAGTTAAATGACTTTTACTATACGTGGAATGTAACTGGAGTTGGAACAGGCTGATGAGGTTCAGGAAAGGTTATGAAAGATGCTGGAGGCACATCAGCTGATGGGTTGGGGAGGTTGTTCCAAGAAGAGTAAGAAGAGACACAAAGTCAGGAGTGAGAGAAAGAAGGAGTAGCTAAATGGCAGTTAGGATGAGTTGAAGGTCTGGGTTCAGGTTTGAAGGAATCCTAAATGAAGTGGTCTTTCTGAGGGGTGGGCTACATCAGTAGGCCCACTCCTACATGCATAATCTCTAGAAGACTTGTCTAATGTTAGTGGGGGTGGCAGCAGCAGTGCTCTTATCAACACTGGATGACTGGGTTTTGGAGTGACCATTTTAATTCGTCACAATGCTCTGACATAATGTTGGAAATGCAAATACTTTGTTGGAAATGCACATACTGAGGCTTTGTTGGAAATGCAAATACTATAGTAACCCTATTCACTCTTCCCACAATGCCTTGGAGTGATACTATGTTAAAGGCATGAGCAAAATTAAAATAATGGCTCCAACATGCAGTCATCTGGCATAGAAGGAGATGCTGGAATATACTTTTTGAATGGCAGGGCAGGCAGAGAAAGGTCCTGCTGGGGATTTAATAGTGGATTCTAGGCCTGCTGCTGTTAATTACTTGAGGCTATGTCAGTATAAATGTTTAACTTGAGTTGCAAAATCCAGTTGGCCTTTGCACACAATAAGGCAAATTATTCTACTTCATGTTGAAAGCAAGATCTGACATATAAAGCTATTTGCAGTGATGCGAGATAATGATAATTTTTAATAGCTTCTGGATTCAAGGTTACCCAGACCTTCTTGTTTGTTTTATACTGGTGTTTTTACTCATTCTTATATGAAATATTGTGTATTAACTCCCTCAACTTGCAGCGGAACAAGAGGTAAATCTCTACCCTCGTAAAGGATGAAATATACAAGAAACACAAGACTCTGTTAGCTGTATGGAATTAATTGCATATTCCTTTGGATCTTGCCCTGAATTCTTATGGGTAGCATGACAGGGTAGAAGTTTGGAGCATGGCAACAGGGCTTCTGTGTAGTGTCCCACCCCCCGTTATTGAATGCTTTTTCCAGTGAGGTCTGCTTGGTACCAATATTGTTACCTTTTAAGACTTTCCTCTGCTCCCAAGCATTTAATGACATATGTATTTTTCAAAAAAATGTCCTGGTAGTTTATTGTTAATTGCTTTCCATTGTTTCAAACAGTTTTAAATGTTTATGTAAATAGGTTTAGTTTTATATGTTAAAAGCTTCTATTCTATATTTATCATGATGTAAAGTGCCCAGAGAGGTTTGATTACTGTGCAGTAGATGAACATAAGAAATGAATGGGCAGGTAGACACCTCTTATGCTGTGTGGCTAATAGGGCAGGCTAGAAATCCAGTAAATAAATAACTAGACAACCAACCAACCAACCTGTAGAGTTATCTGTAATAAGATTAGAGCTACAGTTGCCTTAAAAACATCACTTCCGTCTTGCATAATTCCAGTCAGCAGTGCTCAGTGGCAGTTGATCTTTTTGGAGATTTAAACGCTGAGAGAATTTTTTCTGCTATTTCCCTAGAACCGTGGTTCAAGTTGGTAAATGATTTCTAAGCATCAAGAGTGTCTATCCGCAGAGTAAATGTAATTGGATTTATTTTTCAGTGTGGCAACATCTGTGAATATTGCATTATTTTATTTTTAAATTCCAGTTTTTTTCTTCTTACAGAACTCAGCTCACAGTAACAAAATCATCTGACCCTTTCCCCTCAGACATGTGGATCTATGCAACGTGGAGATGGCAGTAAGTCCCCAGAGAAGTTATAAACTGGCTGTATTTGAGTGAGTATATTCTGGCCTCAGCAATCATCTATTCTTTTCTATTGACGTGGCAACACTGGGATGTGTCATTGTTCGGTGTTCTTGTCTGTAGGAACTTCTAACATGTTAGATCATTGATCCATTTTGTTCAGTACTCTTTGCAGTGACCAGCAGTTGCTCTCCATGGCTTAAGACAGGAGTCTTTCTCAGCCCTACTTGGAAATGCCAGAGATTGAACCTAAGACCTTCTGCCTACAAAGAATACATTTCACCAGTAAGCTACATCCCTTTCCCTTTGGTGGTACAGAACAAAAGGAACATATCACAGAATTCAGGAGAGATGGGTGGACTCCAGTGTGCTGTATATATTAAGACTTTTGTCCTATTAAAGCTTTTTCAAAGGTTGCCACCAGAAATTCTGTTTGGAGTCCTTGACAACCTTTTTGTTTGATGTGTGAATAACAAACACCTGGCATTTAGACCTAGATGCTCAGTATGAATTTATAATGAAGAAAATTCAACTTGTTCTCCTGTAGAAGTCAAAGAGAACATTTCTAACACCTTCATATTAAGACAAGGGCAGACAGATATAACAGAAAGATTGTCTAACAGTTTCACCTCCATTACATTTTCTCTGCGTATAAATTGTTTAAGCTTTAAAGTGCAACTGCTGAAGGGTACAGATAGACTGCTCCTTTGTACCTTCTATCTTTAAACATTTAGCTTTAAAATATAGTTGCAGAGCAGATAAATTTAAAATTGGAACTCACTGAAATATTTTCTTCAAATTGCTTACAAGAATCTAGAAAATCTAACAAGATTAAAAAAAAAATATTTCAGATATCAAACTCTTCAGGGCCTAAAAGGTAATGCTTCAAATTCTGTGTATAGAATTTCCCTTTAAATGAGCATCTGTACTTATGGAATTAGGCTCTGATGAATGTACCTAAATCTGGTGGGAATCTACCACCTCTTCATGTAAATGTCCAAATTCCACATGCCTGAAAAAAACTGGATTGTTGAATGTGTATATATTTATTACCCTTGCACATTTGAAATGAACAAGTAAACATACTTGGAAAGAGATGCAAATTTCCGCAGCTGTAATTCCAAGACCTGCAAGCATTTCTGTGACATGCTGCAGGGTACTTTTTCGATTCAGTAGACAAGAAAGATGAACAAGCTCCAGGAACCTCCACTTTCTCCTTGAAATGAATTTCCAAATGGAACATAATCTGATGGCCTCAAAGCCAGCATAATTAGCATCTGCCAGTGCACTTTACCACCGTAAAAGCATCACGAGGTGCTATTTGTCATGGCCTGGCCAAGCTTTTGCACACACACCAATTTCAATAAGTTATCCAATACAATTAAAATACTGAAAGGGGAAGTGCAACTGTATCACTTGCGCTATTTTGAGCCATGCAACACATACAAAAGGGAATTCTGTAATGGAATTAGGCAGTGCTTGGTATTCTGATCAGAATTTCCACAAGATACTGTAAGGTCCTTTTTCAACTCAAATCAATAAATTCATTACAGACACGTTATTTTGTCTGAAACTACAATAACAAACTCATGTTTTCATGAAATTTCATTTTTTTGAAAAAAAAAAGAGTAGCAATAAAAGTTATTTCCTAGAAATCATTGGTTGGGGAATTATTGCCTTTACAAAGAGTGTTTTTGCTTGGTTAGTTTCCTTGTTTCACATAAAATATTATACTTCTTGAAACAGGAATCTTGTTTTCCTCCATGTCAGGGAAGACAAAATGTTGATTCAGAACTGTACGGTGTGGTCTTTGCACCAGTTTAAAGAGCAGCATGTCAGGTGTGTGGCATGACTTAGTTTGCTCACACATTTGTATTTGGTAGAATCTGGAGAACTCCCAGGTTTGGAAGATGTGAAACCAACCATCCTTCAAGCAACAGCTAATGTTTCAAAGATGGAAAAAACCAAAATAATAAAATTATTTAGAATGGGGTTCTTTTTATGTCAAAAGAAGTACATATTGGGAGAGAACTTCAGGTATAACCCTGACATGAAGACATGGCTGAAATGACTGAGACAGGTGGGGGGACCACTGTTGCCGTAGGTGGAGTTGTTACCTTTCCCCCCTTTCTTTCAGGAATTCTGGTTCATACTAGAACACCTCTCCCAACTGTCATCTACCTGCACAAGATCTGGGGTCTGTCTCTGATTGCCACCTCTGAGGGAATATTTGTTGGTGACAACAGGAAGGGCCTTTTTAGTGGTGTCCCCCAGTTATTGAAAGAGCTCCCCATTGAGGCCTTCCTGGTGCCAATCTTACTGTCTTTTCAGCACTAGGTTAAGACTGTCCTCTACCACAAGGCATTTAATTAGTTTACTGGGCCTTTGTTAGTTTCTTAAACAGGTCCAAAGAGTTACCTTTTTAAAGTTCTTAGAATTTTACATGTGTTTTAAATTTGATTTTAAATTTTGTATTGCAACATTTTAAACATATTTTATACTGTGGTGTATTTTATACTGAATTTTTAATGTGTTGTAACCCACCCAGAGAGCTTTGGATATTGGGCAGCCTAAGAATTAAATAAATTGTTTTCTTGACTTTGTAAACTTATAAGCTAATATCATAAATGAATTGTTGGAAAGACTATTCACTGAATATTGGATTTATGTAAATTCATTTATGTCCAATTACTGCCATGTAAATACCAGTTTTAATGGCTTCATACAAGAGTAAATGAAGCCAAAATGACTCTGATTTTCTTGCAACGACTGTTCCTTATATCTAATATCTTAGTTCTGCTGTTATCTAATGTAAAATGCTGTTCTCTAGCCATTACTGATCCATCTAATTTCCTGTTTCTGTGTTTCTCTCATCATTAAAGCTGTTCTCATTTAGGTCCCACCTGGTCATAATGATAACTTGGGTAGTTCCATTTTTAAAAATTAGGCGTTTCCATCTTCCCTAATCAAAACCCTGTCATTATCATCACCAAGGGCTGAGAAGTAGATTGGATGCTGATAAAGTTAGACGAATGTTAAAAAGGAACTTGCAAAGCATTCCATGTCAAAGGATGCTTATGATAACTATTTGTAATGCTGTTGCTGGGATCAATCTGCACTGAATTCATTTTTAACCGGTGATTAAATGGCAAAGGGCTCAGCCTGCACTATGGACATGGGCTCTAGCTCTGTTTATTTTGCAGTATCCTGTGCCAAGCAGGGCTGTTACCCGCTTCAGCCTCCCAGGAACAGCCCTTCTTGAGCCATGACTGAAGTACCAAATGAATCTTCTATGAATAGAGCTGCCTCTACCTTAAATTAACTGAGGTTTTCAATCACGTGATCTGGGTGGGCAAGATAATCAAAGTGTTTAATACTCGTGGTAGCTAAAACTCCTGATTTGTAACTTTAATGTGCTTATGCCTGCATTGTAACTTGTAGTTCTTGCGGCAACATCTTCCTAAAAGAGATCTTCTACACCTGTCCAAAAGGACACACTTCACCCATCTTTCTTTTACCCTACCCCTTTTACATGCATAAGGCACAGGATTTTACACCCATGTAATGCCTTCTATGACATTACCACTACATTACCATTAATAATATAGTATTATAATCATCAAATTCCCCCTTCTTCAAGTACCCCTTCCATTTTATTAGGTAAATATTCATATTATTTCGATTCCAGTTAGCATTCCCATCACTCTTCTTTCCACTATCATGTGCAGTCTGCATGCATTCTTTCTGGATGATAAAAACTAGACATGGTATACAAAATGTAGTCTCAGTAGAACCTTGTGCAAAATTTCCAAAATGTCTCAATACCATCTAGAAATATCTTGTCTTAATACTTCCAAGCAACATGTGTAGTAGTCTTGATACAACTGTATCATGTTGGCAGCTTATTATCATCTTTCAGTTAGCTAATACCCTGCATTTTCTTTCCCTGTGGGTTGCTTCAGTGAATGACTCTGTAGCAGATAACAAATGTCTTTTATTGTTTGCTTCCAAATACATGACCTTACATTTTGCAATGTTGAATTTCATTCCATTTGTATCACTTTGGTTTATGAGGTCATAATTTCTCAATCTTTCCAGAAGTTACAGTGCCTTCTAAAGCTGGAGTCATAACTAAGTTCCAACAATACACGCCCCCCCCCCTGCTTTCTGCGGTCGCTAATGAAAATATTTCATAACACAGGCCTTAATGCTGATCCCCAAGGATCTCCAGTTGCTCTTCAATTGAAAGTGTCCTGTTCAGAAAAAAAACTCTTTGTCTTAAAAGAAAAAAAAACCTACTTAGATAATATAATCCCAGGGCTGCTTTCTCCTGTTCTTTCCTCACAGCATGTTATAATTTGGGCTGATTGTAAACAGCAAGTCTGTGTAATTTTTAGTATGAGTTTGCATTTGAGCATATTCATGGTTCCCCTGCTGCCGCCACCTGAATTTACTATCCCTTTTACATATTTTTGGATCTGTGTTTGGATAGGAGCCTCTCCTCAGATTTCTGTTTGTTGAGGATAGTGATAAATATGGATCAAATTTTTATAATGAATCAATCATAGACAAGGGTGCTGGATGGCTTTCAGAGAGCCAGCTTAACTTTATACTTGTGTGTCTGATAGCAGAACTTTGCTTTAGAAGCAAAGTTACATGCATTATCCAGATCTCACCATGGGCAGAACAATGGTTTTATACACACAAACTCACACAGGATCCCACTGCATGCATAATAATATCTTGCACACATGTGCAGAATTCTGGTGCAAGCAGAAAGGCAAATTATCTGAACAGATAGGGAAGAACAGCGCTCTATTGATCTGCCCCCAAATACACAAGGCTTTTACCATGTGGAAGTATGGCACGCAGGTGGTACCTACCTGTGAATCCAGCAGCAAATAGGTTCTCACTTCTAAATTCAAAGGGCTTTTTTACATTTATCATGCCCTCTTCATTTCCTTCTCATGGTTGTTCACAGGTTCCTTAAATTATGTCGTAACTCTCCAGCTCTGCTTCTGGGTCTAATCAGCACTTTGAGGGAGGTTTTTTTAAAGCAGAAAAAAATAGTTCCTTCAGGAATGAAACTGCTTTTGACACCTCTTTATTAGTGCTATGACAGTGTACCATAGTGCCACCTACAGGTTGTGTGTCAAAAAAGCAAGAAAGGAAGTGGGGGTTTTTTGAAAGTACTTGACGTTTAATTCTATGATGAAAACAAATGCAGATACAGAAAAGTTCAATGGGAAATGGTTATTTGGTACTGAACACTGATGTGGTAATTATCTATCTGTATGATTTCCTCTTGGGATTTCTGACTTGGTTCATGCAACTCAGCAAGTCATCATGGGTGATCAGCCATGGTGGATTGTGTGCGTGTGAATCCAGCATGGTTTCTGCAAGGTGGCTTATTTTTCAGGAACAAACTGCCCTGAGAACCCAGGGCTTCTTGATATCCATGGTGGCTTGTTGTGTTGTTTGAATCCAGCAAAGCAATTTTATCAGTGGCAGTTGGAGCTAGCTAGAGAGCTGCACAGCCAGAGAGGTCAAAAACCACATTGCTCCTTCTGATCTTACTTATGTGGCCACCATCCTCCCCCATCCCTTCTCAGCAGGCAGCTGCTTTTACATTCCCACAACTTTCCCCTCTGAGTTACTGCTTTGCCATGACATTTGTGCATATTTCCTGATCTTGCTCACTGCCCCATAACCCTTATCAAGATGTAACAGCTAGTGTGGAAGGAAGCAACCGACTGGCCAAGTGGGGGAAAGCAGCTGGAGCTACTTTGCTACCAGGTGTTCTCAGTTTTGAAAGTGCATATGCTTAGATTAATGTGAAGTAGACTTTTTTTTTTTTTTTTTTAAAGGTGGCTTGCAAGTCAGCCGTGTAATTGCTGAAGTTGAAGAGGAGGATATGGAGATGCTTGGCTAAAAACTGGAGAGCTGGAGTTTTCTTCTAAGTGGGTTGTGCTTACTGTAAAGTAATGTGAAATACTGCACCTTTTCAAAAAAAAAGGTGCTTGCCAGCTAAACAAGGTAAACATTGAGGTGGAAGAGCAGAACATGAAGATGCTTGGCTAAATATTAGAGGCAGGCTTGGGCAACAGAAGACCCGGGGGTGGGGGACCTGCTAAATGGGTTTACTGCATACATCATAGCTGATGAAATCAATTCCATTTGGCAATCTGATGTGGGGATTCCCTCAATAGCCAGTAGCTGTAGGGGATGCACTGCAGGAAGGGTCCAGATGTATGGCGAAAGGCAATGAGGCGTTCCATTGCAAAGTGCCCATGGTGTGTGCTGGAACCAGCAGGAGGGGTGAGGAACAGAAGAAGCCAGAGCAAGCTCAAGAACCCCTTGGGAGTACTTGGCGTTGTCCAGCACACAACCAATAGTGGCTTATTTGCTGGGTGTGAACTTGTTCAGTATGTTCACCTTTTATCCCTTCATTAGGAAATACATAATTTTTAGATGTTTATCTGGAAAACAAGCTGTTGTTTCCCAGTGGCATAAATTATGAGTAAACAAGTATTTGCAACTTTTGAGCATGAGGTGTCCAAGAAAATATTGTAATATTTTAGCTTTTGATTAGAAAGGAGGGAATAATAAAATAAACTGAATGCAAAATTAATTCCAGAGAAGCTCATAGTCTGATTATTATTGATGAATACAGGGCAAACAATGGTTTGTATTGTACCATTTAATGTAAACACTTGCACTGGGTAAGTGGGCTTTTCAGCTCTTCCACCTCAAATCCCCTTTTTCATTATACTAGCATTCTAGGGCTCTTGGACTGAGAAGTGGCCAATAAGGCGAAGGGTAAGGAAACAGGCAAGCAGCCAATGTGGGCAGCTGTGTCAGTGCTGTGGGGAGGGTCAGAACCTAGGACTGGCGTGAGGATTCAAGTTCTGCATAATACCAGCACTTAGTGCCCTTTGCACAAAATCCGATGAGCTGCTCTGATCTGTCAGCACAGCAGCTCATAGGACCAAGGTGCCAATGTAGCCAAGCCATGATTTTTCCCCATTCATTTCCCTGCTTCTAACTCTGCAATTCTATCTCATTTCTACACAATGCAGAAGCTTGTAAGTACAGCTAGACAATGCAATACCACTGGAATCTTCTTTGGCGGGCCCTGAAGAGCAAGAGCAGACAGGTGCTGTAGTGCAAAATGCAACAAGTATTAATTGCCAGCAACAGTTGTGGAAATCCCTTCTAACAGGTATCCTGCTTGGTTAGTTCTGTCTCTGTGATGACTTTTGATCCTTACTCATCCAACACTCCCCGCTGCATTTTCAGTGTGAAGGTTTACCTATCAATACTTGTCTCTGCCAGCCTATTATTCATAATCCCCAAAGCACCCACACCACCAGCAAATCCATTTTGTCTGGGCACAGTGCTCATCTGTCTTGGAAAGCCATTGGCACTGTCAGACAACTGTTTCTGCATGATGGCCAGTGACACTTTGTTAGAGGCTAAGAGGTCTTTCATGGAGATCATCTCGCCAGACATTCTGCGTCCATCTGTGTCACTCTCAATGATGCCATCAGACTCAATCGAAATGTTGCGTTGGTTTCGTGTAGTCCCTGGCACCACAACATTCCTCCATGACCTGAAGAGTTTTCTTTGGCATCTATGGCATGTTGATTCTAGTTTCTTTAATATCCAGTTTATGGATTGTTTGATGACAATAGAGATCACATTAAACAAGGAATAGATGCAACAAACCCCCATGAAAATAAAGATAAAATTGCCAAATCGGTAGAGGGCCTGGCTCTCATAATGGGCATTCTGGCTACTCACCAGGTCACCAAAACCAATAGTACTGAAGGCCACAAAGCAAAAATAAAGAGACTCAAAGTAACTCCACCCTTCCATTGGTGAATACATAGCAGAGGCACAACAGGAAATGGTGACTGATGCTAGGCACAAGATAAGCATGACGTAATACACGGATGGCTTCCATCCTGCTAAGCTGTCCACTTCGGCATTCCCAGTGGCTCGTTGGAAGTCTTGGGGAATTGCTCCATTTCGCCTTAGTTGTCTCTCATGGCAGGACTTCATGACATAGGCTATGACCGTGATTAAGCGTTCCAGGAACAAGTTGAAGAACAAGATGGTCCCTGCACAGCCTATAAGGCCATAAAATATCAGGAAAAGTTTTCCAGTGATAGTAGCTGGTGTGGTCATGCCAAACCCTAGAAGACAAAATAGGATAATGTCACATAAGCTTGACTTTTTAGCAACAAGGTGTTCTAAGGACATGGCATGGAGAAAAAAGAGGAAACATTTCAGTCAGAAAGGAAAGCTGAAAAATAGTTCTATGTCTTTTTTCTTTCTCTTGGTATAATCTTATCTCAGCAGAATATCAGAAAATAACAATCGTTCATATAATGTCAGAGTGTTTCTCAAATATTATCCTGTATTTTGTGCAGTCCTGTAAGTATGGTCATTATAATTATCTCTCCATTGTTGCTGGGTGAGCTGAGGCTGAGAGAGTGGTTTGCACAATGGCAGGTAGCGAGTCTGTGGCTAAGATCAGAATTACACCAGAGGAGCAGCATAGAGGCAGTCCGTGTGTTGCCTATCTTGAGTATCATTAATGTCTCTGGCATTGTGAATGGGTTTATCATCACGCAACAGGTGGGTGATTGTAGGCTTTACAGATCCCCCAAAGGATGAAAATCCCTTTCTACTCCTTTGGAATGTCTCAGCTTTCAGCTCTGTATTGGTTCAAGAGACAGAAAAAGAGAGCTGAGTGTTTGCAGTTAGATTTTGCTGAAACCGCAGCAGAACAGATGGGAAATCTCAGGCAGCCTTCATGTAATGTAGGAGACATCTTGCTTCCTATTTGTGCTACTTCTCAATCTGAACAACAGATATCACATGACAAAGTAATGGCTCAAAAGAGTGGCTCTGTGTTTTGAAACTCTGTCCCCTTGTACATAGGTTCTTTGACAGGTTACTTTTCTTACCAGTTTGCCTTCTGGGAAATCAGCACTTTGTGACAGCTGTGCCAACCATTTCATGAGTGCACCCACAATGTTCTCCAAAGACCAGATATGACTACGGACTCAAGAAGGTCTATTTCATGTTCCTTCCTTGGGGTAGAAGATCCCAGTGGAGACATGCATGGTAGCAATGCAAGTGCGTCTCCATTTTCTTAGGCTAAGAAAACCTGTGCTCCCATTTCATAATATTTATTTATTTAAAGTTTTGATATGCCGTCCCCATTGCTACGCAGCCTCGGGACGGCTCACAACACAACATAATCGGGTTCTTTTCAGAAAGACTCTAGACTAAATGTCTGCATGTGCATACATGCACGCATGATTCCATGCATGTGCTTTTTGTAAAGCTCTGCAGTATTTTGGAGAGGGCACAGTGATGCTTGACAACTGCCTAGTTAAGCTGCTCAATTAAGCAAAGGATGTTTGATAGAACAAACAAATAAACAAAGCATTGCTTCCACTGAACAAAAAACCTCTGCCTCTTTATCTGCATTGTCTGTCAGCACAATGCAATGGAAAGAAAGGAAATTAAGAGTCTGGCAACAACAGCAAAACCCCCATGTGCCTGTCAAAAGCTCCAGTGTGATGAGGTGAAGATAGCCTTTTTTCTCACATACAGAACGTTAGTGCTAATCTCTGCTCCTTTTCAAAGAAAATGGGTTCATTTGCGCCAGTCTACATTTTTATCTCCTGTCCTTAGAGTGGTGTGCTAAGAATGCTCTCCTTTCCTTGTCATTTTCAAACATTCTCTGAACTCAAAATTCCAAGGGTCCAATGAGACACCGTCTGTGATCAGTCTGTGGTGTTCTAAAAGTGGAATACTGAGTGAAATTTTGCAGAAACACTTTAGCATCTCACACGTGACAAATGGCTGCTTTTGCTCACCTTGCATATGGACGTGTGTTGCCATAAACAGGCATGTTGTTCAGTATCACATCTCTGCCTCTCAAGTCCACCATGAAGTGACAGCCATCATATAGGGGCACATACAGGGGGCTCCACATGGCAGCTGTTACTGCCTGCTGATCAGAATAAAGGCAGGAACCTAAGAAGCTGCCCTGCCCAGTCCTGACACAGTTCAGATAACATGCTAAGCCATACTCAAGAGCTGAGTATGGGTTGTTATTGGACTCTAGATTATTGTGTTCTTCGAACCCAGCCATACTAAGAAACCAGGTTTGTTCATCACAAAGAACACAGTGGCAGCGGGCAAGGAAGAAGGCTGGTTGTCAGGAATGGTGCCCGGTGTGCCTGCTCACAGCACCCCTCTTCCAAGGACTGCAGATGCTCCTGATGGGGAACGTTGTCAGAGATCTTCAAGCATTTGCGTACTTCCTCTTGGCTAGGCTTGGCTTGCTTTGCAGGACCAGGCTGAGCACAAGAGGAAGTCTGCAGGTGCTAGAGGGATGGATTCCAAAAAGGATTGTTCCAACCCTGGAAGAAACTTTACAACACTTGTTGCAAAACTAACTGAGAGTCTTGTGGCATCCTAAATCTAAAGGGCCAACAATTTTGTTTTGGCATGGGCTTTTTTATACACTGTCCACTTCATCCAATGGAAGTGAGTTTCTTGATGAGGTTAAAGGATTTCCACTCAGTACAGCTAAACCTGCTGTCTTCAGTTGTAACAACTGCCAAAGGGATAGCTGTGCTGGTCTATAGTGGTAATCACAGCAAAAATGCTGACCCTGTGAGGTATCACCTGCATAGCCAAAGGCATCACACTGAAAACAACATGCAGGCAGAGCTGATCTGATACATAAAAGGTGGCAAATCCTGCCTCTGTAGTTTGCTCCCGTACGTTGCAATCGGCAGCTTAATCAAACCAGTACCAAAAGAAGTCTGCAGACTGACCCAGCTGGAAAGTTTGTGACCCTACTCTTCTGATAAAATTCAGGTATGGCAAAAGGAACTGCAAAATTAAAAGCAACTTTCAGGTGGTACAAGGAGATGAAAGGGCCAAGAAGTGCATACTGGGAGAAGCTACCTCACATTTTGCACTGCTGCCGTTTAGTGTGATAGTGGAAGCAGTGACTATAGCTGGCCCCTTTCTTTTTCCTCTTTGTTTTCGACAGAACTTATTTCCCCCTGTGACAGCAAACATGTTCGCACCATTCAGCTGCAAGGAAGAATCCCAGGTTCTAGAATTCTGAGGGGGAGCAAAAGGTTTCCCTATACGCTTTCTCCACACCACGCATATTTCTGTGCACCTCTGTCATGTCTCCCCTCGCTCACCTGTTTTCTAAACTATGCAATCACAGATGTTACAACCTTTCCTCATGAGAAAGTTGCTCAAGCTCTTTAATCGGGGTATTGTCCTTTTCTGCAACTTCTCCAGTTCTACAATATCCATTATGCAGTATTCTAAGTTGGTTACACCATAGATTCATAAAAGGAGATAGGACATTTCCTTTCTAACTTATGCCTAACATGAAATTTGTCTTTCTCACACCAGCTGCACTTTGCCTTGACATTTTCACTGAGCTCCCTCCCATGATCTATGGAATCTATTTCTTGGTCAGTTGCTGCTAGCTCCCCATCCACTGATATTTGAAGTTGGGATCCCCCCCCCCATGTGTATTACTTTGCATTTGCTTACATTAAGCCTTATTTGCCATTTTGATACCCATTCTCCAAGTCTGACGAGATCCTTTTGCAGCTCTTCATAATCACTTTCTGTTTTAATCACCTTAAATAATTTGATACCGTCAGCAAACTTAGCCACTTCATTGTTCACTCCTAACCATGGCTGCCTTAATGCATGGGCCTGATGGGCACTTGCCCGTGGGCCCCATACTAATCTGTGTATGTTAACCCTTGGAAAATTGGAAAACTTCCAAAATTAACAGTAGTTGTAGTTGCCGTAGGGGCCCCAGTACACCGCTTTGCCTGGGGCCCATAATGCTGTTAAGACGGCCCTGCTCCTAACTCTAGATAATTTATGAATAAATTAAAAAAACTAGTCCCAATACAGATCCCTGTGATACTCCACTGTTTACACCCCTCTATTGAGATAATTTACCATTTATCCCTACTCTTTCTTTTCTGTTCCTTAACAGGTTATTGATCCATGGGTGGACCTCTCCTTTTATTCCATGCCCACTAAGTTTGTTTAGGAGTCTTTGGTGGAGGATTTCATGAAAAACCTTCCAGAAGTTGAGGTGAAAAATATCTATCAAATTTCCCCTGCCCACACTGACACTCTCAGCTAACTCTAAAAAGCTGTTGAGATAGGGCTTACCTTGGCAGAAGTCATGTTGATGCTTTCTTACCAGGACTTCTATATATTTACTAATTTTATATTTAAAGTAGCTTTCAACCACTTATCTAGAACAGATGTTAAGGCCCAGATCTACTTTGGATTCCTTTTGAAAAACAGGTGTTACATGGCCATTCTCCAGTCCTCTGGTACAGAGGCTGATATGTTAACATATTTTTGTTAGAAGAGCAGCAATTTCGTATTTGAATTCTTTAGAACTCTAGGGTGGATATCATTTGGGTCTGGTGATTTTTCACTTTCCATTTGTCATTAAGGTTGAGAACATCATCTTTTGTCAGCATTATTTGCCTCGGTTCCTCATATTCCCTTTCTGAAAACATCAGTCCAAGTACAGGTATCTGCCCTATATCTTTTGCTGGGAGCCCAATGAAAAGAATTAATTTAGCTTCTCTGTAGCCTTTTTATCTGCCTTTGTATTGGTATTCCATTATCATCCAGCAGTTCGATTTGTTTTTTGCTTGTGACATATTTAAAGATTTCACAGAATTGTTGGCCTTGGTGTTGTTAACAATATTCTCCTCAAAATGCTTCTTTGTGGTTTTTATTGGCTGTTTGCATTTCCTTCATGCAAGCCTGTGCTCCCTTTAGTTTTCCTTCATTAGGCATCGTGTCCATTTTCTGAAGGAAGCCTACTTTCTCTCATAGTTCCCTTAATGCCACTCATTAACCATGCTGATGGCCTCTTGGACTTGGTGCTACCTTTCCTAACTTGCCCAAGCATTTCAAAGGGATTTAAGCCTCTTGGCTCCTCCCTCAACTAACTCTGTACCAGTTCTCTTATTTTAGAGAATTTCCTTAAATATGATTGTATTGGACTTCCCTGGTGATTTTCGCCTAAATATATATCGAAACTCATAGCACTGTGATCACTGTTTCCAAATGGCATTTACCTGTCATGGTAAAGTCCTGTGTGACTCCACCTACCATTCACCCCAGGGACATTTCTCTTCTGGTTAGATTAATCGACAGCTTTTCTAGACCCAGTGATTCACAGCTTCAAGAAACAGAAGCTCCCTGTCATGGCTGGAACATGCATTCGTCCAGCTAACTTTAACTCACCCATTCTTGCAATACTTCCACTCTTGGAGACCTCCCTGATTTCATTTTCTATTTCATCATTATCCTAAGCATTCTTGTGTGGAGGATGATAGCATGTTCCTAGAGTTAAATTAGTTTTGGAACCTGGTATTGTCACCCACATTTGAAGTGTGATATTAAAAACCTTTCCCTTTGTAAATTAATCATGCAGATTCAAGCCAATGTACTTCTTTACTTAAAAACCTACTTTTTGTTCAACACCCCTATTATTAGCATGTTGCATTTTCAAAAGGAACACTGAGTTCTTTATAATTCATGCTTTTAAAAACTATGTATCTGTGACTGATCATTTTACATGTTAATGTACCAGATAACTCTCCTAGTCCTGGCTGAAGCCTACAGAGCTGTGTTAGGCAGGAATGGCAAGGTGCCGATCAGAAGGCTGAGGATCAGTACCACGGAGAGCTCCCTGGTGTGGCATCTGAACTGGGCTGGATATAAGAATTGGTAGAAAGCAGCGAGCTTGGGGAGTTGCTGCAACAGTGGTCTGGAGCCTGAGGTTTGTTTCTTTGTTTACTTTCCTATATACAGTATTATGGGCTGCCTCATACCAAAATGTTCTTTGAGTGGCTCACAAAGTAAAGTAACAGATTAAAAATACAGGAGTACTATATATAGATACAGTTAAAGATATATAGAGAGAATACAGCATTAAAACATTGTTGGGTAAAATCACACGTGAGCAGTGAATAAAAATCAGGCAAAACTGAGTTAAAAGCTACAGCAAGTTTTTAAAAGCCTACAGAGATCAAAGATCTAAAAGATCTGGCCCTCTGAATCCTTCCAACTCTACTTTGTGGCAAAGAGTATTCCATAAAGACTTGTTTGAGAGGTGTGTTAAGCACCACTTCCTTGAAAGAAGGCCACCTGTGACTGTGCTTTATTACATAGGTGCATATGGTGACTGCAGCTAAGAAATTAAAAGACGCTTGCTCCTGGGGAGGAAAGCTATGGCAAAACTAGACAGCATACTAAAAAGCAGAGACATCACCCTGCCGACAAAAGTGTGTGTAGACAAGGCTATGGTTTTCCCAGTTGCAATGTATGGCTGTGAAAGCTGGATCATAAGGAAGGCTGAGCGCTGAAGAATTGAGGACTTTGAATTGTGGTGCTGGAGAAGACTCCTGCGAGTCCCTTGGAATGCAAGGCGATCAAACCAGTCAGTCTTAGAGGCAATCAACCCTGACTGCTCCTTAGAAGGCCAGATACTGAAGATGAAACTCAAATACTTTGGCCTGCAGAAATACTAATGAGAAGGAAGGACTCACTGGAGAAGACCCTGATGCTGGGAACAACTGATGGCAAAAGAAGAAGGGGACAGCAGAGAATGAGGTGACTAGATGTAGTCACTGGAGCAGTGGGTGTGGACTTGGGTGGACTCCGAGGGATGGTGGAGGACAGGAAGGCCTGCAGTAATGTTGTCCATGGGGGCATGATGGGTCGGGCACAACTTTGTGACTAAACAATGCAAACATACACTCTAAGTGGGAAGAGTAGCCTTGTGCAATCCCTAGGCCTGGCATGGTGGAGAAGGGGCCTCCTGGGCTCCATGTGGTTCTGGAGATGAACTGATCAAGTCAAAGAAGAAAAAAATCTCCTTCCTAAAGAACAGGGGTGGTTGCCCTAATATGCCCTGCGTTTCCTCCTCTTCTTCTGTGGGAGCATCTAATGGAGTGGCTGTTTTAATGCCTACTGCCTGGTGTTCCACAAATCCAATCCTCTCCATCTCACCAATGGCAGAACCTTACTGTGATGGAGGGGAGTGGGGATGTTGAGGTCCTGGATTGTGGAAGTAACAATAAAAATAGTAATTGTCTTCATTCAACTGATGCTTTATAAAAATTTGGATATTTACTTTACTTTACTATTTGAATTTTTGCTTTGCAAAAATGTGGATATTTGAACAGGAGGTGGTGTGATGTTGTATCTGGTGGTGGGCAAAAGTGACAAATATTGTTTAAAGTGTCTCCTAAGAAACCAGCCAGACATTGGAGGCTTCCATTAAAGATCAAAAGGTACAGAACAGAGTTTGAGTTTTTATTCAGAGATGTGGTTAATATGTGGATTGGTGGATAACAATGGCCACCAGACAGAAAAATCAGTTGACACCAGTTAAATAAGCATTGGACTGGGAAAGCTATAGGGACAATGAAGTAATATTGAGATGCATTAATAATCAACAGATGAAATAAAGTGTCAAAGTGAAGAGAGAAACTCTAATGCTGTAATGACAAACTGGAGCAACTCTATAGTAAAAAGAACTCAACTAAGCAATAGACTAAACTCTGAACAATATGTACAGGGGACACTGAAATTGGAATGCATACTCGTAATACATTCTCCTGTGGCAGATGTTAGTTACTGATAGGCAGAAGGCACTAAAAGACAGGAGTCAGAGTTATTTTTAGCCAAGTGGAAATCAAGTGATTTTTGCAAAACAACCGTGTACTTAAAACCTACAGAAAAGCATTCCTTCAATCCATCAGCTTTACAACTGCTTAAAGAGGGATTCAGAGCTGATGGTTAGTTGCAGAAAAGAAAAGTGTAAAAATTTCAGTGAAGGAGAAAGAAAAGAATGGAATCAGTACATTTAATTCAGTGCTGACCAGCAAAAGAGTAATAGCCAGATTATATAACCACTTTTACACTTCCTTTCTGCCATCTGTAATTAACGACTACTCTCTCCCACTCCCAGCTCAACATTATGAATGGAAAGTATGAGTCAGTTATTTGATCAAACTAATTCAGCTTTTGATTTTGCTACTAATTCAGCTTTTGATTTGGCATGATGCTGTTAATGAAACATTTTCAAAGATGTGCTACATGGAAGGAAAGAGGCCTCTAAAATAATTCCTAAGTTTGGAAATTTTATGCACCACTAGGAAGTGGATCTGGATTTATCTGACCTGATAACAGTGAAGTCTTTAAGATACTTATGTAGCTGTCAGACTTGACACATTGTGCCCCCACCCCGTCTGAGTAAAGGCACACCTGAGTAAATGCGGCTCGGCACTGCTGGATATCACCCTGTATCCTGTATGCTCCCCAGTTTTTTCACTTTCATAATATATATATTTTCTAGGCCCAGGCATTTCAATTTGATATAAAGAATACTTAGTTTGCTCATACAGATTGCTTTCATAGGAAAACGTAATGCCCCATAGAACCTGCGGCAGATCTAAAACCAACAGAACCAATATTGTCAGTAGGAGTTTTCCCCCTCATCATAATAATAATCTATTTAGGGTCTGTTAAATACTAATTGCATTTAATGAGTAAAATACAAGCACCCAGCTGGAGTAATTGAACTGCAATTATATGTGCATTACTATAGTTTTGTCAAACAGCAACATCGTATGACTACAGAGATGTTTGGTTTTGGCGTTTAAATTACTTCCCATTTCCCCCTGCAGATTCAATCAGAAAATACCATTTAACACCATACAGCTTCCTAATCCAACTCCTATTTATCAATTTATCAAATCACACCTATGCTGGCGGCCCTGTCTAGGCTTGTCCCAGAAGCAAAGGAAGGTGGTGGTTAGAGTGTTGGACTTAAACCAGGAAGACTGAGGTTCGAATCCCCACTCAGTTATAAACCTCAGTGGATAAGGTTGAACCAGGTACTATCTCAGTCCAATGTTCTCCACAATATTTGGAGGCATAGCCCTGTTAACCTGTTGCAGCAACAGTCTTGTGGCACCTTAAAGACCAAGGGCAGGATCCAACGATACCCATGTGCTGGTGACCTTGTTGTGCTAGTCCAAGCCAGCGTTTGAACAATACCCATAGTGCTTGCAAGTGCAGATTACCAAACAGACCGGATCAGACTGGACTGGACCAGGCCTGCCCTTGCCTGCCATTCTGCTGCTGCCTTGTCCTTTGCACGCTCCCTCTCGCCGACCCTTGCTGGTGGGAGCAGCTGGGACGGAGCTCACAGGGAGAGTTGTGGCTTACAAAAGAAGAGGTGGTGGTGTGGAGGTGGTGGCAGGACTTCCAGCCCAGGTGCCATCCCAAGGCCTACTTAGAGGCCTACTTAGATCCACTCTTAGGGCTGCTACCAAAGGGCTCTTTCCATTTTATGCTGAGGCTGCATGGGAAGAGGCCCCTCTGCTTGAATTGCTGTTGGTCCCTGATTATCAAGTGATGGTTGGCCTTTGACAGAAACTCTGGCATAACCACATTGTCTTATAACCATGTTACTGGAGGTCCCTGGGAAGCAATTGAGGTGCCCCAATTAAAGTGGTTACAGGTAGGGGTAAGTATGGTGCTGGGAGAGTGGCATGCCAGCAAAGGAGAAGAGTGGGTAGATGTTTGGCTGCTATCCTCTCTTCTGGCCACTCTCTAGACCCACCACTTCCTGGCAGTCTTATCAGCCTGCCCTCAGTCTTGGTAGTGCTGTGAATACCAGGTTGATCCAAAATAAGATCTCACTCATCCACGATCTGGTAGCAGATGAGAGAGTCAACCTGGCTTGCACCACAGAGACCTGACTGAGGGGAAAGGGAGGAGTAGCTCTCTCATAGTTGTGCCCCCTAGATACTCTGTCCAGCACCAACATTGCCTTAAGGGTGGGAAAGGGGAGGTAGTCATGGTCTATAGGAATCTGATCTCCCTCTCGAGGCTCCCTGTTTACTTGAAGATGGTCTTGAGTGTTTCTACCTTGTGCTGGGCTCTCGAGACAGAGTAGGGATTTTGCTGGTGTACTGCCCACCCAGCAGCCCAGCAAGCTCCCTGCCTGAGCTGACAGAGGTGGTCTCATATGTGGTGTTGAGAACCCACAGAATGTTGGTTCTGCGGGACCTCAACTTCCATGCCAGAGCTGCTTTATCTGAAAATACACGAGGAATACAGAGAAGGCCTAGGTGGTTGACAATTACACCCAAGCTTCCTCTTCCCCTACCCAGAGCCTGGGCAGCTCTTTGGTATACGCTGGAGCTGAGGTCAGTGAAACAGGCAGGAAGACAGCTAGAGCACAGATGGAGATAATCTTGTGATTAATCCAACTGAACACAGCTTATAGCTCATTATTGAGCTTACGCCATGCAGTGGAAGGTGGCAAAGAGACCTTATTTTTCTATCTCTATTGCATCCTCTCAGTGTATCCGGTGGAGTGATTTTGAGTGGTTCAGGGGCTTTTACAAACTGGCCTGGTGAAAGAAATGGTGGAACCCTCAGTGGCCCACTGTGAGGAATTTGCACAGCACTTTGAAAGTAAAACTGCTCAGATTCATCATGAGTTGGTTGTTGTTGTTAGTCGCAAAGTCATGTCCGACCCATCGTGACCCCATGGACAACATTCCTCCAGGCCTTCCTGTCCTCCACCATCCCCCAGAGTCCACTTAAGCTCACGCCGACTGCTTCAGTGACTCCATCTAGCCACCTCATCCTCTGCTGTCCCCTTCTTCTTTTGCCATCTATTGTTCCCAGCATTAGGCTCTTCTCCAGGGAGTCCTTCCTA